>NW_012105364.1:11119191-11120562 GCF_000951045.1 Mandrillus leucophaeus
CCCGCCTCGGCCTCCCAAAGTGCTGGCATTACAGGCGTGAGCCACCACGCCCGGCCTGGTGTTTCATTTTTAGCCTGCCTTTACACATCAAGAAACAGAATAAAAAGTTTACTGCTTAAATACATTCATTGTAGTAAGTAGGCCATTTGCCAGTAGATTGGTTTATGTGAGTAGATTTCAAAACTGTTCCTGGTACATGTCCACGACGTTTATGAAAAAGCAGTCACAAAGGAAGAACTGCTTTCCATGAAGTTGGGGGGATATGACAAGTTCAAAGCACAGCATGCAGTAAGGACAGAGGGAATGAGACAGTGTGGGTAATGTCATAGGGTAATGTCATAAAGGGGCAGCCTTTGAAAAATAAGAGAATAGGTGACTCAAGATTTTGTAGACAGCAGTGAAAGTCAAAAGGTCTTAATAGGAGTTGCTGAGGACTTGCTTTGGGACTATTGTTTTTGAGATAGATACAAATACAAATTGGAATTTTTGTTTGAGTTTGCTTCTGCAAATAAGATGTCTTTCCAAGGGTATGTATGTATATATATACACACATATAATCCTTCCAGGAATATATCTATGCTGCAACAACTATCAAATCTCTGTTTCCATCTCTAATATCTTTTCTAAGCTCCAGATCATGGATCCAGCAACCTGTGAAGACCTTTCACTTCATCAATTGTCTCAGAACCCAACATGGCCAAATCTGAATGTATTAAATCCCATAAAACCTCTCCCTCCTCCTCCATTCCTTTTTTGTCTTCCTCCTCCTGCAACCCCAGGTCAGTGAAGATTTACCACTAGCCATACATTTCATTTACCTAAGGTAGACACTGGGTTCTTCTTTCAATCCTTCCTATCTCTTGTCTTTTGCTTCTAATCTCAAAAAGTTGATTCCATCTGCTAAATAACTTGTAAATCTATCCACTTCTTTCCATTTCCAGTGTCTCTAGATCAGTTTAAGATAGGGTCATTTTCCATATATGTTTCTGTAATTATCTCCCCGTATCCTTCAAATTTGCTCCATTTCAACACATTCTCCAAACTATACTCAAATGGATTTTTGCAAGATGAAAACCTGAAAATATCACATCCCACTTGAAAAACAATCTTTTAATACCTCTCATGGATTTTAGGATAAATTCCAGATTCCTAAGGTGTTTGGTAAGGCCCTATATGATTTTTATTCCTGCTGATCTTCCAACTTACCTCTGTCGCCTCTTTCAGTCACTCCAGATCCAGTCATGTGGTGGAATTTAATTAAGCTTGCTCTCATTCTAAGCCTTTGGATATGAAATTTCTTCTTTCCCTCTTTCCTCTTCTAAAGGATGTTACTCATCCTTCAAATTCCATTTTATTATTAGTTGTAATGAG
>NW_012105364.1:11122695-11123489 GCF_000951045.1 Mandrillus leucophaeus
ATAAAAATTAATTCCTAAATAGTAGGTGGAAGGGTGCATCTGAAGCTTCTTTAATCTAAAATCCAAAATACACACACATACAAAAGGTCCTGACACAACCTCGTTGGTGTTGAAAGAGGATTTAAATGATCCGATGGGTGGTATAAGCTACAAATAAATTTCAGTATTTAGTCTGGGCACAGTGGCTCATGCCTGCAATCCCAGCACTTTGGGAGGCTGAGGTGGGCAGATTACCTGGGGTCAGGAGTTTGAGACCAGCTTGGCCTACATGGTAAAACTCCTGTCTGTAGTAAAAATACAAAAATTATCCAGGCATGATGGCACATGCTTGTAGTTCCAGTTACTCAGGAGGCTGAGGCAGGTCCTCAATACCTGCAGCTGCCACTTGCCTTTCTTATAATGTTTCAGGGAAAAAAACAGGTGGAAAAAATCAGAATGTTTTCTCCACAAATTAACAATAGATGGCGATAGATGTATTTATGTACTTCAATTTTTGGTTTATTTTTGCATAATTACATAATAAACCCAGATCGAGAACTTGGATTATGGCTATAGAGACATGCTTGTTACTCACAAGCATGAAATAGTGTTCTGTGTCCCAGAACCTGAAACAGCTTTCTGTTTAGTACAACTCCCTAATACTTGGAATTCAAGAAGATGGTATTACTGTTATTGCCATTTGAACCTCCTTCTGAGGCTCAAAAGAAAATATGTTATTCCTCTCCATAAAACACCCCCCAAGGCCAGGTACAGTGGTTCATGTCTGTAATCCCAGCACTTTGGGAGGTCGAGGC
>NW_012105364.1:11128304-11129814 GCF_000951045.1 Mandrillus leucophaeus
CAATGATCTCTTGAGGAATACTGTAGTGCTGTGGAAAAAATAACTCTCAGTTTATGCCCAGGCAGAAGTGATGCAGCTTTCTGGTAAGGTTTATGCCATAGGAGGACAATCCTGATTATGTAAGTTTATGGTTTTTCCTTGGCTGGCAACAGTAAGGAGCTATACTCAATACATTTGTTAATTAAAGGATATGATATCAAAGCTACTCCAGCCTAGTTCTTTTCAGAAACTCAGTTAAGAGAAGTAAGATTCATGGACCTGAGTGACCCATAAAGCAATAAACATCCTTGAGAAATCTGAGTGTCAGAGACGCCACCCCTCCCATCTTCTGCCCCCTCCTCCCAGACAGCAAAATGCTTTTACAAAACTGTGTTTTGAATGACGTCGTATCATAGGACCTGATAAGAAATACTCTATGTGGTCCTTATTTTGTTTACTCTAAGATACTACTAAAGTTGTCATTTAGTATGAAGTTATACTCTTAGTCCCATAAGAAGAACTGGACCTTTCTTCTTAACAGCTTGCGCTGTTCTTGAATAACTGGGTTATTTATGTCAAAGTCATTGTGCATTATGGGATTTTTGTCTTTTCTTCTGCTTTATGGGTGTTAGAAAACTGAGAATCTAATGTGTGACCCAACTCAAGAAGAGCTTGACATTTGCAGGAACTTATTCTATGTGTTTCAGGATTCTCAGTATGTAAGCTGGTCTCAACCACAAGAGAGGAACACTAGTGATATCCACTACTTCATTTAGTACCATAATGAGCTAAGGAAAGAAGTAGGGAATGATTTAATTATTCTTCCCTCTTTTGCACAATGGCTCCTCCTTCTTTCTCTCAACAAAGTGTCTAGGAGAAATGAAGACCCCCAACACAGTGTTCTCTTCTTGGTGATTAGTTTTCTTCTTTGGAGATTTTTCATACCTATTCAAATTGGCCAAATGAATTGACTGGTGTGCAACATTTAGCGAATGGAAGTAAAGGGTATGAATCAGTAAAGTTGGATATTTGGGTGTCTATTTCCTGATAATTGTGTCTATATCCACAATCAACTTATATCACTAATAAACATCAGTATGAGAGATTTTGAGACACTATTCGAGTTGGTAAAATTTCTAAAAATTAAAAAAAAAAATAAAGCTGAAGTTTCTTATCTGATAGTGGGATTATTTCATGAAAAGGTTAATCCCTTCTTTTGCTTACAAACCACTTATTTTGGAGTGGTTTATGAATTGTTCAAAGTCAAAAATTATCACAGCTTAAAACAAATGAATTTCGTTGGTTAAGAATAAGAGAGAATAAAAGACATTATAGATTTCCCTTTGAAAGGGCAGTGGAACACGTGTTTTACTTACAGCAACTAAACACTTTATGCAAGAGCAACTGTATTCAACAAAAGTGAATATAGTAATGAGAATGAATGAATGAAACTCCAAACATTGACTCAAATACACTCAGATACTTAAATGCTACTGAATGACCACAACATAAAGAGACAAAAATTATAAAT
>NW_012105364.1:11132864-11214019 GCF_000951045.1 Mandrillus leucophaeus
AATCTTTTAATACCTCTCATGGATTTTAGGATAAATTCCAGATTCCTAAGGTGTTTGGTAAGGCCCTATATGATTTTTATTCCTGCTGATCTTCCAACTTACCTCTGTCGCCTCTTTCAGTCACTCCAGATCCAGTCATGTGGTGGAATTTAATTAAGCTTGCTCTCATTCTAAGCCTTTGGATATGAAATTTCTTCTTTCCCTCTTTCCTCTTCTAAAGGATGTTACTCATCCTTCAAATTCCATTTTATTATTAGTTGTAATGAGAGTAATGATGATAGTTACCGTTTAACACTTTTTTTCAGTTATGTCTAATACCCATAGACTATTTTTGTTCCTTTTTAAAACTTTTAAGTTTGGGGTACAAGTTCAGGTTTGTTACATAGGTGAGCTTCTGTCATGGGGCTTATCATATGGATCATTTCTTTTATGTGCTTAACACTATACACAAAATTTTTTTCTTTGCACACCAAATCCATGAGGAGGTACATAAATGGATACATTAAAGATGAGGAAACTAAGGTTAAATAATGTGAGTAAGTTATTTACTTTACAAATCCTTGGTTTCTTTGCCACTATCTTTCTTGCCCTTTAGAACTTGGGTTGGTTCTCTGCTCTTGTGCTTCCGTAGCATCTGGTACCTATTCTAGTGGTGGCACTTCTCAGCTACTATCTCCTCTTTCTTATTTGCTATCTGCTCTGTTTCCCTTATGAGAATTTCCATACATTCATGAGATAAATCTTATTCCACATTGTACTAACCCCCTGCCTCCCCCAATCAACCTCTCTAGCACAGTGGCTGACACACAGAAGGCATTCAAAAAATATATATTTATTGCATTAACAAAATGATAATTCTTTTCTCTGAGGTTTGCTCATCTTGTCAGAAGGAAGAAACTATTAGATTTAGCTATTTATTAACCTTTGCCTTTCCCCTTTCCCCCAAGGTTTCAAGGCTTTGTGGAATGAAATCTCCTTTTCACAAAACTGTTGGAAATACCCTGGTCTTTACTTCACTCTTTCATTTAAAAAGATTAAAAGCTAAATTTCATCTAGAATGATTGCAAGTTCACAAAATGAGAAATATATTAAAACTAAGCTGCTGTTTTGAAATTGTTTTAAATTACAAAATAGCCAAATTCTGCATAAGCTATGCAGGTAAAACAAAAGATCCTTGTTCATTTCTGTGACATTAGTAACTCTTGCATTATTTAGTGAAAAAGAATCTGCTCACCAACTTGAGTAAAGTAACTTGCACTCATTCAGCAAAACCAGAAAAGACAGGGAATGATATTTCATCCATAATTTCAACATTCATTATAGTTGAAAAAAAGACCTGCACAATCTGATCATATAACACAAGGCCAAAGATCTCTTCAGAGTATTACAAACTTCTCCCTGTTTAATTATGAGAATCCAAGCCAGTTAACAACTTGGTGCTTTTTTAAAACATAGAATGTAATACCTTCTCCCTTTTTGCCTCTGATGGTGTTGAGACTACAAATAAAATAATAGACTGTAAGTACTTGTACAATTGTACGACCAATTCTAAGGAGTTACAAAGTGATTCAAAGAAATTTAAACGTGTATACTCAAAAAATCAATCTTTCAAACCAGGAGGCTAATTTTACATTTAGTGCATGCAAGCAAACTTTTCTGAAATATTGTTTAGTTTTCTGTTTGTTTTTAAAAACAAAATACCAGACAAAAGAAAATGAAATTTAAGAAATAAACTTCATCTTCAAAACTGCAGATAGAACTTAATATTTATACCACTTAAGCACAATATTTCAAATTGTAAGCCATGAGACTCATGCAAATATAAAATGTGTACGTGAAAAAGATGTTATATAATTTATTAATTAGTGTGGAAATCAGTCAGATGTTGGAATGGGTTTAAAGGTAATTGGAAGAATAGACATATAGGTATATAGATAATTGGAAATGCTGAAATACATTTGCTAATAAATGTAAAAGAGTTTAATATCTTGTAGAATAATAAAATGTAAAGCTTAGATTATCTTTTCTACAGAGTATAAATAATCCCAAACAAGAATAATTTACATTACTCTCAGCTTCCTACAACTTAATATATTACTCCTATAGAGCTATAAATCACTTCAGGCAATAGAAAGAGGTGCATACCCCTAGATAATCAGATAATTTCCCCAAATATCCACTTGATAACGTCTTACAGTCCACTGAAAGGACCTAGAAATCTCTTTTGCCCATTTCCATGTTTGACAAATTTTCTTTGACATTATCTATAGAATGAAAGACAGAAAAATTTGGCTAGCAGAGATCCTCCCTTCTGTAATACATTTTTAGTTTTAGATACTCATAAGCTTGAATCTAAATGTTCAACAAGTTAAAAGTCTTCAGTTGTTGCAACATAGACCCCAAATTTCTAAGATCGAAAATGATTTAGGAACTAATTATTGTAAAAGTCCCTACAATGACGACGTTTAAGATAACTGTAACTGAACCTTTCAAAGAAATAGCTCACAAAATAAATTCTAGCACAGGACGTCATCCAAAATCAAAGTTTTACTGCTGCTGTTGTTTATTTCTTTTACTTTATATTCTGTATTTGTTCTGTGTCATAATATAATTTAGGTTTGGTTTTAAATCTGCTTTGCCCATATCTCCCCTTTCATGTAATATTTGGTAACATTTATACAAGATCAATAATTTTAATTTCATTTGTGTTTCTAGTTTTCTCAAGCAGCACAAGTAATTAGTTTGGCTTTCTATCCTGCTGAAAGTAAGTGCCATGCAGCAAGGGTGTTCTCTTGTTCAACGCTATCCCCCCAGCATGCCTGCTGAGGATGAAGGGTTCAATCAACATATATTACTTGAATGAATATTCTGGCTGAACTGCAATCACTATAGTTTTGAATAAGATACAAGAATACTGAATTGACTTGACTCATTCAACTTTATAAATATTAACTTTTAATAAATCACTTTATCATATATATGTATATACAGTTTGTGAATGAATAAGCATAAAATTAAGGACATCGAGTCAGTGGACAAAATGATAACTTCCCTTCTGCATTTTTTTTCAGTGAGCACAGGGATCAGCTTTGATACTAAGCAACTGAAATAATATATTTTTCCATTATCCTTTTCTGTGTAACAGGTAACAAATCAGTTGCATATTGCATAATTCCTAACAAGGCCAATAAAGAAATGGACTATTGGAAACTAATGAAATAAAATCTATCGTGTTCATGTCTTATGTTTTTCCTTCTTCAGCATTCAGCTAAAAATTAAAAAGAAAACATTGATATATAGAAAAAGAAAGCAAAGACTTTTGTCTTTTATTAAAACTAAAGAACGACTTGGAATCAGGACAAAAGTAGATCAATACTTCATAATTCTATATGGAATATATCATAGTTGAGAATTTGAACCTATAATGACAACTCTTAACTCCTACAAGGTTCTTAGACTTAAAAGAAAAATTAAGTTTAATAGATTAGTTTCAAAGATTGAAAGGCAGTCTGATTTTCTAGAAGTATAAAGATACTTGCTTTAATAGCTCTGAGTTAGCAAGTCTATGTACATAAAATCACCCCTTTCCTTGAACATCCATTTAATCCTGCCAGAGACAAAGACTTAAATGTGTATGTAACATAGAGAAAATTTTGCTATTTGCAGCTAAACACTTTTCTTAAATGTATGTATTATATATTCTTTTATGTTAGGAATAATAGTGCTATTCTTGTAAAAATTATTCATGTTCATTGTAAAGAAAAAAGGTGTACAAATTCACCACTGGCATTAACGTTGGACAATTATAAATTCAGAAATTCTCGTATTCATATATATGTAGAAGATACATAGAAAGATAGATAGAAGTAATTTTAGAATCTTTGATCATATTGTAAATGCTACTTTGTAATAAAAGGCAACCATTTTACCTTCTGAATCAAACAGAAGGGGAGAAAACTGGAAGTCAAACTGAAAGAATCTGAAATGTACATAAAAGTTTCTTCACTGCAGGAGATATGATTTCCTAAAAGGCCCTCTGGCAAAAAAAAAAAAAAATTATTCTTATGTTTAAGGTCTGATGTTCTTGGCATCCATTGACCTGAATCCAATTTCCTGGAACAAAACGTGCCTTTTAAGCTGTAGAGTCAACTGTTAATTTTAGGGATCACTCCTTTGTTACATTTTTGACTGATGCTTTTTCTGTTTCATTCACTGAGTTATCCTGAAATATCACTTAGCCTTTACAGGACTGTCTTCACCCTCCACACCTAAAAAGGAATGTGGTGGAATATAGCGATGAAGAGTACTGGCACTAGAGCCAAGCCGACCAGCTTTAAGCCCCAGCTTCTCCGTTTCCTATTTGTGTGACCGCTGAGCAATTTAACTTCTTAAAGCTAATTTTAAAAATCTTTTTTTACTAGAGAAATAAAAATGATAATTCCTATTGTTGTGTTGATTGTGTCAGATGAAGATATATGTAAAGCCCTTAAAAAGTACCTGGCACAAAGTAATTGCTTAATAATCTTATTTTTAACTGTTATCATATCTATTGTTACAATATCATTGTTTTTTATTTACGCTATTTTTCTCATCTTTCTTCTCTGTCAGTGTTATTGGTCAGGAAACAGCACAACCAAATTTGGTAATTTGGGGCGAGTTCAAGAAATAAACTGTTTATAAAAGTGTGGGAAGATTATAGGAAAACCCCAAAGGATGTGCAGTGACAGGGAGTGTGGGAAGAAGAATTCTTACTTCCCCAGATCTGAAGTGGTGAAGTAAGGAAGCGGTTACAGAAACTCAAAGAGAAATACAGAGAGAGAGAGAAGGCGATGCAGGTAGAGGGAGAGGAGGACAAAGACAGTGAACATGCGGAGTAGAGGGGACCTATGGTTTGGAGACGGCAGGCAGCAGGCCCACTCTCATCCCCTGATCCTGTGAGGAGCTGGCCAAAGGGAAAACTACCCAGACCTCATTCTCTTACCCTGCTCCAGTCTTTTGCAAGTACATCCCTTTAGCTAAACACAATCAGAAGCCCCAGAATGAGAAACCTTTGCTGTATTATCTTATTCTGGTAGGCCACTGGGGATACAATGCAATTACAGCCAAATGGAAAATATCCAGCACAGCATGCAATTTTATTCTTTCATGTCTCCTCTGTCCCTTGCTATTGCTAATTTATTGTTCTGTGTTGGTGTTATTTGGGGGGTGTCAATTTGCTTCTTTGACTCTGCTATTTTCCTTTTTATCCATGTAGTTGTTTTATCATCTAGTCTCTAATCTTAAGATTTATTATATTCATATTCTTATTTGATCTTGTATTTTATTAGATTCATGTTTTCATTAAAATATTTTATAGTCTCATGAGACTTTTTAGAAACATGTTCTTAGGTTGCCTTTTATTCAGAAGGTTTCTACACTCTTCTCCTGCATGTTGATTTTATGTTTGTTTTGTTTCCACATTATTATACTATTTGTTTTCATCCTGATCATACTTAATATGAGATTCTTTATTAAAGTTTTCATTTCTTCTGATATAGGATATTTAAATTCTCTTTCATAGCCTCATTGGCTGTAACTGGAGTCTTGTGTTCTATAGTTCTGGGAAGTGATGGTGGGGAAAGGCTCTTTTGAAGGCACATGCACCTTTTGCTGATGGAACTTGGCCCTGTCCTCTCTAAGATGGCTGAAATGTCTAAGGCACCCTTGGAGTTCAAATCTTTCCAATTCTTTATGTAGTCCTAGGCCTCAGTTCTTTAGCCCAAATGCTTCATCTACATCTCCCGACCAACTGTTTCTGCTCTCCCTCATCTGAAATGGGGAAACAGAAAATCAACTCAGACAATTTTTTTGAAAATGTCAGCTATTCATAAGGATTTACAGGATGTTGTCAACTCACCAGTACTGCTTCTAGAAGGTGGTAGTAGAAGAGGGGCTAAGAGAGTCTTCTGAATCCTCAGACTCTGTCCCTGTTACCACTTCTTGATATTTAAGGTGTGTGGATAAGAACATTCTTCTGCTTTGTCATAGTTTAATAGTTGGTAAATTTTCTATTCATTTTTATTATTTTCAGGTGTTTTTCATTTCATTAGATAATGACTATACAGACACACACACATGCATATACACACAAGTGAAGTATTTCTACAGTTTCTTTAGATGAGTTGGTATTTGTATCAGTCTGTTTTCATGCTGCTGATAAAGACATACCCGAGATTGGGCAGTTTACAAAAGAAAGCAGTTTAATTGGACTCACAGTTCCACGTGGCTGGAGAGGCCTCACAATCATGGCAGAAGGCAAAGAGGAGCAAGTCACATCTTACATGGATGGCGGTAGGCAAAGAACTCCTGTTTTTTTAAAACCATCAGATCTCGTGAGATTCATTTACTATCATGAGAATAGCATAGGAACGACCCACCCCCATAATTCAATCACCTCCCACCAGGTTCCTGCAATGACCTGTGGGAATTGAGGGAGTTATAATTCAAGATGAGATTTGGGTGTGAACACAGAGCCAAATCATATCAGTATTTTAATCCATTCTCACACTGCTGTGAAAAATACCTGAGACTGGGTAATTTATAGAGAAAAGAGGTTCAATTGACTCAGCGTTCCACATGGCTGGGGAGGTTTCAGGAAACTTACAACTGTGGTGGAAGGCACCTGTTCACAGGGCAGCAGGAGAGAGAATAAGTTTCAGCAGGGGAAATGCCAGACGCTTATAAAACAATCAGATCTCGTGAGAACTCACTATCATGAGAACAGCATGAGGGATACTGCTCCCATGATTGAATTATCTTCCACAGCGTACCTCCTACTACATGTGGGGATTATGGAAATTACAATTCAAGATGTGATTTGGGTGGGGCCACAGTAAAGTCATATCATTCTACACCTGGTCCCTGCCAAATATCATGTCCTCACATTTCAAAACACAATCATGCCTTCCCAATAGTCCCCCAAAGTCTTAACTCACTTTAGTGTTAACCCAATAGTCCAAGTCCAAAGTCTCATCTGAGACAAGGCCAGTTCCTTCTGCCTATGGGCCTGTAAAATCAAAAGCAAGTTACTTACCTCCTAGATACAATATGGGTACAGAAATTGGGTCAATACACCCATTCCAAATGGGAGAAATTGACCAAAACAAAGGGGCTACAGGCCCCATGCAAGTCCAAAATCCAATAAAGCAGTCATTAGACCTTAAAGTTCCAAAATGATCTCCTTGGACTCCATGTGTCACATGATGCAAGAGGTGGGCTCCCATGTCCTTGGGAAGCTCTGTCCCTGTGACTTTGCAAAATATAGCACCCCCATCCCAGGGGCTTTCATGGGCTGGCATTGAGTGTCTGTGACTTCTTCAGGCACATGGTGCAAGCTATTACTTGGTCTACCATTCTGGAGTCTGGAGGATTGTGGCCCTCTTCTCATAGATCCACTAGGCAGTGCCCCAGTGGGGACTCTGTGTGGGAGATCTGACCCCATATGTCCCTTCTGTACTTCTTTAACAGAAGTTCTCCATGAGGGCTCTACCCCTGCAGCAAACTTCTGCCTAGACCTCCAGCCATTTGTATACATCTTCTGAAATCTAGGCAGAGGTTCCCAAACCTCATTTCTTGACTTCTGGGCACCCCCAGTCTCAACACCTTCCAAGGCATGCGGATTGCACCCTCTGAAGCCGCGGCCCGAGCTGTACTTTGGCCCCTTTAGACATGGCTGGAATGGCTGGGACACAGAGCACCAAATTCCTAGACTGCACAAAGCAGGAGGGCCCTGGGCCCTGCCCACAAAACCATTTTTCCCTTCTAGGTCTCTGCATCTGTTATGGGAAGTGCTGCCAGGAAGATCTCTGACATCCCCTGAAGACATTTTCCCTATTGTCTTGGTTATTAACATTTGTCTCCTCGTTATTTATGAGAATTTCTGCAGAGGGGTTGAATTTCTGCCCAGAAAACAGGTTTTTCTTTTCTACTGCATCATCAGGTTGCAAATTTTCCCAACTTTTATACTCTGTAACCTCTTCAATGCTTTGTTGCTTAGAAATTTATTCAACCAGATACCCTAAATCAGATCTCTCAAGTTCAAACTTCCATAGCTCTCTAGGGCAGGGGCAAAAAGCTGCCAGTCTCTTTGCTAAAGCATAGCAAGAGTGGCCTTTACTCCAGTTCCCAAGAAGTTTCTCATTTTCATCTGACACCACCTCAGCCTGGCCTTCATTGTTCATATCATTATCAGCATTTTGGTCAAAGCCATTCAGTAAGTCTCCAGGAAGTTCCAAAGTTTCCCACATTTTCCTGTCTTGTTCTGAGCCCTCCAAACTGTTCTAATCTCTGCCTGTTACCCAGTTCTGAAGTCACTCCCACATTTTCAAGTATCTTTATAGCAGCACCCCACTCTCTGTGGTACCAAGTTACTATTTTAGTACATCTCACACTTCTATGAAGAAATACCTGAGACTGGGTAATTTATAAAGAAAATAGGTTTAATTGACTCACAGTTCCACATGGCTGGGGGAGACCTCAGGAAACTCACAATCATGGTGGAAGGCACCTCTTCACAGGTTGGCAGGGGAGAGAATGAGTGCCAGCAGAGGAAATGCCAGATGCTTATAAAACTATCAAATCTCGTGAGAGTTCAGTCACTATCATGACAACAGCATAAGGGAAACTGCTCCCATGATTCAGCTACCTTCCACTGGGTACCTCTCACGACACATGGGGATTATGGGAATCATAATTCAAGATGAGATTTGGGTGGGGACACTGCCAGACCATATCAGGTGGCAAATGGAGAATAGATATTTTATTAACTCTTGGTATTTAATTATCTTTTCTCCAAATAATTATAAATTCTAAATATAATTGGAAAAAAATAGAAGGAAAAATAGAACATCAATATAATTAGCACTTTTTGTATTTAGCAATGCTAAGAATCTTTGTTTTTATCAAACAAAAAGATGGAATGATGACCATAGCTACACTTTGGGGGAGTTCATAAAAGGGAGAAGAGAGAGCATTCCTTGGCATGAACTTATTTGCAGGCATAGCAAGGAAAAGAGGACATTCCTTTTAAGTGGGTTTCCTGAAGTACCTAACCAGCAGGAAGAACTCAACAAATATTTGCTGACTGATTAAAAATTAGGACTTAAAGTTTTGCCACTTCATAAATCCTGTAACTCAAAATAGCCTAATTATATTTTTCAAGTCAATGAAAATGTTTAAGTTTCAAATAGACTTCATTTTATGTGGCTCAGAGGCCACTCCACCTAGTTACTATTATTGGAAATTTTCTGTGACCCTGGGCATGCTTGCCACTTCCTATTTATCACAGAAACCAAATAATAAACCTGCTTCCTGAAGTTTATCAGAAATGTGCTGGGTGTATTCAGCGGAGAGAAACAGAGAAGATGGTGATGGTGGTTATTAATAATAATTAATTATTTATACAGTGCTGACAGAGGGCTCGCTGATGGAGAAGGTGCAGAATCCGAGATAGACTCCTCTCTGCCTGGAGTCAGAATTCTAAGTGAGATAAGCAATTCAGACATGAAATAAGCCTTGTCAAGCCGGAGGTCAAAGCTTCTAATTTCAGAATTTCTTTAGCATAAGTTTCACTTTTTAAAGTTATTAAGAGCTTATTCTATAGTGGTAACAAGTGGCCTTCCAATAATACACAAGTTTAGGTACAATACAATATGTTCTCCTCTCAAAACAACTTAAAATATGAATGAATATCCTAAATTATAAAATTATTTTGACTAGAGAGTCAGAAATGGAGTTCGATTACTATCTTTCCTTTCTTACTTCATTTTTGTCTGAAATAGCCGTGGGTTTTTTTAAAATGCAGTTTATTAGACCAGGGTAAATGCTGACCTTAAATGGGCTGAAAATAATATTCTAGCATGTTTTTATTAGCAATTTCTGCCCCAATGGGGTATAGCAGGAAATTTAATAGAAGCTGTGGCCTCCAGGAGCCTTTGGAGACAACAGAGCTTTCTGAGGAAAACACAAGGAGCAGGACAGTTAGCTTTCTTAAGAAATTCTTTTTAGGTCTGAACTATTGCCCAGTTCAGTTACTCTTGAAAAAGCAAACAGCAGTCATCGACATTTTAGGATCTGGGGAGGAGGGGTGGAAAGCTGTAGCGTCACTAAGAAAGCAGCCAGCCATCAGCCCCATGCCTGTTTCACTGCCTGCCATCATCCACGTAAGATGTGACTTGCTCCTCTTTGCCCTGCACCATGATTGTGAGGCCTCCCCATCCACATGGAACTGTGAGCACAATTAAACCTCTTTCTTTTGTAAATTGCCCAATCTCAGGTATGTCTTTATCAGCAGTGTGATAATGGAAATGTGCAGAGTCCTTTAAATACCTCCATCCACTTAAGGAATCTCTGATTCCCCAAACTGAAACAACGACCCTATTCAATGGTTGCATTTTTCTCTCTTCTTGGTATACATATATTCTTTAAAAATACTTAAATTACCCTGGGGAATAGTTAAAGAATTGGAGATGAGAACAGTGATTTTCTGAAAAGAACACCTTAACTAGCAGATATATCTTCAGGCAACAACAAAATTAATGACCAGTCATAACCCAAACCAGAGCATTCAGAATGGCAACTGACATCTTGCTACATTCCTCTGACTTATCATGTTCTTTTTCTCTCGCTTGAAGGGGAGATAAAGCTCTTAATCATCAAGAATGCTTAGATTAGTGATTGAAGAGAGTCATATTCAAGCTATTTCTTCCACAGTGGGTTGTGACTTTGGGGCTCAAAATGTTTCCAAGCTGCTGATTTTGGGGTTATCCATGAGAAATAGCCATTCAAGTAACATAATTCTAGAAACATAAAATCTGGACCTCAATTTCTTCCCCTCTGCTATGTGATTTACATGTCACTCTACCTCATCAATTTCTTGTCACTTGGGAACTAAATTGATTAAATCTTGTTGAATTATCTGAGTGAACTATCACCAACATCAAAGCATCACTTCTGTACAATTTTTCAAAGCTAAGCCTAACTGTCTCCGTATTACATTTCAAGCCAACTACAGCATCAACTCTGTCCCATTAATTATAACAACTGCTCTTTTTCTTTGCCAACTCTGCCCTAGCTATTGGGAAATTTACCAGCAACTGGACATCTCTCTCTAAGGCTTCTTCTACATCATAAAAATGTTGTTGAGTTATACTGAGGTGGAATGTAGCTTACAACTCCATTTTTGACATGTTAGACTATAAGTCTATTTTTATAAAAATAACTGAACAGTGCATTCAATAGAACCATCTTCTTGATCTAAGTAACAATAATTAAACATAAAATCTCTGTCGTATGTATACTTCTGTGGTGTACATACATGTTTTTATTTGTGTGTACACACATGTATATATGCGGTGATGATGATGTAAATATGCATATATATAAGCTGTGGTATTCACAAGCAACCATATATTCTTCCCTTGATTCCAAAATCACAGGGTTTCTATATCAATGGACTTCCTTGATAAAACAGAAAATTTAATTTTATACATATACACAGACACACACATACATACACAGAAAGAGAGAGAGAGTCTCACTCTGCCACCCAGGCTGGAGTGCAGTGGTGCAATCTCAGCCCACTGAAATCTCTGCCTCCCCGGGTTCAAGCAATCTTCGTGCCTCACTCTCCCAAGTAGCTGGGATTACAGGCATGCACCTGTCTCTTATACACATCTAGATGTGTATAAGAGACAGATGATGACCATAGCTACACTTTGGGGGAGTTCATAAAAGGGAGAAGAGAGAGCATTCCTTGGCATGAACTTATTTGCAGGCATAGCAAGGAAAAGAGGACATTCCTTTTAAGTGGGTTTCCTGAAGTACCTAACCAGCAGGAAGAACTCAACAAATATTTGCTGACTGATTAAAAATTAGGACTTAAAGTTTTGCCACTTCATAAATCCTGTAACTCAAAATAGCCTAATTATATTTTTCAAGTCAATGAAAATGTTTAAGTTTCAAATAGACTTGATTTTATGTGGCTCAGAGGCCACTCCACCTAGTTACTATTATTGGAAATTTTCTGTGACCCTGGGCATGCTTGCCACTTCCTATTTATCACAGAAACCAAATAATAAACCTGCTTCCTGAAGTTTATCAGAAATGTGCTGGGTGTATTCAGCGGAGAGAAACAGAGAAGATGGTGATGGTGGTTATTAATAATAATTAATTATTTATACAGTGCTGACAGAGGGCTCGCTGATGGAGAAGGTGCAGAATCCGAGATAGACTCCTCTCTGCCTGGAGTCAGAATTCTAAGTGAGATAAGCAATTCAGACATGAAATAAGCCTTGTCAAGCCGGAGGTCAAAGCTTCTAATTTCAGAATTTCTTTAGCATAAGTTTCACTTTTTAAAGTTATTAAGAGCTTATTCTATAGTGGTAACAAGTGGCCTTCCAATAATACACAAGTTTAGGTACAATACAATATGTTCTCCTCTCAAAACAACTTAAAATATGAATGAATATCCTAAATTATAAAATTATTTTGACTAGAGAGTCAGAAATGGAGTTCGATTACTATCTTTCCTTTCTTACTTCATTTTTGTCTGAAATAGCCGTGGGTTTTTTTAAAATGCAGTTTATTAGACCAGGGTAAATGCTGACCTTAAATGGGCTGAAAATAATATTCTAGCATGTTTTTATTAGCAATTTCTGCCCCAATGGGGTATAGCAGGAAATTTAATAGAAGCTGTGGCCTCCAGGAGCCTTTGGAGACAACAGAGCTTTCTGAGGAAAACACAAGGAGCAGGACAGTTAGCTTTCTTAAGAAATTCTTTTTAGGTCTGAACTATTGCCCAGTTCAGTTACTCTTGAAAAAGCAAACAGCAGTCATCGACATTTTAGGATCTGGGGAGGAGGGGTGGAAAGCTGTAGCGTCACTAAGAAAGCAGCCAGCCATCAGCCCCATGCCTGTTTCACTGCCTGCCATCATCCACGTAAGATGTGACTTGCTCCTCTTTGCCCTGCACCATGATTGTGAGGCCTCCCCATCCACATGGAACTGTGAGCACAATTAAACCTCTTTCTTTTGTAAATTGCCCAATCTCAGGTATGTCTTTATCAGCAGTGTGATAATGGAAATGTGCAGAGTCCTTTAAATACCTCCATCCACTTAAGGAATCTCTGATTCCCCAAACTGAAACAACGACCCTATTCAATGGTTGCATTTTTCTCTCTTCTTGGTATACATATATTCTTTAAAAATACTTAAATTACCCTGGGGAATAGTTAAAGAATTGGAGATGAGAACAGTGATTTTCTGAAAAGAACACCTTAACTAGCAGATATATCTTCAGGCAACAACAAAATTAATGACCAGTCATAACCCAAACCAGAGCATTCAGAATGGCAACTGACATCTTGCTACATTCCTCTGACTTATCATGTTCTTTTTCTCTCGCTTGAAGGGGAGATAAAGCTCTTAATCATCAAGAATGCTTAGATTAGTGATTGAAGAGAGTCATATTCAAGCTATTTCTTCCACAGTGGGTTGTGACTTTGGGGCTCAAAATGTTTCCAAGCTGCTGATTTTGGGGTTATCCATGAGAAATAGCCATTCAAGTAACATAATTCTAGAAACATAAAATCTGGACCTCAATTTCTTCCCCTCTGCTATGTGATTTACATGTCACTCTACCTCATCAATTTCTTGTCACTTGGGAACTAAATTGATTAAATCTTGTTGAATTATCTGAGTGAACTATCACCAACATCAAAGCATCACTTCTGTACAATTTTTCAAAGCTAAGCCTAACTGTCTCCGTATTACATTTCAAGCCAACTACAGCATCAACTCTGTCCCATTAATTATAACAACTGCTCTTTTTCTTTGCCAACTCTGCCCTAGCTATTGGGAAATTTACCAGCAACTGGACATCTCTCTCTAAGGCTTCTTCTACATCATAAAAATGTTGTTGAGTTATACTGAGGTGGAATGTAGCTTACAACTCCATTTTTGACATGTTAGACTATAAGTCTATTTTTATAAAAATAACTGAACAGTGCATTCAATAGAACCATCTTCTTGATCTAAGTAACAATAATTAAACATAAAATCTCTGTCGTATGTATACTTCTGTGGTGTACATACATGTTTTTATTTGTGTGTACACACATGTATATATGCGGTGATGATGATGTAAATATGCATATATATAAGCTGTGGTATTCACAAGCAACCATATATTCTTCCCTTGATTCCAAAATCACAGGGTTTCTATATCAATGGACTTCCTTGATAAAACAGAAAATTTAATTTTATACATATACACAGACACACACATACATACACAGAAAGAGAGAGAGAGTCTCACTCTGCCACCCAGGCTGGAGTGCAGTGGTGCAATCTCAGCCCACTGAAATCTCTGCCTCCCCGGGTTCAAGCAATCTTCGTGCCTCACTCTCCCAAGTAGCTGGGATTACAGGCATGCACCACCATGCATGGCAATTTTTTTATTTTTAGTAGAGACGGGGTTTCAGTATGTTGGCCAGGCTGGTCTCAAACTCCTGGCCTCAAGTAATCCATCTGCCTTGGGCTCTCAAAATGCTGGGATTACAGCATGAGTCACTGTGACCAGCCGAAATATTTAATTATATTTAAGGGAAAACAATAGTCAAGAACTTCAATGCCATTACAAGAAAATGTAACACGAGTTCCTCTTGAAGCAATAATCAATTTAGAAAAATATTTTGACATTTAATTGTATATATATTTACCATATCATTGAATAGAGTTATTTTCTAATCCATGACATTGTATATTTTTCTAAGATTGAATTTATCCACATTAATATACTAGTATAACCTTTAAACTAATTAAGGTGACAACTGATCACGGGTGAAGAAGAATACTTCTTAAATACCAAGAGACATTTTGATTATACGGTTCAAATTGTAAAGAGTCTTGTAACTTCATCAAATAAACAAGACTTTAGCTATAGTTTTGAAATAGTATCAGCTACATAAAATTGACCTTGGAAAAATTGTGTTTTCAAATGGTATGAAGATCTTCTATTGAGCATTGTAATTTAGCAAGGACCACAAAGATTTTCTAATCAAAGTGTAGATGCATTTTATCAGTACTGTGCATAGGTTGTTTTCGTTGTATACACTGCAATTATTGCAAATTTGGGACTGACTCTAAAATCCAGCCCTTAGGGAATTAGTAATAATATGGGTATAGAACAATGCATAATATTTCCACCATTTCAGAAATTTCACTCTTTCCTCTTCCCATTTTTCTGATTCTCCAGCAGAATCACTTGTCTGATTTTTTTTACCACAACAGTGGTAGATTTGTGTTCAGCATAATGTCTGTGCAGTTTTTACATAAATCATTATGTCTACATAAATCATAATATTACATAAATCATAAATGTCTATCCAAGTTTTTACATAAATCATTAATTCTTTTTATTGCTGAGAAGTATTCCATAATATGACTGTATCACAATGTATTTATCCACTCACCTGTTCGTGGATATTTGTGTTGGTTCCAGATTTTGGCTAATAAAATTGAAGATGTTACAAATATTCTTGTGAAGGTCTTTGTGTAGATTTATGTATTTATTTCTCTAGTGTAATCAATTTGGATTACTGGGGCATCGGGTAACTACAAGAAACTGTCAAGCTGTTTCCCAAAGCAATTTATGAGAGTCCAGTTACATCGTATCTCCAACGGTTGGTATTCTAGGTCTTTTTAATTTACCTATTCTAAGAGGTATCTCATTTTGTTTTCAGTTTGCATTTCAGTGATAATAATAAATTTTCATGTGCCTATTAGTCACTTATATATCTTCTTTTATAAAGTGCCTGTCCACACCTCTTAATCATTTTATCTTTTTAATATTGAGTTGTAAGTATTCTTCATATCTTCTAAATGTACATTGTTTTCTCAGATACACGTATTGTTAATATTTCCATATCCTTTGGCTTGATTTTTCATTTGATGATCAAAATGTTTAACTTTATGAAGTATAATTTGTCACTTCTTTCTGTCCTGCTAAGAAATCTATTTCTATTCCAAGGTCATAAAGATATTTATTTATTCGCTTTCTTCTAGAAGATTGAAATCTTAGCTTTTAAGTTTAGGTTTGCAGAAATTGTCCTCCAACATTGTTGTGACTTTTAAGTATGTAAAGTGAGTACTAAGAAAGCTTTTCTTCTTTGAAATGCGTGAATTTAATAGCAGTGATTAAGAGTGTCTATGTGGAGGTTAGCAACATTAAAAGATAATTTCATATGCAAAAGTCTTTCTTTATAGACACCCAAAATTATTATAAAGTGAACACTATTTTGATGCCCTTTTACTCTATTTTATTTTGATGGAAGTTAGTGGATGATTCAAAGCCAGAAATCATGCATGTGTTCCTTAGTTTTGTTAGAAGCATCCTGTATGGCATTGCCCAAGACCTTTCATCTCCATTAGCACAAGGATGGTTTGTCATTCTCCCAGCAATCAGGATTATAGGAGAAATTAATTAAGTTCAGTGTAGATGAATTTACTGACTAGCCATTCCCACATCCTTGCCCCAGCATAATCACTTAAAATGGCATAGCAGCACTTCCACATGCATTATATATAATTGGAGCCATAGAGCTATCCTATGAAATAAGTAGGACTGATATTATTATTTTACAGATGAAGAAATATGATTCTTCTGAACAATACTAAGTTACTAAAGGCTCCAAGAGGTTGGTGCTGAGTTAAACAAATTAGTAAATGACAAAAAAGAGACTTAAACCTTATCGGCCAACATCATCAATCATGCTCTTTCCCAATACCAGGCGGCATAAGCTCATTTAAATTTATGTACTGGGAATTGATGTCTCTGTCTTAGCCCACCATGGTGGAGGATACATTAATGCAGCTGATGTTGAGTATTCACTATACATAGTGCTCTTTTATACAATATACAAGGAATATGAAGGAATGTAAGATATACCCATGTCTTTCATGATTGTTTTCAGACATAACTATAATATCAGAAATATATAAGATGTATAAAAATGGTGAAATAAACCAGAACTTTAGTAATTCAGACAAGAGGAAGTTTACTCCTGAATGACATGAGGCTATGTCATAGAGATAAGTGAGGGGATTTGTCCTTACAGTGTTGAACTCTGCTTCAAAGACTCCGTTTATATTTCCATAAAAACTGAACAAAGTTTTTATGTTTGGATTGTTGGCTACAAAAATTTAAATCTAATTGAACACTACAATTTCAAACCTTTCTCAATTCCATAACACTACCATCCGGCAGTTTGTAAACAGCTCTGGTTATTGGCTCTGCTATAACTACCATTAAAAATATGGTGGACAAGGAAATTAAAATAAAATAGAGTTTTTGAAAGGCTTTTCAAGGCAGAAAGCATAACAGTGTATAGAGTCAAGGAAAGCTGTTTTAGTTACTTACTATGTGACCTTTGGCAAGGAAGTCTTACCTCAATTTCTTCCTCTGTAAGATGGTAAAATTAATACCTACTCTGCATCATTCATATAAGAATTATAAATAATAAGTGTAAAGTAGCTACACATAATAATTTTTCAGTTAATGGTAGCTATTATCACAAAATAGCTCTATTTAAAGTTGAAAAATTTGGATCTCAGATAATTGATGAATAGATTCTTGTAACAATTATTTATTTTGCAGTGCTACATGGAAATAATTTTATTAGATATTGCTTTAAGATACAAAAAATTGTTAGGTATTGTTTGAAGATGCAAAATACTACTACTAATATTTCCCACTTCCATCAGCATCCAGAGATGGAGAATGAGTTAGAAGAAAGGACAAACAGGCAGAAATGACTGAACTGTAAGGTAATGAACGAGAGACTAAAGTATTATCAAGAATGGACTGAAGGCAGAATCGGCTAACTACATGTTTTGGAAATTGGGTAATAATTCTGTAAATCAGATTGGAACATGATGCCAACAAATATTTCTAAACCGAGCGTTACTTTGGCAAGACATGGTTACCAAATCCCAATTTTGCCTTTTACCTACCTCATTGTGTAAGTTCCCAAATGAAAAAAAAAATCCACAGAGCATGAAGCAAAGTTAAGGAACACTATATTACTAGCTAAAACTACAGTTTTAAAACCTTTGTTTTTCTTTGTTTTGAAAGCATAGCATACTGTATGAGTCTTTGGAGACACTATTTTTTTTCTCTCACCGAGCTACTGAAATTCATTTGAGATTTCCCAGATGTAGAAAAATAGATCAATCATTTTCTACTGTGTTCAATCATTCTGCTAATATTTCATTGTGTGAATGCACTAAAATATAATTATGATTATCCTGTTTATGAGTATTTGGGTTGTTTCTAGTGTTTGTTATCATGAACATAGATGCTAAGAACATTTTGTCTCCTTGGTTTCTCATGAAATGTATCTAGAATTGAAACTTCTGGAATATTAAAATTGTAGTGAATGCAAAGATTCAACTTTAAAAATTAAATTGCATTGTTTTCCAAATTTATTATACTTTTTTTTTTGAGACAGAGTTTCCCTCTGGAGTGCAGTGGTGCAATCTCGGCCCACTGTAAACTTTGCCTTCTGGGTTCAAGCTATTCTCCTGCCTCAGCCTCCCAAGTATCTGGGACTATAGGCACTCGCCACCATGCCTGGCTAATTTTTGTATTTTTAGTAGAGATGGGGTTTCACCACGCTGACCAGACTTGTCTTGAACTCCTGACCTCAAGTGATCTGCCTGCCTTGGCCTCCCAAAGTGCTGGGATTACAGGCGTGATTCACTGCACCCAGCCTATACTAGTTTATACCTACCAGTAATGCAAAAAAATAAAAAGGCCTTCATTGATCTTTAATTTCTCCAACACCTGATAATTTTAAAATTTCTTAATTTTTGGTGATTGAAAGAGTTGTTAAATGCTATCTCACTATGATTTTTATTTTTACTTCACTGATGAGTAGAGAGACTGACAGTTACTGTCTATTAAGTATTCATGGCTTGTGGAGTGTTGAGCAATAAAAAGAATATTTAGGTCCACCTAAGGGCATAAGATAGTAATGATTTCTCATTCAAAAGGGATATTTTGTTAAGACTGGGGCTGATCTTTTCTATTTCTTTTTTATTTTTCCATAAGTTATTGGGGGTACAGGTGGTATTTGGCTACATGAGTAAGTTCTTTAGAGACGATTCGTGAGATATTGGTGTACCCATCACCTGAGCACTCCCGTGTCCCCCTCCCATCCTTCCTCCCAAGTCTCCAAAGTCCATGGTATGATTCTTATGCCTTTGTGTCCTCATAGCTTAGCTCCCCCATATCAGTGAGAACATACAATATTTGGTTTTCCATTCCTGAGTTACTTCACTTAGAATAATAGTCTCCAATCTCATCTAGGTTGCTGCAAATGCCATTAATTCATTCATTTTTATGGCTGAGTAGTAGTTCACTGTGTGTGTGTATACATACATACACACACACACATATATATATATATATATATATCACAGTGTCTTTATCCACTCATTGATTGATGGGCATTTGGGTTGATTCCATGATCTTGCAATTTCAAATTGTGCTGCTATAAACACGTGCGTGCAAGCACCTTTTTCGTATAATGACTTCTTTTCCTCTGGGTAGATACCGAGTAGTAGGATTGCTGGATCAAATGGTAGTTCTATTTTTAGTTCTTTAAGAAATCTCCACACTGTTTTACACAGTGGATGTACTAGTTTACATTCACCAACAGTGTACAAGTGTTCCCCTGTCACTGCATCCACACCAACATCTACAGTTTTTTGATTGTTTGTTTGATTATGGCCATTCTTGCAGGAGTAAGGTAGTATTACACTGTGGTTTTGATCTGCATTTCCCTGATCAATTGTATTAGGATTTTACTGGAGTTATACTAAATCTCTAAACTATTTAGAGAGAATGATATTTAGGGGATATTGATAATTGATATTAAGCCTATCTATTCAACAAGGAATCATAACTTACTTAGAAGTAGTTTAATATTTTTCAAAAACTTGTATGTATGCTGCACACGTATGTCTATTGTGGCACTATTCACAACAGCAAAGACTTGAAACCAACCCAAATGTCCATCAATGATAGACTGGATTAAGACATGTGGCAAATATACACCATGAAATACTGTGCAGCCATAATAAAGGATGAGTTCATATCCTTTGCAGGGACATGGGTGAAGCTGGAAACCATCATTGTAAGCAAACTATCACAAGAACAGAAAACCAAACACCACATGTTCTCACTCATAAGTAGGAGTTGAACAATGAGAACACATGGAGACAGGGAAGGGAACGTCACACATCGGGGCCTGTCGGGGGATGGGGGTGCTGGGGGAGGGATAGCATTAGGAGAAATACCTAATGTAAATGACGAGTTCATGGGTGCAGCAAACCAACATGGCACATGTATAACTATGTAACAAACCTGCACATTGTGCACATATAGCCTAGAGCTTGACGTATATATTTAAAAAATTGCATGTATGCATTGTTTGTTAGATTTACTGCTAGGCACTTGTATTAGTTTTCTAGGTCTGCCATAGCAAAGTGCCAAAAAACAGGTGGCTTAAACAACAAAAATTTATTTCCTCTAAGATCAAGGTGTCAGCCCGGCCTGTTTCATTCTGAGACCTCATTCTTTAGCTTGTGACAGTCATCTTCTCCCTTTGTCTTCACAAAGTCTTTCCTCTTTGCATCTCTGTGTCTTAATCTTCTTCTCTTATAAAAACACAGTCATATTGAATTAAGGCTTATCCATATGACCTCATTTAACCTTAATTACCTCTGTAAACACTCTATCTCCAAATGCAGGCACATTCTAAGGTACAGGGGTACAGAACTTCATGGGTGTAGAATTTGGGGGAAAACATAGTTCAGCCAATTAACAGCACATAATATGCTTTACTATTTGTCATTTTAAATAGTTTTTAAAATTATTTTTTAATTGCTGTTCATTGATTTTATATCCAGCCACATAGTTATCCTCTTCTATTTTTCTAAAAATCTCATTTTGTTTGATTTCTTCTTTTCCAATCCTTCCCTGCTTGTTTTTTATTGGGCTGCCTACAAACTCAATGCAAGTGATAATTCTGTACATCATCTTCTATCTGACTTTTTAAAAGAATGCTTTCATCTCCTCCCCAGTTAGCATGGTGGTTTTTTTTTGTTTTTTGTTTTTTTTTTTTTTTTGGTTTTGGTTTTGTTTTGTTTTGTTTTGACATTGATTGAGTTTTATAAGAAGAAACATAAAGAGAGATTATATGCCCATTGTTAACATGCTGTCGAGTTATTTTTTTTTTCTTTAATCTAAATCTCCAGACTAACTGGCTAACTCAGTTAGCTAGACTAACTGGCTGAAAAAAAGATATTGTTAGACTTCACATGTGTACAACTTATTCATCTGAAAAGAAAAATATTTAAGGGATAGGTACATGTTCATGCTTTCCCTATGAAAATAGCAGCCTTGTACGCTAAAGAATACAAAGCTAAGCCATCTCACTCTTCAAGTGAGATATCATTGCACTAGACAGTGTGGTATAGTACTTTGAGAATATGGACTCTGCAATCTTCCAGTACCTATTTACTACTCACTAAGTGTGGATCTTAGCGAATTTCTTTCTTTTTTTTTTTTTTTTTTTTTTGACGCAGTCTCGCTGTGCAGCCCAGGCTGGAGTGCAGCGGCGCGATCTCGGCTCACTGCAAGCTCCGCCTCCTGGGTTCACGCCATTCTCCTGCCTCAGCCTCCTGAGTAGCTGGGACTACAGGCGCCCGCCACCGCGCCCGGCTAGTTTTTCGTATTTTTTAGTAGAGACGGGGTTTCACCGTGTTAGTCAGGATGGTCTCGATCTCCTGACCTCGTGATCCACCTGCCTCGGCCTCCCAAAGTGCTGGGATTACAGGCGTGAGCCACCGCGCCCGGCCTATTTCATTTTTCTATGCATCAATTTCCTCATATGAACAATGCCAATTATAATAATAAAGTATGTTCCCTATAGAATTGCTTTAGAATTGGATCCACGTCCTTACATTGCTTAGAACAACTCCTGATACGTAAATGATCAATACACGTTGACCACCATTATTTTGTTGTATGATACGCAGGAATAAGTCCAAATCAGAAGTACAACACCTTGTGTATGTATCCATTTGCACTTACCTCCACCAAAAATGTCCTTGTGTTCTTGCTAAAACTGAAATGATGACCCATCAAATGTTCATTTCTCTGAGGGCTGGGCACAGTGCTAGTGAAGCTAAGGTTATATTAGCAGAATTGTAAAGAGGCAAGCTGTTCCAGGATCATGACTGCCACCTCTAGACACTCGTCTTTCTAATAACTGTCAGCTGTCATAGAAGGTGGAACGAGAGCAGTGTCTTTAACCCATTTTCATTATTAAAAATACTGTATGGCACGTGTTAATAGTGATGTCTCTACACTAGACCTCAACATATTGTCATATCAAAACTGATGTTTTAAGGGGTTACTGAGTGTGCATCAAGGCCTGTCAGAAGATAGTTGGGATGTTTTTCCAGGCACAATTTCTTAGCTGATATTAAAGTCTCTAAGAGAACTTACTGACTGTCAGTTCATAAAGAAATCAGAGCAAGGTGAATCTTTTTTTTTTTTTAAAGAAAATGGGATGTTTTTTCTCTTGTATTGGTTGTAAGTGCATCGTAAAACACAGAAGAAGAGTGAAAATGTTCGTTTCCCAGAGAGTGACTTATTCCTGGCATTGAGCCTATGGACCTGCAACAATATATGATTGAACCAATGCCTTTAATGTGTGAACTTGAGGCATCTAAAGACATAACACATACTCCAGACAAATGCCCTCAGAGACAGTCATGTCATTAGGAAGACTTTCCCCATGAATAACACTGCTGACACATGGCCTAACAAAGTCTGTCAGATGTTTTCATTTTCAAGTGGAAGAGAAAACCATCCGGTACCCAGAACAAATAGTCTCAGATCACTACAAAGAGACACCTATATTCTACTCCAGCTGAAACTTAGGCAAATTCAAATTTTAAAAAGGGTAAAAAGTTGATGAGTGGAGTACTTTGCTTTTCTTTTTTTATATTTTTGAGACAGAGTTTCTCTCTTGTTGCTGAGGCTGGAGTGCAATGGCACAATCTCCGCTCACTGCAACCTCTGCTTCCCGGGTTTAAGCAATTCGCCTCTTCAGCCTCCCAAGTAGCTGTGATTACAGGCATGCGCCACCACACCCAGCTAATTTTGTATTTTTAGTAGAGACAGGGTTTCACCATGTTGGTCAGGCTACTTTTGAACTCCCGACCTCAAGTGATCCGCCCACCTCAGCCTCCCAAAGTGCTGGGATTACAGGCTTGACTCACCGCACCCAGCCAGTGGAGTACTTTTCTACCCAAGTTATCAGACATAATTTTGATAGAGAGAAATGTTCTCTCAGACATGAAATGATCTATCGATTGCTATTGAGGTAACTTAAGACAGGCAGCCACTTCCAGCAGTCTATTGAGCAAGTAACACAGAAACCTGCCTTCAACTGGAGGCAGGTAGTTAAAGTGAACAAGGAGACTTAATGCTTTTGTTTATCAAGAACTCTGGACCAGGTACAGGGTTAACTGTCAGAAGCAAAAATATCATGTTCTTTCAACTCAAAAATCTTACAATACAGTAGGGGAAATACACCAAAAAGATCATTAAAATCAATGCTGAAAGAGATGGAAAAGCTCTACACAGAGGAGAATAAAGGAAAGGAGTACCTCACCCAGGCCAAGTGTCCAAAGATGATGTCTAGGACTGGAAATAAAGATTTACCTCACATGACTACTAAACAGTTAGTAAATTTTCATGATAATACCTCCTAAGAAGCTGTACCCCTTTTCAGATTCCTTTTTCTCATAACTTTTTTCATCCAAAAACACTCTAAATAAATATGCTTCAAGAAATAATAGTTTGAAATTATAATTTCAGGCAAAGATACACATGTTTACTCAAGATAAAAGTCTGTAGCCAGAGATTATCATATGGAACAAATACGAATTGTGTGCCATATTTAGAGGAACTCAAAACATTTTTCTTTGGGTGTGTAAAGTGAGTGGGATGAAACGTTTGAATTCTCTATAGCTCTTCATAGAAAATGTGCACATTCGCTTTTTCTATAGGCTTCAAAGCACTCTTGTGTTTAGCATTTATTTTCCCTAAATGGTGATTGTCCTGTGCTACACTATTTTTAAGTATAGTTAAATTCAAGATACACATCACCCTTATTAAGTTTGAAGAATTAATAAGGAAACTGTGTAAAGAATATACATTCAAGACTTTTTCCCTCAAACCTTTTCATCCCCAACACTCACACCTTTTGTCTTCATCATTTAGTGTATACCTAAGTGTTCAGTGCATTTCATTTTATAAACCACCCACATTATTTTACTAGCAAATTTATGTTTTGTTCACATGAACTTGACTTTATTGTTATATTGCAAAATGTTTTAGCCTGTAAAAACTACTAGAGTATCTGGTATTGGGATACAATGGATCATAATCTTTCCAATTCACACAAAAAAAGATTTTTTAAAAAAATTTCACAACTTTTCACTTAGTAGCATTGTTTTCAGGACAAAATAAGCAAGTTGTTAAGGAAAAAATAAGTGTACATGCCTTAGTTAAGTCTTAGACCATTCTCTGGAGTAAGTCAGGCAAATAGAGAATTTAGATGGATACAGAGAAGTAAAGGAACAAGCAGAAAAGTTGAAGGAGTAGGGTCAGATAAATATGGATTAAAATACGAATGTTTTCAAAACACAGAGAAAGTTTTGATCATTATTCCTAAGAATATAATTTCACTCTTCCAAGTACTGAATATTATTGAAAATCAATTTTCTAAAGTTCATTTTAAAAAGCAATATGGTAAGTGACTGCATTGTAAAGATAAAAAATGTACCCAGACAGAATGAAAGGGAGAAGGAAGAGAACTGACCTAAGGTACTAATGTTACAAAAATGGGTATTCCTGCACAGGGAAACATTTCCAGGGACAGAATCATACATAGAGTCTACTTTTAGGCTGATATAACAAACAGCTTAGTTGGAAGTGAAGACAATCTGCTATAGACAAACACAGGTCGACTCAAAAAGTTGCTCTGGAAATGAAATCGCTGATGATGAACGTGTATATGAATAGTTTGAATAAAATTATTTCAAGAAAATGTGAGTGTAAAATACTACTGTAGGTATTTAACCGATAGTAAAATACTATAGATATTTACTGTTCTATACTATCTGCAGTTTATTTTGATTTGATTTATTCACTATTCCTGAGTTTCTCTTTCCATTCAAGACTTTAAGCTCCTCCAGAACAGGTATATATTATACCGTCAAGATAAACCCTTTACTTAACACATGGTTGTTAGCACACTAAAGCAATTTATATTGGTTGAATTAAATTGCACTTGCATATAAAGAAGTCACGAACTCAAAGCAGACAAAACAGAGTGGACTTGGTGACCTCCTTTTTGCCATACATCATATGTGAAGTCATAATTGACATCCCATGAACAGGGTCTGACTTCCATTTAGGTTCCTGTTTGTCCGGTGGTTGGCAGGGCAGATGAGAGCAGAGCTGACTGGCTCATATTGGATTTCAAACTTTGACCTTGGCCTCTTTAACACAATGGTGACCAATTGCACTCACCCAGTCATATGCCCATCTTTACACTTGACAGGAGAAACAGCACCATACAATGTCTTTGTTTCTGTGCAATCACAATTAATAAACCATTTCTTCCAATGGTAAAGAATTTTCCTATCTGATTTTTCACACTTCTAGCAAACAGAAAGCTAGTTGCAAATAATAAGAATGACTAAGGTTACAGTGCAGAGATGGTGTTTCTAAATGTTGACAAAAATTCACTATCCTTATGCCTTATCCAAATTCATTTTTTGTCATCTTTGGAAAAAATTAAAGATACTATGAACCTACTCAAAAATTAAATCATTGCTACCCTTTCATTTAAGCTTTGCTTCAAAGTGATGAAAGGAGCAAAAGGCTATTAGTGGCAAGAAAAAACTGGTATTTTTATTTAACATATTCACATACTCAGATACTCATCTTTCCTTCTCATCAACTAAAATAACTTTTCTGGTTATGCCTTTCAAGTGAAAAAGAATTTGGAGATAACATTATCAGTCAGCTCAATGAACTAGGCTTCTTGGAATCCGATGCTGGAAGGAATCTAAAAGATTAACCAGCCCAACCTCTCACCTCACAGAAGACTACTGAGATTCAGGGTCGCAGAAATACTAAGTGGAAGAGGCACTTCCAAAAATATCTAGCATTAGTCATATCGTAAAAAGATAATAAATAATTTAAATGTGACTCTATCTTTGGGATTGAGGTAGATAATTAAGGCCAGAATTTCTTAGCTATTTCTATTTCTAAATCTCAATTATTTTATTTCATCTGTTCTTCTTGACTGTAAATATTCATTAATTATCTACTGTGTGCTTGGTTCCTGGATAAACACCCAGATAATTACAATAGAGAAGACATTTTGAGACAGAACTTAGGGTTTTATTTAGGCACATTGAAAGAGCAAACTCGAAGTGTAAAAGTATTCTATATAAGATAGGAATCCCTGAAACCCAACTTCTCTTGGAGTCAGACTTCTTCTCTGAGACTCTAGAGGGTGAAACTCACTCTAGAGGGTAAGAGGTGAATTATGATCATGGATAGGGTTGAGTCAGGATTTCTGTTGCCCACATTACCTTTGTATTAACAGTGTTTTCTGGACATTATAAAATAGATCATATATGAAGGTCAGGTTTCTGGATACAAAAATAAACAAAGCAATATTCTATCTCTTCCTTAAAATAAACCTTTACTGTTAAGATTATTGAAATAGTTTCTTAAGGGTATCTACCCATCAAAAACTATGAAGAGTTTGAGATTTTACAGTACTTTCAGGTATCAAGTTAGCCTGCCATGGTTTCATGAGTTACAGCAGGACACACATGATTGTTGTGTTAGAGATACAATACTTTATTACAGCATAGCAAGCAATGTATTTGTATCAGTTTCTCTTACCCCCAAAGTCCACAGGGGCACTGAAGATGGGCCCAGATGAATGCCTGCATATACAGGGAGCTGCCTTACAGAAGAGGAACCTCTGAGATTTGGGGAAACAGAATCTTTTATAATAGTCAGTAGGCTCACCTGTTTTTGCTATAGAGAAAGACGCTCTCTGTGCTCCAAGGTTTTTCACCATAAAAAAATAAAAAATCCATATAAAAGATATTTCAAAACAAAAGTAGTCAATGTCTGCTTGCAATACATGCATAAATGCAAGAGACAATAAGGAATTACTGTAGAACATTCTCTATCTCCAGTCTCTGCTTTCTCTAATCCATCCCGCATAATACTTCTAGATCCATCTACCTTAAGCACAATTGTAACCTTTTCAATTACTGTTTAAATTTCTGTCAATGTATCCCCATTCTATGAAAGATAAAATCAAGCTTCCTTGCCTCACATACGTTCTGTACAACTTGGCCTCGCATTTCCATACAGACTTGCCACTCACTGTTCCCCTTTAGCTCCAGGGTCATGAGACTGTCACTTTTTCCCAAACACCAGCAACCTGAGCAGGCTCCCTGCCTCATTCTGTTCAAGCTCGCTCCTCCGTCTGAAAGTCCATTCCCCTTATCTGTGTCTGTTGAAATCCTGGTTGTTCTTTATACTCACGCCAGCTCCACGAGGCTTTTCCTAAGAAAGGTAGCGTGACTCTCTTCTCTCCCGTTCCCATGCTGCTAACTGCTTGCATCTTAACTTAGATCTTACTTCAGTGGGGTGTGAATTGTTATTTATATGTGTATGTGTATGTGTCACAAACTGCAATATCTCTAGAGGGCAGAACTGTTCTTTTATTTTCTTATCCCTGAGGACATGAAACATGGTATCTAGCATATAGTACACCCTCCTATTAATTGAATTAAATTTTGTGCCAATGTTTCCCAAAAATCCAAAAAGTGTAGATGACAGAGCTACATAGTTTTCTCTCTACTCTGCATCTTCTGACAGGAAGGAGCCTCTGTATAGCCATCTCCCACGCCCCTCACTTGTGCTATTTTAGTTTTCGTTGCTCGTTACTGCTTTGCCTTTCTTCTTTTCTTCATACCCCCTGAAACTTACCAGATTATTAGAACAGTAGCCATGCTATTTTCTTTGCCCCTCGTTTGAGCACCCTTTCAATAACTACATAATTGCCAGCCTGGCCTGTTCCCCAAACTTCTGTGCCTCATGGTTGATTTTGATGTTTCTAGACTCCTGTCAGTGAGCAGATCAGGAGAGGAGAGATGCTTGTCTTGCCTCAACACTGTAGTTATGTGCTCAGGCAGAGGTTTACAGGATCTGCACTGACTTTGGGTCAGCTCTTGCAAGTTCTTGCTAAGTTGCATATGTTCCTATGTAACAGATACCTAAGAGCTGAGAGTGGGCAGCCTGCCTGACCTCGGACTCTCTACCTGGTCTTCCTTCCAGGTGTCCCCACTGAGAGCACCATAGGGAAGCTCAGTCTTCAGAGGGCATGGACACTCATGGCTGCCACATCATCTCTCATCTGACCTTGAGGAGGATGTCATCACAGGGGTTATGTACTCACACATGGTTTCATCATTTTACTCCTGGTCAGCATCCTCCTAGGCACATTTTTATCATTAATTATTCTTTCTTTTTAATCGGTTAATTTTCTTTTGGCTAAATCTAATTGCAGATTTTGTGTATGAATCCAAAGAGCACCTGCCTCTGCGAGTATCTGTCAACAGCTATTGACATGAATAGAATGAAAAGATTATTCGGGGAATATAAATTAAACTTATATCAGTGACTGAGATTCAGAAATATCCTGTCTAAGTCCAGACACCAGTCTGAATAGTGTAACCTGAAAAGTGTGATGCTGGGGTCAAATCCAAAGAGAAAACCCAGCAACCCAGCCACAAGCCCTAAGGTTTGGCAAGAAGTTGTACCCAGTCCTGCCCCAGCACAACATGTGGTCCCTGGGGAAAGAGACAAAAATATGTTAGTCATTTTTTTCTTATTTATATTAACATACTTTTGTGTTTTCAAATGAAAACAGGAGATAACAGGAACAGATAAGTAATCTACAGCTCAGGCAGAAGGAACTGGAGCCTATAGCATTGAGTAAACCCTATTCAAGCTTCGTTGTAGCCTGAAACAGAAGCCCTGCTAACCCCTCATGAACCCTGTTCTACTAACTAAAATCAAGTCAAAGACTGGCATCTTATTTTATTCATTCAAGTAACTCAGGAGATCCCCAGAGCAAATTACCCCAGCAGAAACTTAATAAGGTCACTTTCAAAGAAGAGCTTAGGGGAGTCGCTGGCACAAAGTTCTTGTCTGCATTTCCAGGACAATTCAGTGCTTCTGTGAGCATATTTGTGCACCAGAATCCATGGTCTCTGCTATGCACAATGCCCTAATTGTGGCTACTTCTGACCAGGGTGTGTTACCTGGGTAAATGCTTCTAGGTCCCCTCTGATTCTTAGCCAGGTCATGTTAAATCTTTTAAAAGGATGTTTTGAAAGAAGACATCATAGAGGAACAATACACAAATAACCAAAGTTGTTTTATGCTAATCTACTTCCAGGATAAACTTTGATAAATTGATTCAAAGCAATAAATACCTTCAAAGCAAGAACCTAAAAGGATAGTAACGCACATGTAGGTCCTCCCAGATTTACTCCCTTATGAGAATTGAAACAATGATCGTTAGGATTAGTATAATTTTCCCCCAAGAAAACTGTTCAATGTTGTTTCCAACAACAATAATTGTTGTTGAAAAGACAACAAAAAGTTTGGTTTTTCCAGTTATGCTTCCCCTCTTCTTAAAAACCTGTCTGTAAATCCTGGGATAATCAGAAGGTTACAGAATACAAAGCCCCTAATATCAGAAAAACCACTTTACCTCCTGACCTTCCTTGAAGATTCCTGTAATTAGCAGATATAAGCGTTCAGAGATATTTTATCAATTTATTGATGAAAGAAGCAGAACACTATTATGAGCAAAACTGAATCCCTCTGGAGAAAAATAATATAGATATATAAATTCTCTATATCCACACCCAAATTTTACCAGATCACAAACACATACTTACAGCTATCCTTATAGCACAGTACCAAAGAAAAATACAGAAAAAAATATTCCAAGGAAGGAGAATAAAAGAGTTTTTACTCCATCCAAGGGCTATTTAATCTTCTCTTTTTATCACTGCATTTTCATAAGAGCTTGATTGAGTTTATGTCCTTGGACAGAACTCAACTGCATCAAGCCTTTTGCACCTTGTATAGTTAGAATATGGCAATTGAAAGAAATCTAGGCAACATCTCTCAAAGAGCACACATTCTTCATCTTGTCTTAGATAATATCCAAGTCTTTCCTTCTCAAGCTAAGAATCTGTTATTTTATGTGGTATTACCCTTGCTTCAAAGTGTCCTCATTCCAAATCCTCTTCACCCCATACTTCTAGGTTGATACTTATCTGTACTCATTGTCACTTTTGCTAACCATAAAACATCATCACCATTTATGTCTCCTTCTCAGAGAAACTATGGTAGAACACTGGGCAGCCTTGTAAGGGTGTTGAGGAATAAAAAACCTTTTATTTCTCAAAGAAACTATTGACAAGATGAAGCAAAAGCCTTACGATCAGCCCAGACATTCCAACCATAGTCACTGACACTTAGAGAAGAAAAACAGATGTACCCCAAAACAGATCAAGAAATGTAGCAGCAGGAAGTAGTAAATGAGTTAGCCTGCGTGTGACCAAAGGTTTTCCTGTTGCCAAGAAAGGAACAGCCCTCTCTCTATGTGTAGAGAGTTTGTGTGTGCACACATGTGCATGTGCATGTATGTTCATGAACAGGGGTTTTCAAAGGGGAGAAGAGAAATCAGATTAATAGTTAAAATATTAATAACATGATGCCTGTCCCTTATCCAGTTCCATGGACTGTGCATGAGGTTCATGAATGGTAACCTGATTCCACATTGTTTTAGATCCAATTTCATTGACCCAGAGCTCATAACAGGGATTCACGTGAATATAAATTTTTTACTGATAAATAAAATTCTATGTACAATATTTATCATGTACAACATGATGCTTTGAAGTACATATACATCATGGAATAGTTAAATCTAGCTAGTTAACATAAGCATTAGATAACATATTTATCATTTTTCTGGTAAGAATACACATTCACTCTCAGCATTTTTCAAGAATACAACGTATTAACTTATTCACCATACTGTACAATAGACCTCTTGAACTTATTTCTACTATGTAACTGTAATTTTATATTATTTGACCAACATCTTTCCCCAACTACCCCAGCCTCTGGTAACCATCATTTTCCTCTCTCTTTCTACAAGATCAACTTTTTTAGATTCTACATATGAGTGAGATCATATGCTATTTGTCTTTCCATTCCCATTTTATTTCACTTAACATAATGTCTTCCAGGCTCATCCATGTTATCCCAAATGATAGAATTTTCTTCTTTTTTATGGCTGAACAAGATTCACACACACACACACACACACACACACACACACACACATCTATGTCACAATTCCTTTATCCATTAATCTATTGATAGGCACTTATTTCCATATCTTGGCATTATGAATAACACTACAATGAACATGGGAGTCCAAATATTCTTTGACATCCTGATTTTATATCCTTTAGATATGTACCCAGAAGTAGAATTTCTAGATCATATGTGGTCTAGAGTTTCTAGATCTAGATCATATGTGATCGTAATTCTATTTTTAATTTTTCGAGAAACCTCCTTACTGTTTTTCACAATAACTGCACTAATTTACATTCCCACCAACATGACAGGTGCATAAGTTTTAATGAGAGTATGCTCTACAATAAAACCTGTATGGTGTTGGTAACTTCCCTGGCATTTCTAGGTAAAGTGGCAATCCTCTTGAAAACACTACAAGTGTAAACGATTAACCACAGCATTTAGAGGAGCTGAGAGAAGGGGATACCACAGTGGAAGGGGTCTGCATGGTCAACAAAGACCATGTTACATATAACAAAACCACCTGATGAACTTTTGAAATGCACATACTGGAGTTCTACCTGAAAGATTATGTCAATAGGTCTGAAGTATGACCTGGGCATCTAAATCTTCTAAAAGTTCTATACATAAGTTTTGAAGAGGTGAAGACAGAGAACCTCTACCTTTAAGAAGTAGGAGTTAGAGCCAGAAACTGAAGGACTACTTTCAGGAAATGTTTGTTGAGATTAGGCATAAGCATTGCTGTCTTTGAGCATAAAAAACAAAATCTAGCTCAAAATGAGGAAAGGTGCTGTATTCGTCCATTTCCACTCTACTATAAAGAAATATCAAGACTGGGCAAATTATAAAGGCAAGAGGTTCCGCATGGCCGGGGGGAACTGTAGGAAACTTACAATCATGACAGAAGGGGAGGCAAACAAATCCTTCTTCACAAGGCAGCAGGAGAGAGAAGTGCAGAGTGAAGGGGGAAGGGCCCCTTATAAAACCATCAGATCTCGTGAGAACTCACTCACTATCATAAGGACAGCACGGGAGAAGTGCTCTCAGGATTCAGTCACCTCCCACGAAGTCCATCCTCCAAAACATGGGGATTATAATTCAGATTACAATTCAAGGTGAGACTTGGGTGGGGACACAGAGCCAGACCACATCAGTCACATTCTGCTCACTTATCTGCAAGAACACACGGTAGCAGATCTGAGAACACTGCAAAGCAGAGCTGAGAGGCAGCATTCACTTAGGAGGTGCCAACATTAGCAGCAGAGTCAAGACTCCTCCTCAAATGACGGTGGCGGGGCTTCCTAGGAGATGCTCAAGGGGGAAAAATATACATGGACTTATTCCTGTAAACCAATAAGACATCCCCAAGGCCTTCCAGAAAAAAAAAAAAAAAAAAAAAAACTAATAAATATTAGAATCATGCAAGAAGGGGCTATGAAACATCATAATTTGAAAAGTAATTTTAGTGTGACTCCATTTTCATTTATAGGCTGATAAAACTTGGGCCATTTTGTATTGCATAATATTTAGGATGGCAAAAACAAACAAAAAGATCCCTCAAGTCCCTAGGCCTAAGAAAATGGTTGTATACATTAGGACAAATTCATACAATGAAACACTATGCAACCATCAAAAATCATGTTGTACAAACATAGTAACTATAGTTAATAACAATGTATTGCGTATTGGAAAATTGCTGAGACAGATGATTGTTTTCGCTCCATAAAAATATAATTGTGGAAGGTAATGCATATATTAATTATTTTGGTTCAGCTATTCCACAATGTATACATTTATCAAAACATCATATTGTACACTATAAATATAAATGATTTGTATTTGTAAATTTAACAAGAAAACATGCTAGGCATTTAAAAATAATGTTGTACAATACATGCAATAATATTTATTTATATGAGGAAATGTTCCTTATAGACTGTTTAAATGAAAAACAAAATTCTCTATAACATATGTCGAGTTATGAATATTTATCATCTCTGGAATTATGAATAAATTTTCTTTTTGTTAATTTTCTGCATTTAATATCTATTCTTTTAACAATTTAAAAACTATAATTAAAAATAAACAAAATATAGTAAAATAGAGCCTAGAAATTTTCCCATTGTCAGAAATTTGTCATCTGTACTGAATCTCAACCAGGATGAATACAGTCCGCCTTGAAAATGTCACTAAAATTTAGCTGTTGTAGATGCATGCAACACTTTGTTGCAAAATAAAAGTAGCTGCTTGGTCCCTGAACACCTTAGTAAGCAATCAAGGTCACAGCTCATCTTTTCAGGGATTTTTGCATGGCACAAGACAGATGGGGAACTTCTTTGAATGCAACTGAGAAGGATGAATTATCAGTAACTACTTAGAAAAGATGTGAAGTTTGGAAAGTGAGTTAATTCCACATAACAGCCTTAGCCCTCCCATTCTCTTTCCTTTACCTAACTCTTTGGACAGGCAATTTTGATAGAAACAAATAAAAGCTGGCCTATATAATCTCAATTCCTTTAAATTGCATAGAACAGAAGATACTGACATATTACTCCCCCAAAATAAAAAGAAGAAATTTAAAAAAACAAAAACAATTCTAAATGCACACAGTTCCAATAAAGTACCTTCAAAATAATAATAATTTAAAAAAAGTTTCCAGAAAAGAAAAAGCAAAGCAACTAATAAAGATTAGAAGTAAAAATAGCATTTGATTTCTTATCACAAACATTGGCAGTGCTAGAAGACAATTAAACAATGCTTTGCCTTTAAAGTGCTTTGAAGGAATTATAGAGCCACAGGACAATTGATCAAATATGAGGGTGGAATAAAGCTATTTTAAAATGTGTAAAATTTCAAAAAAAATTATCTCCCATGCACGATTTCTCAGGAAGCTATTAGAACGTGTACTTCAACAAAATGCAGGAATAAACCAGTAAAGAGGAAGACATGAGAATCAAGAAACCAGGAATGCAACACAGAGAAGAGTCAAATAGAAGTCTCTGAATAGCAGCAAAGTCATACCACCACTTCACCAAGCTTGGCAAGCAAAGCCCTCTGATGTAGCAGAGGGCAAAGTGTTCCAGGAGCTGGTTCTACAGAACACAAATGCAGCTGATCAAAGATCTCAAGGTTAGACTGCATAGAAAACAATTGCAAATTTCCCAGAGGCTGCATAAAATTTAACTATTTAAAGATAATTAAATAAGCATAAAAATAAGCAGATTATCATCCCCAGCAAAATACAAAAAGTGGTACAGGGAACAAAATCTAATTAGAGAATTTTTGCTCAGAGAAAACCATATTTATATTGTAATAGGAAACATGTGTGTGGGTTGTACCAAATTTTCATTTAAAGAATGATGATAAGGAAATAAGAAGTCTAAATGATTCCAAATTCTAATATGTCAAAATAGGAAATCAAGTGATAATATCTAAAAGTGATGAATCAACAAATAGCTATAGTCAATGGTATTTACATACATATAACTAAACATTAGAAGGAACAACCAAAGAATTGAACATCTTTGCCTGTGAAGAGTCACTTAGGGATTCAAAGGGAAAAAGAGACTAATGCTTTGTCTCAGCACTATGTGATTTTTAAAAATTTTTTCCACAATATATTGATACCACTAAAAATTATTTTAAAATTAAAAGTTTCTTCAGTGCTCCCCTCTGTCAAATCTTTAAAAGAATGAAAGAATCATATTTATTTTCCATGTCAGCCTAAACAAAGTTTTAAGTCCACGCCTGAGATTGTATCCACAGCGTACAGCAACATTTCTGTCTTGCCAAATTGAGTTTGTTCAGTCACTTAGAAACACTGGCAAGATACAAAACCAGTGCAAGCATATTTTATTTAAAAAATAGTTAACAATATGCTTTCTTTATCTGTAACATATTTGGTTAATTATTCATATTAAAATCCTGCAAATAAAGTTAGAAATAAAAATGCCCACATAATTAAAACTAATTTTGAAAAGTTTACAATAAAAATATACCCTGATAAAACTTGCATTTTGTATGAAAACTAACCAATGGTGTTTGAAAGATATTGTCTGACTGAAACCTAGGGAACGTATAAGTAGCAAGTGAAGCTGACGTTTCCTAAAGACATAACACATTGTAAGCTGACTTTAAGACCTAGCTGTAGGTTAAGTCGCAACTCCTCTATCTTGTTTCATCTTCATCAGAACAAACAATCTAGTAATGTGTATTGGGATTCAGAGGCTTATTATATAAATCAGAAGTAAAGCCTGTAGAAAAGGAGAGTTTAAAATTTTCTTCTCAGGAGTTCACTGCCAATTAGGAATTTTACCACAAATACAAACGAAGAATGTTTCAAGTGCCCATAAATCTGAATAGGGCTGTATCCCAAAGCTATATACATTCTAATTTTACGAGAATTGTGAGAGGACTTAAAGGATAATACTAACTATATGTGATTTTGCCAGAGGTGTTAATTTGATAATAAAATCCTTGTGCAAGATTCAGCTCTACTTTACAAGGACTTCTTGAACATTACAATATAAGGAGATACCTCACCTGCAGAGTTTTCTACTTTTGTAATCATTCTATCAGCACAGATATCACTATATGACAATTTATTTGAGAGTATATAAAATGTTAATCTTAAACATTTAATGTTTTCTTCTTCTATTAAGTACACGTCACTTATTTTAAAAGTAGCAAGCCTCCTCATATTCATCTAACAAAACACATTACAAAAAAAAGACAAGCATAGTAATTGACAGCTTTTGATTTGTCACCAGTAGACTGTAATTTCTGTCTTCAAGTGAGCAGATGTATACATCAATCAGGATTTTGTACAATTGAATATGACAGAAAACCAAAATAATACTTCCATAGACAAGACAGAAGCTTATATTCTGTTGTTTGTTTGTTTGTTTGTTTTTGAGACAGAGTCTTGCTCTGTCGGCCAGGCTGGAATGCGGTGGCATAATCTCAGCTCACTGCAACCTCTGCCTCCTGGACTCAAGCAATTCTCCTGCCTCAGCCTCCCGAGTATCTGGAATTATAGGTATGTGCCACCATGCCTGGCTAATTTTTGTATTTTTAGTAGAGATGAGGTTTCACCATGTTGGTGAGGCCGGTCTCGAACTCCTGATCTCAGATAATCCACCCACCTCGGCCTCCCAGAGTGCTAGGATTACAGGCATGAGCCACCATGCCTGGCCAGAAGCTTGTATTTTTTTGTATAAAAGAATTCATAATAGGCAGTCCTGGGCTAGTATCTCAAGCCCAACAGAGACTCTGATTTACCATGCCTCAGTTGAGCAAGATCGCTGCTAGAGCTCCAGCAATCACATTAGGTTTCAGGTAGTGGGATGGAGAAAAGCAACAATAAAGATCAGAGGCACTCTCAGAATCTGCCATATAAAATTTCTGCTTACATGACCACACCCAGTACAAGGAAGGCTAGAAAATGCAGTCTTTGTTCATGGTGGTCTGTGCCCAGTGAAAAACCGTGGTTTCCTTTCTTAGGAAAGAGGAAAAGGATATTATAAAAGACAACTTGCCACCACTGCCACCATGTGCATGCTTAGATGCTTCTCTATGCTATATCAGGCAGTAGTAATCATTGTTGAATGAAACTATAGAATGCTAGAGGAGAACCTGGGAAAACTTTTCTGGATGTTGGCTTAGGCAATTAATTCATGAATAAGATCTCAAAAGCAAATGCAACTAAAACAAAATTAGACAAATAAGACTTAAGTAAACTGAAAAGCTTCTGCACAGCAAAAGAAATAATCAACAGAGTGAACCAACCACCTACAAAATGGGAGAAAAATATTTGCAAACTATGCATCAACATAACACTGATTTCCAGAATCTACAAGGAACCCAAACAACTCAAGAAGAAAATAAACAAAGAACACCATTAAAAGTGTGCAAAGGATATTGTGTTGGTTAATATCGAGTGTCAACTTGATTGGATTGAAGGATGCAAAGTATTGTTACTGAGTGTGTCTATGAGGGTGTTTCTAAAGGAGATTAACATTTGAGTCCGAGGACTGGGAGAGGCAGAGTCATCCTCAGTCTGGGTGGGCACCATCTAATCAGCAGCTGCCAGCTTGGCTAGAATAAGCGGGCAGAAGAACGTGGAAAGACTTGACTTTCTGAGTCTCCAGCCTTCATATTTCTCCTGTGCTGAATGTTTCCCGCCCTCGAACATCAGACTGCAAGTTCTTTAGCTTCTGGACTCTTGAACATACACCAGTGGTTTGCCAGGGGCTCTCAAGCTTTGGGCCACAGATTGAAGGCTGCACTGTCAATTTCCCTACTTCTGAGGTTTTGGGACTTGGACTGGTTTCCCTACTCCTCAGTTTGTAGACAGCCTATTGTGGGACTTCGTCTTGTGATTATGTGAGTCACTGCTTAATAAACTCCCATATATGTATATAATATATATAATATATATACACACACATATACATATATGTATATGTATGTATGGGTGTATATATATATGTGTGTGTGTGTGTATATATAGCCTATTAGTTCTGTCCCTTTAGAGAACCCTGACTAATACAGATTTGAACAGATATCTTTCAAAAGAAGACATACAAATGGTCAGCAAGCATATAAAAAATGCACAACATCACTAATCATCAGAAAAATGCAAATTAAAAACTACAATGAGATACCATCTCACAACAGTCAGAATGGCTATTATCAAAATTTCAAAAAAATGACAAATGATGACAAGGATGGGGATAAGACAGAAAACACTTATACCCTTTTGGTGGAAATGTAAATTAGTACAACCTCTATGGAAAACAGTAATGAGATTTCTTAAAGAACTAAAAATAGAACTACCATTTGATCTAGCAATCCCACTACTGGGTATCTACTCAAAGGAAAGCAAATCATTATACCAATGATATCTGCACTCATATGTTTGTCTCAGCACTATTTACCAAAGCAAACATATGGAATCAACATAAACATCCATGAACAGATGATTAAAGGAACGATAAACAGACATACAATAGCATGGAATACTACTCAGCCATAAAAATGAATGAAACCATCTCTTCGCAGCAATATGAGTGGAACTGGAGGCCACTGTCCTAAGTGAAATTACTCATACACAGAAAGTCAAATACCACATGTTCTCACTTATAAGTAGAAGCTAAAGAATGTGTACACATGGACATAGAGAATGGAATACTAGACACTAGAGACTCAAGAAAGGTGGGAGAGTGGGGGTACGAAGGATTAAAATTACCCAATCGGTACAATGTACAATCTTTGGGTAATGGTTACGCTAGTAGCCCTGACTTCACCGTTACACAATATATCCATATAACAAAACTGCACTTGTACCCTCTAAATCTATAAAAATAATTTATTAAAAATGAAAGCTCATATAACATCCTTGCCATAATGTCACATGTATATACTTTAATGAGATTTTTCTCGATGTTATCCTCTCCCTCACCTACCAACTGGTAACTTTACGCAAAAAGTACACTTTCATTATCAGGTTTTAATTTATTTCCATAGATTTTTGTCTTCCCAAGAAATGGAGAGTCTTACTTACATGCTTACTGTGCTGTTGCAAGATGCTATTTTATCTTTGCAGGGATAACAGAAATATTTTACGTTTCATTGTATTAAATACATTGATGAAATGGGTAATGTTTTTTCTCTGTTTTGCAACAAAACTTGAACCTCTAGTGCAAATAATTGTCATTGTATTTTCTCATTTCCAAGAGACTGTGCAAGTTTCCACACATTGCTTGGAGTCTCTAGTGTAGCAGCATGAGCAGAAGGAGTGCATGGGATGGAAGATACCTTTGAGCTTTGTCTGGCATTTTAAGAAGTTCAATGTGCATGTGCTCTACTGGGTATATGCTAATACAAATTTAGCTCAGCAGTAATGTGGAGGCTAGACTTTATAAGAGCTCTAATACAGCTACAGTCTTCATCATTCAATGACGGCAGAAAAAGCCTTTTTTCTTATTTAGATTAGCCCCCAAAGTAGTTATCCTAACAGCTCAAGTTAATGTGATGATTTCCAAGGTGTGAAAAATGGTTCAGAACTTACTTTTTAAAATGTCAACTTTTATTAAAGTTTTAAAATAATTAAATCAGACATTTGTAGACACTCAAGCATCTAAGATTTGGGGAACTTAGTTTAATGAATGTCATAGATACAGATAGTAAGAGCTGCCTGCCCCACTGAGGTCTCCCTTTTGCTTTTTGTGATCTCATTTATCCACACAACCCTGTACAGCACTATAACCCCCATTTTAGCACTTCTTTTTCTTTTCCTTTTTTTTTTTTTTTAAGGCAAATAAATAATCTGAAACTAAGAGGCAAATGAATAATCTGAAGCTAACCCACTTTGCAAACATGCAGTCCTGGGTTTTCATGCTGATGGACATCTATGATTGCCAACAGAAAACTTGGCTTCATGGTTTTACACTTAATAGAGAAACAATCTTGAACAGTGACCGCATTATAAAAAGAGAAGCTCATTGTTAGTTGAGATCTCACTGCCACATTCCACTTCAGACAAGTTGGCTGGGGAGAAAACAACAATGAAAATCAATGACATTAAGTCTCTGGTGTATCTGTGATGTTATTTTTAAAAGACAGGCTAAATATGTTTTTGCTGTCATTGCTGCTGATCTGAGTGTCATCACTGGTGCCCTCAGCTGCGGCCTGCTGTGTCAGTGCATTATGCCAGCTCTGCTATGCAGAATGAGAAATGTTGGGACAGAGCGGGCAGGGAGATGATGGTTGCAATCACAGTGTTCTTAGGGGACAGTGGGTTGAAAGAAATTTTGTTGACTTTCAGAAACCACATCAGCGCCTGTATAACCTGGAAGTAAAAATGACTCTACCTTTCTTGTTAAGGTTAAATTATTTTAAATGGACACAATCATTTGTCCAAATGATATTAATATTTACTCTGCAGAAAACCATGATATTTTGGCACCATGCAGCCTCAGTCAAAAAGAAACAAATGGTTTGGAGAACTAAAAGTAAGAGGATATTTCATATATTCAGCAGAGAAAAGTCATATTTGCCAGTAGAAAAACTCCCAAGCAACCCTAATACGGTTTGGATATTGGTCTCCTCCAATCTCATGTTAAAAAGTGACACCCCCCCCATCCCACCCCCGAGTCAGGCACAGTGACTCACGCGTGTAATCCAGAACTTTGGGAGGCCTAAGCCAGTGGGTTGCTTGAGCTCTGGAGTTCGAGACCAGTCTGGGCAACATGATGAAACCCCATCTCTACAAAAAATACAAAAATTAGCTGGGCGTGGTGGTGTGTGCACCTATGGTCCCAGCTACTTGGGAGACTGAGATGGGAGGATCACTTGAGCCTGGGAGGCAGAGGTTGCAGTGAGCTGAGATCATACCACTGCACTCCAGCCTGGGCAACAGAGTGAGACTCCATCTCAAAAAAAAAAATAAACAAATAAAAGTGATACCTCCCCACCAATGTCAAAGGTGGGGCCTACTGGGAAGTGTTGGGTCGTAGGGGTGGATCCCTCATGAATGGGTTGGTGCCTTCCCCAGGGTAATGAGTTCACTAGAGATCTGCTTTTTTAAAAGAGTGTGGAACCTCCCCACTTCTCTCTTGCTCTATCTCTCCCCATGTGACATGCTTGTTCCCTCATTGCCTTCCACCATGATTTTAAGCTGCCTTATGCCCCACCAGAAGCAGATGCCAGCTCTATGCTTCCTACAGAGTCTGCAAAATTGTGAGCCAAAATTTGCCTCTTATCTTTATAATTTACCCAGTCTCATATATTCCTTTATAGCAATGCAAAATGAACTGGCAAACAACCCCAATCTAAAAAACTTACAACAGAATGTTTCCTTTCAGGAGAATAATTATAAATGGAGGACGTTTCTTAAACCCAAGACCAGAGTTCCTTTCATTACTACAGCATTTTAAAGAGTTCTTCTCTCTGAGTGAATTCTTTGTTTAGAGAGACGCTAACCTACACTGTACCTCCAGTTAAGGTAGGGAAAACATTCTTAGCTCCTGAGTAGATACAGATGGTAGCATAGAACAAAATGACATGATGGCATCGATCCTAGCATGAAACAAGAGATACCTGTTGGGTACAAAAGACCAGGGGTCTTGGGCAGCCACTGATAAAAGAGGGTGTAAAACTGGCAATGGCCATGGAAGGGCAGGAAGAACAAGTACTTACCAAAACTGAGATGATCTTTAGAGGACACTTAATAGGATTAAAGGAAAAACCAAACATTTCACATATCTATTTCATAGGCTAGCTTTATAAAATATCTCACAAGACAATAGAACTGAATTTAAACTTAGGATTTTAAGAGAAACCCTTTTAACTTGAAGCAATATAATTTTTAAACATGTGCTTGCATTTTCAATGTTTTCTCTCCATACTTTATAAGCAAGGAGACCTAACATACAAAAGCTTTCTGTTAAAATCTTACATTGTAATGACAATTTCTCACGGGGAAAAAAACAAACAAACAAACAAAAAACAAAAAAAGAACAAAAACAAAACAAAACAAAACAAAAAACAACCACAACTCTGCTAGGCTTAACCTAGTAGTAATCTCAATCACATTTCAAAATTCCCTGTGACATTCACAGAAGCATGATGAGGAAATATCTGACGTGGTTGGGGTAGAGGATAGTGCAACTATATACAATATATAAAATTTTTTTATTAATTTTTTAAATAAATTTTATAAAAGCAGACACTCCTCTGCTTTTATTTTGGTTAAAATCTAAGATATACCATATCAACAAAGAAAATGAAAGCTGCAGATAGCTCCCCATTGAAGCACTTGGAGTGGAGCAGCGATGTAATAAGCTAGCATGTCAGAGAACTAAAGGATGTATTTGATAGAACGAAGTAACCTTCAAGGTCTGGGAGAAGTTTTCAGATGGAAAACTGTTTTTCACCAGAAACATAATATTGAGTTAGAAAAGATCTGTAACACCTGCCATTCATCTGTGCTTGGGGAAAAAATAAAAGCTAGATAATAAAGGTGGGAGAACCTGTGTTACATGCAGATGGTGATGTGGCTCCACTAAAAATAGCTGAAGGAGGCCCCTCCAGCATTGGCAGGAGGGCAGAGGGCAGACAAACAAGCATCCTAATGAGAAGAAGCACCCCAGGAGGCCACACTAGCAAAGCTTGAAAAATAAACACACACACATGTGCACACATGCATGCATACACACAAAAATTATATTAAGAGCATTTTCTAATATGTGTATAATATTTTAAACACATCACCTCATTTGAGCTTTAAAAAAAAAAGATAAAAAGAGGTTTTGATCTCTTGTATACTCATAAAGAAACATTGATTCAAGGGAGTTAAATGTTTTGTCCAAAGTCACACAATTTCTAAAGTTGAAGCAGAGTATTGGTGTATTCAGTATTTAAGAATATCCAACAGTTCAAAAGTACATAGCTCTTTGTACTAAGCTAAGTATGAATATCAAATACTAGCCTTCCTGAGGATCCTTTCTCAATTAATGATACTAAGTTGCTGTAATCCCGTCTTTAGGAGGAATTCCCTTTCTCTAGGGTCCATGAGGAAGGATTTTCCCTAAACACCATCGAGCCTCTGTCATCCCTGTTCAGTTTAGCAGGTGACAGGTTTCTGACTAAAAAGCAGGCCAACATATACAAGGCTGCAGTTGTCATCTGCTCAGTTGTACAGTCAGAAGAAGCTACAACTACAGGAGGCTCCTGTGTACAGCATGGCCTGTAACTAGCCGAGTACATCTGCCTTATTCTGGGTTTCAGTTAACAGGCAGAGTCTACTCTCATGCTAAGCTATCTCTGCAACTTTCACGCCATTAGTAACAAAGAAAATATCTTAGATAATATTTTTACTCTTCATCTTATTTCCCAAGATGTCACTATCTCAAATAAAGAAGAGGGATGATATTTATTGAGGACCAACTCAAAAACCCTAACTCTGAAATAATGCTATCATTCTAAGCATAAGTGCCATTAAGATTTCAGATCTAGGTTATCAAGTTCTGAGATTGAGTAGTCTGGCCTAAACTCTGAGTAGAAAAGCTCATTGCCATATTTTTTTAAATCTCCATGAAAAGCTAAGAGAGTTAACAAAACAGTAAATATTTACCTAGAGGCTTAGGAAGATGAGCCCAGAAATTTGATGTTGCTTTTTTCTTGCAGATTCCAAAAGAAATGTCAGAGAGGATAAGAAATTGAATAGTGCCTTTTGAAGGCCTTCTCAGGATAGGGATTTCAAAATTAGAGTAGAAAGCTGTAAGAATTCAAGAAAGGGAAAAATACTAAATCTTGTAAATATAAAGCAGTAGTTATGCCTTAGTGTAGACTGAAGCTGAGATTTGAACCATATCAATTCTTGAAATAGAATTGAATAATTCTGCATTGCCAGAGACACCATGAAGTACCAGCCTGGAAGACGAAAACACATATCTTCTCTGGAGACACAAAACGTCATAAAAGATCTTGGATTATTTCTACAAACAATTTTGCAACGACAAGTACCTACACAATAAAAAATAACATGTATAAATTAACGGAAAGACAAAAAATAGAAATATAAATAAAAATACAAATTAACATTTAACAAAATAACGTATCTAAATGGCCAGCAATTATAAAAATACAACCAAAATCTCAAATATAAAAACATAATCAAAATCTCATAAATGGATAAATAAAAATTAAAAATGAGATAACGCATTTGCCCATTGAATTGGTGTACATTAAAAAAGACTATCATATCTCTTACTGGCAGAGCTACAGGAAAATCAGTATAGTTAAAAAAAAGAAAAAGAAAAAAGCCTTCAGGTAAAAATGTTGACTTATACAGCCTTTTAAAAAAATTTCAGCATTTATTAAAATTAAAATAAATGTCTACTATTTGGTTTAGCCACTTATGGACTCTATCCCACAGAAAGAAAACTATCAGTACATAAGGACATATGTTATTGGTGTTTATTGCTGCATTATTCTTAGCAGCAAAAAAGAAGGAAAAGAAAAATATTAATTTTTATGCAGTATGTCTGAATATTCAGCAATCGTGAAAACATATCCAACAATCTTTAGTAAATAGAGAAATGTGTCAATTTACACAAGCTGGAAAGACATTTCCCAGTATTCCCTTCTGGTATAGTTGCATTTTAGGGTTAGTCACCAGACAAATTTGCCCAAGACTTGAAAGGCAAAAGTGAGGCAGTAGCCATCACATTATGAAAGTGACCATAGGTGCCGGGACCCACTACAATTCACTATGTTATTACAGCTTGCGTACAGTGTAGCTAATCTAGTGGTTCACCTGGCTGGTCTGGGGATGTTATCACAGCTTGCGTACAGTGTAGCTAATCTAGGAGTTCACCTGGTTGGTCGGGGGCAGCTGCCAGACCCACATCTACTTCAACTCCCAAGGAATCTTCTCTTCAGCTTCTTTGACTTCTGGGACACTCACTTGTGCAACGCCATGGTGAAGATCATCAGCTTTTTCTTTTAGGTCAAATACATAGGCAAGCTAGAGGCAGTAAAACACAGATGTGGATTCCAGTTTGACTTCACAGGTTCTAGTTAGGCTTCATCATTTGCAATTTTTTCTTACTGTTCCCTGCTTCATTTCCAACTTTTCTTCCTAACTACCGGCCCTTCTAGCCTACGAAATTGTCAGTCTCACATCATATGCAGTGGTAACGGCCCTCCATTGACTTCTTCTTCAGCTTCCACAGATGCATTGGGTCTAATCTCTATAATAAATCCCTTTTTCTTTTTTTTTTTTTTTTTTTTTTTTTTGAGGCAGGGTCTCACTCTATCACCCAGGCTGGAGTGCAGTGGAGCAATCTCGTCGCACTACAACCTCTGCCTCCCAGGCTCAAGCGATTCTCCTGCTTCAGCCGCTGAAGTACCTGGGATTACAGGCATGTGCCATCATGCCCAGAAAACTTTATTTTCAGTAAAGACAGGGTTTCACCATGTTGGCCAGGCTGGGTCTTGAACTCCTGACCTCAAATGATCCACCCACCTTGGTCTCCCAAAGTGCTGGGATTACAGGCATGAGCCACCGCGCCTGGCCAATTATTCCTTTTCTGTATCATTTAAAGTTGTTCTGCTTCCCAGATCAAACTGTGATACAACTCCCATTAAGAAAAAACAGGTAAAAGCAATGATTATAGAAAACGTATAACATTAAATTTATGCAAAATTATGTGTGAATATAAGTATATAAAGAAATTAAAGGTTTTTAAGAAAATATGTAGAGAGATGTCAAAGTATTTTTGCCTATATCTCAACGAATAATCTTATATGTATGTACACATACACCCTTATCTGAGAACAACCCTCAAAGGAATGAGGGAAAATGTCCAGGATTTCTTGTCTCTCTTTTCCTTAGCTCTCTTTATCTTGTTTCCTAAAAGCTGGCAAACATCACAAAATCCAGAAAAAGTAATATAGTATTTTTATTAGTTAACTGTCTTACATACTTATTGGTTATATTTTGGAATATACTCTGATTACCTCTTCATATATATTAATATTTTCTATAAAGATAGTAGGAAAGGAATTTAGTATTTTCTCTAGCATGGTTGATGACAAGTTATTTGTTATCTGTTATTGACAATTTAGCTTCCCAAATTATTGTCACATAAATTCTTTAAATTGTTGTTAAATTTGGGGAATTATCTATCGAGTTTCTTTTGTAGATGAGCAATAAGACTTAAAAATTTGTATGACCTGTAATATGTTAGGGCAATTCAAGTTCTGTTGTGTTGTAAATACTCTGTAATATTCTTTGAATTGACAGTGCTCATAATCACTTTGGTGTTAATGTCATTGAGTCTGTTTTTTCAAAGGGGTGTAGAAGAATTTTTGGAAACCATTCCTTCACTTCGATAGCTAGAAAACACCTGTTCACAATGTGACAATAAACCAAAGAAATGCAATTCCATTAAATGCAAACTTAAATTAACTATCAACTTAACTTTTCCTTAGAATGATGTCAAAAATGCCTGTGGTCATTCCAATGCCACCCACATAAGGGGCCATGAGGCCAAATGGAGGTCAGAAAATAGAGATTGTGGTATTAACTGACTGTGTTCAAATATTTACTTTTATAAATTTTAGAAACTCTGCCAATGATTCTCATGAAATGGCCTGTGGACCTGAAATTCCTGAAGATTAAGGTTTTTTTTTTTTTTAACTTCATGATAAATAATAGTGAAGCTTTCATCAAATATCAGCGCGATTTTGGTAAAACCTGAGACTCAATTCAAGCCTAACTCCTAATCCACAATATCTTTCTTATTTCTTGTTTTTTTTTAAAAAAACAAACAAACAAACAAACAAAAACAGAAAAAAGTAGGCAATTTCTTCAATACAAGAGTCTTTTTCTCTCCTACCAGACCTAAGTTAGTGAACTATCAGAGATTTAGAATTGTTTATTTTCAGAAATCCATCTTAGAAGTAGCATGTTATAATAAAAATACCTACTGGACAGAAGTGGTGTTAGGAAATTTAGATTGATAAATCACACTGTGACTGATTAATTTTGGTCAAGTCAACTTCTCTAGGGCCTCACTTCTCACCTGCAAAAGAAAAGCCCCACTGGATTATTACTAAAGTTATTTTCTCAGCCTAAACATTGAAACTTCTTAGTTTCCTAATTTATCTCTCTGACTCCAGTCTGTCCATTTCCAATTTGTCCTATTCACCCCATTCTAAATTAATATCCCTAAAATTTTCTTTAATCACCTTATCCTATAATATAGCAGTTTTACTTTCATTCATTCATGCTATAATATTAAGGAATTCTACAATTCGGGCATTTTCTGGTGAGTTTTAATTGTTTTGTGCTTACAACTGATTTTACATATGATTTATTCAATATATTATTTTCTGAAATCTGAACACAAGAAAAATATCTCAGTGTCATATGTATTATGAGAGCAAAGCCTGTTCTGTCTTGGCCAAAGCAAAACTGTCTGTATTTTACTCCACTGAGTTGTTACACTCGAAACAAATAATAAAAAAAAGAAAGCTGTTTCACTTTTATTTACACTGCAGCCATTGCACAAGACAGCTCACAAGAACACAATTCATTCTTCTCAAATTGCCCTGGTGGATGGCATCTTAATTAGAAACAGATTGCTGTTTAAAATAAAATAAAAACAGGAACATCTAGGAAGCAAATAGCTTCCACTCTTCCACCACTGACAGCTACAAAGATACCATCACTTCACACCTAGAAGTATCGCAAAGAAAGCTACAACCAGTACCCATTCTTGGAATTGCATTCTACAGCCCAATATAAATTAAATAGTGTTATGACATTCCTCTGTGGAATAGGGTATGAATACTAGAAGGGTATGAATACTAGAATGGAAAAGTGGTTCATTTGGTTGATTAGCACTGAAATTCATCATTAGTTTGTCTAGATTTTGATTTTTCATTGAAGAAGCATTTATAGGCTAAGATTGTTTTAAAAGATATACAGCATTCACTAGATTCTGTCAAAATAATATTCTAATTGGACAGACTAGTTATGCCCTTTAAACACTTAAACAAAAAAAAAAATAATGACTTTGTCAAATGTAAATATGCTCTGTGACCTGTTAAATCCACATCTCAGATTTGGGGACATTCAAGTTACAAGTGAACATATATGGCTCGATGGTCTCTGTTGTTCTCAATATATGTTCTATATAACTAGGTCGAAAAAATTAATGTGACAAGGAACAAATTATGGGAAAGGGAAAAGAAAAATGATTTGTATAAATTCAATTTCTCTTTTTCACTGTGTAGCGGTTAAAGGTACCAAATTCTGAGAACTGGTACTCAACTTTCAACTTCGTTCTATTGTATTTTAAATGTGAAAAGCTATGAATTAGAAGAGAAGACAGTTTGACCATGTAAATTAAATCTTTTTCAAGGTAGAATATCATTCCACAGAATGTATTAAATAACTACCAGTTAAAAATTTTTGAAAGACATAGAGCCTAACAGTTTCAACATAGTACTCTAATGATCAAATTGAGATTCAACATAATAATCTAAGAATCAAATTATTAATCTAACACTTAATTGCCAAAGCCAATTTGGCCATTAAATTTTGGTTCAGGCAATTAAGAGTTATTAATAATTTGGTATCTAAAAGAGAATTCGAAATGCAATAATTATAAAGTACCTGAAAACAAAAATGTCATGGGCCTAAAAATTTCACTTCGCAAAATCAGACTGCTGTGTAAAAGTTCAATGATAATGATTCTCTATTCTGTTTTAGTTGATTTTCAGGATTTTGAAATTACTTTCCTTGTGTATGATGACAAAAAGAATATAATGTGGGTAGTGGTAAGACATAGTGTCTTTAGAGAGATTTTGTATTATTAAATTTTCAAGCAAATCAAGGTATATAGGTAAATATTTTCTGGCTCCAACTCTTTGTTTTAAAATATGCAATACTTAATTCCTCTGACATATTTACCAATGTGCGTATGTGAAAAAGCTAGACTATTGTTTATACACATACATGAGATAGAATATTCCTGCAGTAAACGCTGTGCCCTTCTTTTCACCTGCTGCCCCTGCATTTCAACTCACATTATGGTAAAAATATCTCTTCTGCATTATTCCAGTAGGACTTAACTTTAAAAATCCTTCCTTATATTTGGATCCAATCATAGACACATACTTCCTCTTCTTTACCCACCCCCTCCTCTACCTCGCTTTCTTCTGTTTACCATTACTTTCTCTACTTGCATCTTGTCTTCCCTGGTTAAATTCTGACTCTTGACATTCCTGAAAATTAAATTTTTAGATGATATTCTCATTAAAATGACAAATGAATGAATCTCAAAAAAAGAAAAGGGCAAAACAGTTTTCATGACCCCTTCAATTTATTCAAGCTGCTATGGATCTGAATTGCTCAATTATAAGCACTTTCTATTCCACTCTTCTTGATATCTTAATTAACCAACAATTTTTCAAAGTCTACTGAAGTAGAATAAATTCATTGTATGAAATGTCAACCAAATTTTTTTTAGGTATGCTTTCTACCACCTTCTTCTTTCAAGAAATAATATATAAGCTGATAGGAGGCTTAGTGTGTGCCTTTTCCAAAGTATCTAATGTAGATTTGATAAGATTCAAATGATTCTGCTGAAAATATCAAATACTTCAGAATGTGTAACTAAAGAGCATTTTCTTTGTGAACTATTCTGGGGAAACCATCTAATCACTATTTATCAGCTGACATAATTCATAAAATTCATTTCCTTTATAGGTTTTTTTTTGGAAGGACCTTATAGTTCAATTACTCCAAGTCTCTTAATGTATCAAATAAGGAAATCAAGACCCTAGAAAGGACAAGTGATTTCGTTTCTTCTTCCACGCTGTCAACAAATATTTGGCACTAAGTACATGCCAAGTGCTGTGTTTCTTGCTGGCGATGTAAGTATGAAAAAGACAGTGTTCTTGTCCTGAAGAAGTTGATCACCTCCAGGGGAAAATGGATCTCTAGTACTATTATAACACCCATGTATGAAGGATTAAGCGCACAGCCGACTGATGGGCCACTTCTGCTCAAAGGGAGGTGAAGGGTTCCGGCTGGTCCGATATTCTGCCCACTCCGTCACAGAGCATACTAATTGTGAGACAATGTAGGAAAGAGACTCAGTCCTGGCAGACAAGAGACATGGTAACCAAGACTGGCACAGAAGGGAAGTGCTGGGACGGGAAGAACATGTTCCCTTTAAATGATACAGAAAAGGGGCAGAGAAGTGCTAGGTAGAGCAGGCTATGGTCCCTGGCTAGGCTCCACCCCCATGGACCTAGGTGAGGACAATCATTTCCTGCGCAAATGTTGCATTTCCCAAGACCACCCTGGCTTGCCACACCCCCATCCTGTGCTTATTTAAAAAAAAAAAACTCTGATACCCTAGCAGGCAGACACAGGTGGGCCGACTTTGAGAAGAGTACATCAGCGGAATAAGACATAAGTGGCTACAGGGCGAAAAGGACATGGAAGGAGCAGGAGCACACTGACAGACCGGACAGCCGATGTGATCAGTGGGATGAGGCCGAGCTTTGCCGCAGCAATCAGAGGAGAACTGGGGCCGCGGAGCAGCCCAGCTCCAGGGAAAAACCATCTCTCTTCTGGCTCCCTGATCATCGAAGAGCTACTTCCACTAAATGAAACTTTGCGCTCATTCTCCAAGCCCACCTGTGATAAGATTCTTCTTGTACACCAAGGCAAGAACCTGGGATACAGAAACCCCTCTGTCCTTGTGACAAGGTAGAAGGTCTGATTGAGCTGGTTAACCCAAGCCGCCTATAGACTGCAAACTAAAAGAGCACCCTGTAACACATGCTCACTGGGGCTTCAGGAGCTGTAATCATTGACCTCTAGACATTGCCGTCGGGTCACAGCCCCACAGCCTGCCCATCTGTATGCTCCCATAAGGTTTGAGTGTTGGGGCACTGAAGCAAGCCCCAGCCCCCACTGCACACCCGGCTAGGGGGACAAGGGAACCTTTCCCATTTCAAGACCACATGGGCCTCTCATGTCCAGGCATATTCCCTCTCTTACCTTCTTGCCTCCCTTAGCAAGCTGACCCAAGTCATGGAGCAAAAAGATGCCTCCTCCTAACTTAGCTGACCAAGCTGAATTCCCAACCACCAAAGAACCTATCCATTTATCTCCTGGGAGTTACTTCTCCTAAGGTCATTAAAGCGGGACGCTAGCATTCCTGATAAAAACCTAATCAGATCCAACCAGCTAAAGACAAGATGGCCTCTAGCGCTGACCTTTCACTGAGTTTTTCCTCACTATAGCCTCATTGCACCCAGAGGTGGAAATTTAACATGAGACATGAAATGCATGAAGAGGCATGTTGTCAAACTGCACAGGTGCTAAAAGTTCCCTGCCTCTTCAAGCCTGCATGTTGCTCCTTTTTACACCTCAGCTTCCTTGAAATGACAAGAGCTAAGCCCCTGCAGGAGCTAGCACCAGGATCCCTCTCTCACACACTGCCCACTTGCTTTGCTTGAGCCACAAGCCTATCAAACTTGGCCTGAGAACAATTTCTGTTTGGCCTGGTGTTACTCTACTTATGTGAGAGCCAAGAACTCAGGGACGAAACTGCTGCAATGATTGTGCCCAGCATTGTTTCTAATTGATCAAAGCATTTATTCTATTTGGTTGGTACCTCTTCCTACTTGTTATTAAATATTTTGATTCTCACCCATAGTACCAGAGAATGCTTCAGAGAAGATAATATTCCTGAACTGAATTTTGAAAGGTGTTTGTAAGCACACCAGATAGAAAGGCTATTTCAGCCCAAGAAAGTAGCACTAGCAAAGGTACTAAGGCTTGAAATTGCAGAAATGTTAAGTTTAATAGTTTGTTATGGATAAATTACAGTGTGTGTTGAAAGTTGATGAGAAACATGGTGACAAAATATGGAAGAGTTCAAAAATAAAGTTTTAGAAGTCAAAGTGTTTGTTGAGATAGGTGTCGTAATGTGGTTAGAAGCGTGATCTCTAGAGTCATGTGCTCCTGAATTCAACTCACAGCTCTGCCACTTAATGGCTGTGTAAGCTTGGGAAAATTATGCCTCAGTGCGTCATTTAATCATCTGAAGAATGGGATTAATTAACAACCTCATAATGTTGTGTGATGGTTAAATGAGCTGCATACACGTATAAAGTCGTCAGAGAGTTCCTGAGATGTAGTTAGTGCTGTGGAAGTTTAATTGCCTGTATTATTTATGATGTAGAAAATGAAAGCCTTGAAGAAAATCACTGACATGATCAGATTTGCATCTCAGAAAAATCCTTTTGATATTTATCAGTAGCATAGCTAGTATGGGGTTAAAATAACTTAAGGAGGAAATGTTATTTTCATAAACTCTGTTCACCTGATATTAGCACTATTACATTATTTTTTACTTTAAGCTTTCAGCGAGAATTTAATAAGATAAAATGTGTAAAGATCCTAGAATAATATTTAGAACAAAGGGAGCCCTCCATAAATATTACTTATAATTGTGAAAGTAGCAAGAGTAGCATGGAGGTGGCAGTAGTGATTATTTTCCATTCCCTTCTTTTTAATCTTTCCATGTGTTTTAATGCATTCAGGCTGCTGTAACAGACTGGCATGTACTGGGTAGCCTAAACAAGAAACATTTATCTCTCACTGTTTTGCAAGTTGGAAAGTCCAAGGTCAATCTGCCAGCAGATCCAATGTCTGTTGATGGCCTGATTACTGGTTTGCAGAGGGTCATCTTCTTGGATCCTCACACGGTGGAGAGCAGAGAACAATCATCTGTCTCATGTCTTTTATAAGAGCAATAATCTTATTCATCAGGGTTACAACTTTATGACCTGATTACCTCCTGCTATAGGCTGAATGCTTTTGTCCCTCGAAAATTCATATGTTGAAACCTAATCACCAATACGATGAAATTAGGAGGTAAGATCTTTGAGGGGTCATTAGACGAAGGCAGAACCTTCATGAATGGGATTAGTGCCTTTCTAAATGAGGCCCCAGAGAGCTGTCCTGCTTCTTCTACCATGTGAGGACAGAGCAGGGAGGTGTCACCTATGAACCAGACACCAGACCCTCACCAGACACCAAATCTGCTGATGCTTTGATCTTAGACTTCCCAGCCTCCAGAACTATGAGAGATAAATTTCAGTTGTTTATAATTCACTCAGTCTATGGAATTTTGTTACAACAAGCCAAACAGACTAAGACATCTCCTAAAGGCTCCATCTCCAAATACTATCATATTGGAGATTTAGACTTCAACATATGAATTGGCACTGGGAGGGACTGGGGGGAGAACAAAGTGATAAACATTCTGTTCACAGCTTTGTGCCACTTTATTTTGGTTGTGCCAACTATAAATAAGTTATAGTTGTTTGTTTCTAGAGTTTCTTTCTTGTAATGAAGTTTATATTTACTGTGATTACTTATAGTTGAACAAGTTTCAATCATCTTATTTTATATTTTCTATTATCATATTATATCTTTGCCTGTTTTTTCTTTCCTATCTACTATGAGATTGTAACAGTTTCTATTTTTATTCTTTATTGGCATTTCCCCTTAAAATTTGTTAACATGCTCACTTAATTTTATATATATTAATAAAACCTCAGAATTAATCTGTACCTCTAACCTTCATAGCAAGTCTGAGCTATTTATTCTACATTTCATCTAACTATTGACTACAATGTTAGTTCTTCTTTATTTTAAATATTCAAAAAACTTTATTTGTAGTCATTACTTTTTCTTTTTCCAATATATTTTATCAGTGCCTTTGCTAAACATTTTTTCTTGAATCACGATTTTTTCTTCAGGATTTATTTTTTCTTGTTGCTAAAACATACCCTTTACAGAAATTTCAATTACATTCTCAAGGGAAAATAATAAATTTTTGTCTTTAGATGTCCAAAAATATTTTTACCATTGTTTCATTTAACAGTTTGCAATCTTAATGACAAAAGGTCCAATCTATCTGATATTTTGTTTGCTTATTATATGTAGCATTTAGAGTATTCTTTCTGCATAAAGACTTACATTGCTCTTCAATTTTGGAAACTGCTAGCTTCTCTTTCTCTCTGGAAACAGATTTTACTAGAGAATCTAAATCTATGCTTTATTTCTCTGAATTTCAAACACACACACAGACACACACATTTTATATATATACACATACACACACACACACATATATATATATATCTCCTTTCAGGCTGTAGTCACAGTAATTTTCAAAGTTCTCTATTACAAGTTTTCTCCTTAACTGTCTCAAGTATATGTTTATTGTTGTTTCCATTAACTTTTTCATTACAAAGAATCTAATTGATTCATGATTCACAAGGATGTTTCCATAACCCCTACTTTTGTTTTATGCATATTATTTTCTCCTTTATTTCTTCAAGAATTTTAAACATGTTTACTTGAAGCATTTTCTAGATTATTTAGTTTTCTATCTTTGTGAGTAATATTTTCTTTTTGTTGCTTTTTGTTGTTGTCGTGTTGATGTTTGTGTGTTAATTTGCAATGGCAGAGAATCTGTATCATGGAGTTAGATTTGTTCATATGCTTTGTAATTTTTGTTGATGTGTTTATTTTCCATTAATTTATTTTTCTTTCTCTCTTCCACGTCTTCTTTCTTCTTGGGCAATGTTTAAGTAGTTTCAGCTCAGTTTTTAAGGGTTCACAGCTCAGAAGCATGTTTTATATCTCTTCAGGGATTTCACTTTTTAGAACTGAAGTGAATGCCCAGTATTTGATTAATTATTAATCATTTAGAGTTTTTTGCTTTCTCCCCTCACAGTCATAAGAATGATGTTTCTAAATGCAAAATTAGACACAAAAATTGAGGTTTTACAGGTTTCATTTATACATAGGGGAATATTGTATTATTCCAGTCTCACACTGCTACAGAGAGCTACCTAAGACTGGATAATTTGTGAAGAAAAGAGGTTTAATTGACTCACAGTGTACTAGTCCATTTCCACACTGCTATAAAGAACTCCTTGAGACTGGGTAATTTGTGAAGAAAAGAGATGTAATTCACTAACCATTCCATGTGGCTCTGGAGGCCTTAGGAAGCTTCCAATCATGGCAGAAGGCGAAGAGGAAGCAAGGTATGTCTTACATGGCAGCCAGAGGTTGGGAGTCAGGGGGTGTCAAACACTTAAATAATCAGATTTCATGAGAACTCACTCACTACCACGAGAACAGCAAGGAGGAAGTCCGCCTCTACAATTCAATCACCTCCTACCAAACCCTTCCCCAACATCATGGATTACAATTCAACATGAGACTTGAACAAAAACACAGAGCCAAACCATATCAGATATGGTCTCCAGTCCCTTGCCTCTTATGGAACATATTCAGACTACGTTTCTCTGAGGCACTGAAATCTGGAACTCCATTGCCATCTTAAGGTGCCAGTACCCCGCGAGGTTATGGCCTTAGCCCCATTTGATACTATTTTTACACTTTCAAAATAAGAATATGTATTTTTAATTATTATAGCAATAATTGTATATGATTTATACATGTAGGAAATGGAAGAGAGAAATTGAGAGCAGCCAGGTCTCCAAGATAGCATAGCCAGCTAGGGACAGAGTCAAAAAAACATGCATATAGTTTCCTTATGCCTAATTAAACACACTGCATTACTGATCACTCAGCAGTTTTATAGTCTCTATTGGTTTATCTATAAGATGCTCATTTTTCCCCCATGCCCACCATCAACATGAGCTGAATATATCCCAGGCTTTAGAACATACTCTCATAATTTACAAACTTTAAAAATATTTGATCAAGAACAGAGTCTTTGTATATTGTCCAAATAGCAAAACATTTTCCTTGAGAATTTTTGTGTGTATGTGTATGTATATATACACACACATATACATATATATGTATACATATCTGATCAAGAACAGGGTCTTTATATATTGTCCAAATAGCAAAACATTTTCCTTGAGAATTTCTGTGTGTATGTGTATGTATATATACACACATATATACGTATATATACATATATGTATATATGTATGTGTGTGTATATACACATATATGTACATATACGTATATATGTGTGTGTATATATACACATATATGTGTGTGTGTATATATATGTGTGTGTATATATATGTATATGTATATATATATTTTTAGACGGAGTCTTGCTCTGTTGCCCAGGTCAGAGTGCAGTGGCACAATCTCAGCTCACTGCAAGCTCCGCCTCCTGGGTTCACGCCATTCTCCTGCCTCAGCCTCCCTAACAGCTGGGACTATAGGCGCCCACCACCACACCCAGCTAATTTTTTTGTATTTTTTAGTAGAGATGGGGTTTCGCCATGTTAGCCAAAATGGTCTCAATCTCCTGACCTCGTGATTCGCCTGCCAGGGCCTCCCAAAGTGCTAGGATTACAGACGTGAGCCACAGCGCCCAGCCTCTCTCTATATATATTTTCAATATAAAAAATGTCTAGTATATCACAGACATAGGATTTTTAGTCCTTTAATGACAGATAGCAACAGATGATAATAATAATGATAACTAGAATATTATTATTAAGCAGTAATGTTCTTTGACAAAGGTGAGTATATGTATGTTTGTATGATTCTTTTGTAAAATAAGGAATTTTACTGAACTGTGTTAGTGATTCCTAGGAGTAAATCTCTAAATCCTTGACATTTTCAGAGTTTTATTAGTATCTTTGTTGTGCCAAGGAGGCACCAAATGGTCGGCCTCTAGCTAACTTCTTAATAGGGACAGGTCATGTTGGAAAACCTAATCATGAAATTAGAGGGTTGGAACTATGAGCTATGTGATATCAGCCCAACTTCTGGACAGGGTAGGATGGCTGGAGATTGAGTTCAAACATGTGACCAATAGTTCAATCATACCTATGCAATGAACCCCCAATAAAATTTCTGGACATCAAAGCTCGGTGGAACTTTCTGTGCCAGGGAATATTGATGTGCCAGGATGGTGACATGTCCTGATTCCATGAGGAGAGAAAAGAGATCTGCATTTTCTCCCAGACCTTATGCTATACGTCTCTTCATTGGGTGGGTTTTCCTGATTTGTATCCTTTGTAATAAAACTGTAATCATAAATATAGCACTTTCCAAACAAATTCAAAAGCTAGCAGAAGACAAGAAATAACTAAGATCAGAGCAGAAATGAAGGAGATAGAGACACAAAAAATCCCTTTAAAAATCGATGAATCTAGGAGCTGGTTTTTGGAAAAGATCAACAAAATAGACCACTAGCCAGACTAATAAAGAAGAAAAGAGAGAAGAATCAAATAGACACAATAAAAAAGGATAAAGGGGATATCACCACTGATCCCACAGAAATACAAGCTACCATCAGAGAATACTATAAACACCTCTACACAAATAAACAAGAAAATCTAGAAGAAATAAATAAATTCCTAGAAATACACCCTCCCAAGACTAAACCTGGAAGAAGTTAAATCTCTGAATAGACCAATAACAGGTTCTGAAATTGAAGCAATAATTAATAGCCTACCAACCAAAAAAAGTCCAGGATCCAGAAGGATTCACAGCCAAATTCTACCAGAGGTACAAAGAGGAGCTGGTACCATTTCTTCTGAAACTATTTCAATCAATAGAAAAAGAGGGAATCCTCCCTAACTAATTTTATGAGGCCAGCATCATCCTGATACCAAAACCTGGCAGAGACACAACAAAAAAAAGAAAATTTTAGGCCAATATCCCTGATGAACATCGATCTGAATATCCTCAATAAAATACTGGCAAACCAAATCCAGCAACACATCAGAAAGCTTTTCCACCACGATCAAGTTGGCTTCATCCCTGGGATGCAAGGCTGGTTCAACATATACAAATCAATAAATGTAATCCATCACATAAACGGAACCAATGACAAAAACCACATGATTATCTCAATAGATGCAGAAAAGACCTTCAACAAAATTCAGCAGCCCTTCATGCTAAAAACTCTGAATAAAGTATGTATTGATGGAACATATCTCAAAATAATAAGAGCTATTTATGACAAACCCACAGCCAATATCATACTGAATGGGCAAAAACTGGAAGCAATCCCTTTGAAAACCGGCACAAGACAAGGATGCCCTCTCTCACCACTCCTATTCAACATAGAATTGGAATTTCTGGCCAGGGCAGTCAAGCAAGAGAAAGAAATATAGGGTATTCAATTAGGAAAAGACGAAGTCAAATTGTCTCTGTTTGCAGATGACATGATTGTATATTTAGAAAACCCCATCATCTCAGCCCCAAATCTCCTTAAGCTGATAAGTAACTTCAGCAAAGTCTCAGGATACAAAATCATTGTGCAAAAATCATAAGCCTTCCTCTACACAGATAGCCAAATCATGAGTGAACTCCCATTCACAATTGCTTCAAAGGGAATAAAATACCTAGGAATCCAACATACAAGGGATGTGAAGGACCTCTTCACCGCTCAACGAAATAAAAGAGGATACAAACAAATGGAAGAACATTCCATGCTCATGGATAGAAAGAATCAATATCATGAAAATGGCCATACTGCCCAAAGTAATTTATAGATTCACTGTTATCCCCATCAAGTTACTACTGACTTTCTTCACAGAATTATAAAAAAACTACTTTAAATTTCATATGGAACCAAAAAAGAGCCCACATAGCCAAGACAGTCCTAAGCAAAAAGAACAAAGCTGGAGGCATCACGCTATCTGACTTCGAACAAGGCTAGAGTAACCAAAACAGCATGGTACTGGTACCAAAACAGATAAACAGACCAATGGAACAGAATAGAGGCCTCAGAAATAACACCACACATCTACAACCATTTCATCTTTGACAAACCTGACAAAAGCAAGCAGTGGGTAAAGGATTCCTTATTTAATAAATGGTGCTGGGAAAACTGGCTAGCCACATGCAGAAAGCTGAAACTGGATCCCTTCCTTACACCTTATACGAAAATTAACTCAATGTAAGACCTAAAACCATAAAAACCCTAGAAGAAAATCTAGGTAATACCATTCAGGACATAGGCATTGGCAAAGACTTCATGACTAAAACACCAAAAGCAATGGCAACAAAAGCCAAAATAGACAAATGAGATCTAATTAAACTAGAGAGTTTCTGCACAGCAAAAGAAATTATCAGCAGAGTCAACAGGCAACCTACAGATTGGGAGAAAATTTTTGCAGTCTATCCATCTGACAAAGGGCTAATATCCAGAATCTACAAAGAACTTAAACAAATTTACAAGAAAGAAACAAACAACCCCATCAAAAACTAGGCAAAGTATATGAACAGACATGTCTCAAAAGGGGACATTTATGCAGCCAACAGACGCATGAAAAAATGCTCATCATCACTGGTCATCAGAGAAATGCAAATCAAAACCACAATGAGATACCATCTCATGCCAGTTATAATGTCAATCATTAAAAAGTCAGGAAACAACAGATGCTGGAGAAGATGTGGAGAAATAGGAACACTTTTACATTATTGGTGGGAGTGTAAATTAGTTCAACCATTGTGGCAGACAGTGGGGCGATTCCTCAAGGATCTAGAACTAGAAATACCATTTGACTCAGCAATCCCATTATTGGGTATATACCCAAAGGATTATGAATCATTCTACTATAAAGACACATGCACATGTATGTTTAATGCAGCACTGTTCACAATAGCCAAGTCTTGGAACCAACCCAAATGCCCATCAATGATAGACTGGATAAAAATGTGGGGCATGTATACACCATGGAATACTATGCAGCCATATAAAAGGATAAGTTCATGTCCTTTGCAGGGACATGGATGAAGCTGGAAAACATCATTCTCAGTAAAGTGATGCAAGAAGAGAAAACCAAACACCGCATGTTCTTACCCATAAGTGGGAGTTGAACAACGAGAACACATGGACACAAGGAGGGGAACATAACACACTGGGGCCTGTCAGCAGGTGGGGGACTGGGGGAGGGATAGCATTATAAGAAATACCTAATGTAAATGACCAGTTGATGGGTGGAGCAAACCAACATGGCACATGTATACCTATGTAACAAACCGGCACGTTGTGCATATGTACTCTACAACTTGAAGTATAATTTTAAAAAAAGAAATACAGTGCTTTCCTGAGTTCTCTGAGTCATTCTAGTGAATTATTACATCTGAAGGGAGCCATTGGAACCTCCAGCTTTACACCCAGTTAATCAGAAGTGTAGGTAGCCTGAGAACCCCCTTAACTTGTATCTGGCATCTAAAGTGGGGGTGGTCTTGTTGGGGACCCTGCCCTTAAACTTGTCTAGTTTGACTAACTCTGGGTGGTGTCAGAATTGACTTTCAGTGTACCAGATGGCCTTGGAACAGCTGAAGTTAAAGTAGAATATTCTTATTATATTTAACCAAACAGTATCACTATTTCATAAAGTATTTTATGAAGCCTCATTTTATGAAACCTGATTTGGAAACTTAAAGACAAATAGAAAAGACAAGAAGGAAGCATGTTTCCAAATTTTAGGAGCTGGGTGCCCCCTGCTGACACTGTCATAGTCACTACTAGTATGGGAGTCGAAATGTTGATTCCCTTAGTTTTTGAAACAACTAAGTATATAAAATGGAAACTCTCTGAAACTTGTTTCCAGCATTTGTTTAACTCAGTAGTCCATTCCTGGATATTTAAAGTCTGCTGGAAACTTAGGTTTTTTTTTTTTTTTTGGAGATACAGTCTTGCTCTGTCCCAAGGCTGGAGTACAGTGGCGCGATCTCGGCTCTCTGCAAGCCTTGCCTCCTGGGTTCACGCCATTCTCCACCTCAGCCTCCTGAGCAGCTGGGACTACAGGTGCCTGCCACCGCGCCCGGCTAATTTTGTCTTTGTATTTTTAGCAGAGACGGGGTTTCACCGTGTTAGCCAGGATGGCCTCGATCTCCTGACCTTATGATCCTCCTGCCTCAGCCTCCCAAAGTGCTGGGATTACAGGTGTGAGCCACTGCACCTGGCCCAACTTTTAGGTTTCAATCAACTAAGTATTGAGGTAAAGAGGCTGCTACTCAGTGGTAAATAGTCTAAAGCCTAAATGTAATCAGTCTTTCCAACTTTCTCTCAGGTAAAACATAGCAAGCCTGCGTTTCTCTCTGTGTGATCTTGGCAAGCCACATTAACACAACAAGCTCACATTTCTCATCTTTAAACTGAAATTATTTTACAAAATGATCTCTGAGTTATCCTCCACGTAGGAGGTTATACATTTTTCAAGAAACTTAACATATCAAAATAAAATTACACAAGGTAGTAAAAAGTTCTAATCTTTCCATTCTAAGGTTTTAGAACGTCATAAGCTTTATAAATTTTTGAGACAGTGTGTTCTCCAGTGAGGCCCAGAGAGAAGTCATGTGTAATGTTCCTCAAATATGCAGGGCAAAAAGATAAAGTGGTTAGGGAGAAGGGCTGGGACCTCATACTTTACCCCACTAATGTGACAAAGGCACAGCGCTAGGAGATTTCGTAAACTCTCGGTAAACTTTGAGAACACATAACGGGTGGAGTTACCCTGAAACAAATGCTGATATAAAAGTGTTAATTAGTTGAAAACACAGAACCTCAAATTTTAGGTTTGAATCAGTGATGGTAGAAGGGGCTGGAGTAGCATTAGACGGGGAACGTCACCTGGCTTCAGCAAAAGCAAACACAAACACTGTGGGAATTTAAGCACTCTCAGTTTTGTCAACTAGGTTTTATATATACAAAGATCAACAAAATATGTAGAGTAGTCCTCTCTTATCCAGTGTTTCACTTTACATGGCTTCCATCACTTATGGTGAACCATGGTCAGAAAATATTAAATGGAAAATTCCAGAAACAAACTATTCATAACTTTTTAATCGCATGCTATTCTAGGTGGTGTGATGAAACCTCTTGCCATCCTGCTTCATCGGTTCATCTCAATCACATAGTCATTTCATCTCACATCATTACAATAAGAAGAGTGAGTACAGACAGTACAATAACACATTTTGAGAGACAGAGGCCACATTCACAAAACTTTTATGACAATAAATTGCTATAATTGTTCTATTTATTGTTTTTAACATTTTACTGTATCTAATTTATAAATTAAGCTTTATTCTAAATATGCAAGTATAGGGAAAAACATAGCATATTCATGGCTTAGTACTATTTGTGGTTTCAGGCATCCATTGGAGGTTTTGGAACATGCCCTGTGAATAAAGGGGAACTACTCTACTACCTGTAAACATATATCAAAGGAGGTAACAGATGTACTTCAGAGGAAAGAAAAGTAACCCTAGATGGAAAGTCTGAGATGCAAGAAAGAACAAAGAGTGTAAAAAATGATATATTTGTGCATTTTTTATTTAGAACAGGCTAGGTTATATATGGCAGCACATCAACCCTGAAAGCTCAGTGGCTTAACATAACAAGGTCTTTTTTTCACTCAAACTACATAACCAACAACAGTCACTAAGAGAATCTGCTCCAAAAAGTCACTATGGTACCAAGGCTATTAGAGTTCCATCTTCATGCAGCTAGACATCTGAAACACATACTCCCTTAAGATGCCATGGTTGGGAAAGAAAACACATGGGAATATACATAGAAGTATATATGTCACCACTTCCAATCATAGCCCATTGATCAGAATTAGTCACATAACTCCATCTGACTACAAAAGAGCAGGCAATATAATAAAATCAAAATATTCATAACAAAGACTTGTCCACTAGGGAATTCAATTTTCTAAAGTCCTCGTATTATTTGGAAGGAGAATAAAGATATGTTTAGGCGTAGAACCAATTCTTCTCTCACCTTTCTAAATGAAAACTCAGGCAGGTGCCTTGACTTTTCTCTTCCCTGGTAGGCAAAACAAACTGTATCCAGTCATTCCACACCACAAAATAAAGACTTGTTTAATAAAGAAAGTGCCCAGGACCATATAATTGAAAAACTTTAATCTTGCTTTAAAATCCTAGATGGGATATGTAGGAGTCAGGAAGGGTGGGAGTAATCAGATTACTCTTTTTCCATTTTAGCTTCTACTCCTTCTGTCCCAAATTGAAAGATTTCTGCTGGTCCTTTGGAGTAGAAGTCAGAAGCAAGCACAGGAGTAAGAAAAGAAGAAAATTATTTAATTTGTATAGCACTGGTAATCTTGTGTCAGATTTCTGAACATTAAAAATGTTTAAGCTTGAGCTTTTGTATCTCAGGCAGTTGGAAACACTCCCCCACTCCCACTTCAGTGCTAATCTAGGCAATCGCTCATCTGCAGTTCCCTTGGCAGGGAACCTTCTAGCCAGCTCTCACTTGGTCCTCACCACTAAAAATTCAGAATTTTATTTTGAGCTTCTCAATATACGTTCAGAATCTCAAAAGTGACACAGCTACTCAAAAAAGGGTGGGAGTGTCTTGATGTCTATACAACTTTTAAAAAAAGAAAACAAATTCACTATTCATCTTATTTTCCATGTCCACACAGAGTATAAGCCTAAAGAATTTTTGATATGTTTAGTAACATTAACTTTCGAATTGAAAAATCTTTTTTTACATATGGGTCTCACTATGTTGCCTAGTCTGGTCTTGAACTTTCAGACTCAAGCAATCCTCCCACTTCAGTCTCCTAAGTAGCTGGATATAAAATCATGAGCTACCATGCCCAGCAAAAGATCCATTATTATAACATACAGGAAGCAAAACCTTTTGCCAAACAGAAAGCTTACACTATTTGAAAAATGACTTCGTAAACTTCTAAAACCTTCTCATAGCTACAATATCTTAATTGTTCTAGTTGTCATCATCATTGTTGTTGAAGTTATGACTCTTTTTGTGACCACCACTATTACTATTCTTACTATGAACCGAGCAATATTTGATAGGCACTCTATGTGCATCACTTCTTACCTTTAGAACAATTAAAACTAATAAAAAGAAGATATTATTGGTCCCACTTTTATGCTTTGCTTACTTAGATTTTCTTTTTGTTTTTACTTTCAGGGGATACACGTGCAGGTTTATTGCATGGGTGTATTGTATAATGCTGCGTTTTTGGCTTCTAGTGAACCTATCACCCAAATATTTAACATAGTACCCAATAGGCAGTTTTTCAGCCCTTTCCCCCAGGCTTCTCTCCCCAGTTTTGGAGTTCCCAGTGTCTACCATTTTCATCTGTATAATCCTGTGTGCTTGTTGCTTGACTCTCACTTATAGGTGAGATAGTGTAGTATTTGATTTTCTGTTTATATGTTAATTCACTTAGCACAGTGGCCTCTAACTATGTCCATGTTGCTGCAAAATTTCATTCTTTATATGGCTGAGTAGTATTCCATGGTATATATGTGCCACATCTATTAAATCTGATCCACTGTTGTTGGTCACTTAGATTCTTTCCATGACTTTGCCATTATGAATAGTACTGCAATAAACATACAAGTGCAAGTGTCTTTTTGATAACATGATTTATTATCCTTGGGAAGATACCCAGTTGTGGGATTGTTGGGTCAAATGGTAGTTCTATTTTCAGTTCTTTGCAAAATCTCCATTCTGTTTCCCATAAAGGTTGAACTCCTTTACATTCCCACAAGTGTATAAATGACCCCTTTTCTCTGCATCCTCACCAACATCTGTTATTTTTTGATTTTTTGATAATGCCATTTTGACTAGAGTAAGATAAACATTTCATTGTAGTTTTGATTTGTATTTCTCTGCTAATTCGAGATGTTGAGCATCTTTTTACATGTTTGTTGGCTGCTTGTCTGTCTTCTTTTGATAAATGTTCATGTTCATTGTCACTTTTCAATGAGGTTACTTTTTTCCTTTCTTGTTTATTTAAGTTCATTATAGATTCTGGATATTAGTCTGTTGGATGAATAGTTTGCTATATTCTCTCATTCTATAGGCTGTCTATCTGTTGTTTCTTTCACTGTGCGGAATGTTTTTAGTTTAATTAAGTCCCATTTGTCTATTTTTGTTTTTGTTCCATTTTCTTTTGAGGTCTTAGCAATAAATTATTTGCATAGGCCAATTTCCAGAAGAGTTTTTCCTAGGTTTACTTCTAGGATTTTTACAGTTAAGTCTTACATTTAAGTCCTAAATCCCTCTTAACTTTTGTATACAGTAATAACTAGGGGTCCAATTTCATTCTTCTGCATATCGCTAGCCAGTTTCCCAGCACCATTTATTGAACAGAGAGTCATTTCCTCATTGCTTATTTTTGTCATCATTTTTGAAGATCAGTTAGTTGTAAGTGTGTGACTTTATTTCAGGGTTTTCTATTCTGTTCCATTGATCAGTGTGTCTATTTTTGTAGCAGTGCAATGATGTTCTGGTTACTATAGCTTTGTACTATAGTCTGAGGTCCGGTAAAGAGATGGCTTCAGCTTTGTTTTTGTTTTTGTTTTTGGTTTGTTTTCGGCTTTGCTTTTGCTTTTCTTGGAGAGTGGGGGTTCTTTGTTTGTTTCTCTGCTTGCTTAGAATTGCGTTAGCTATTCAGACTCTTTTTGGTTCCATAAGAACTTTGGGACTGTTTTTTCTAATTCTGTGAAAAAACACACCAGTAATTTGATAATAATTGCATTGAATCTGTAGACAGCTTTGGGCATTATGTTCATTTTAACAATATCGATCCTTTCTATCCATGAGCATGGAATGTTTTTCCATTTGTTTGTGTCATCTGTAATTTCTTTCATCAATGTTTTGTGGTTTTCCGTGTAGAGGTCTTTCACCTCCTTGGTTAAATGTATTCCTAAGTATTGTATTTTGTTTGTGTGGCTATTGTAAATGAAATTGGGTTCTTGATTTTGTTCTTAATTTGAAAATTATTGGTGTATAGAAATCCTACTAATTTTTGTTCACTTATTTCGTATCCCAAAACTTTACTGAATTTGTTTATCCAGTCTAGAAGTCATTTGAAGGAATCTCTAGGAATTCCAAGGTATAGAATCATGTTGTCAGCAAACAGAGCTAATTTTACTTCCTCTTTTCCTATTTGGATACCTTGTAATTCTTTATCTTATCTGATTGCTCTGGCTAGGACTACCAGTACTATGTGAAATAGGAGTAGTAAGAGTGGACACCCTTGTCTTTTTCTAGTTCTTAGGAGGAATTCTTTTAACTTTTGTCCATTCTGTATGATGTTGGTTGTGGGTTTGTCATAAATGGCTTTTGTTATTTTGAGATATGTTCATTCAATGCCTAGTTTGTTTGGGATGAAAAGATATTGAATTTTATCAAATGTTTTTTCTGAATCTATTGAAATGATCATATGGTTTTTGGTTTTTATTCTGCTTATGTGGCTAACCACATTTATTGTTTTGCATGTGTTGAACCATCCTTGCATTCCAGGAATAAAGCCCACTTGATCATAATGAATTATCTTTTTGACATACTGTTGGATTTGGTTTGGTAATATTTGTTGAGGATTTTGCATCTGTGTTAGTCAGATATTGGCCTGCAGTGTTCTTTTTTTGTTGTGTCCTGGCCAGATTTTGGTATCAAGATCATACTGGTTTTGTAGAATAAGTTAGGTAGGAATTCTTCCTCCTTGGTTTTTTTGAATAGTTTCAGTAAGATTGGTACCAGTTCTTCTTTGAACAACTAATAGAATTCAGCTATGAATCTATTTGGTTCACTGCTTTTTTTGGTTGGTAGATTTATTATTGATTCATTTTCATAACTCATTAGTCTGTTCAGGATTTTTATTTCTTTGGTTCAAGCTTGGGAGTTGAGTGTTTCCAGGAATTTATCCACTTCCTCTAAATTTTCTAGTTTGTGTGTACAGATGTTCAAAGTAGGGAGTTGAGTGTTTTCAGTAATTTATCCATTTCCTCTAGATTTTCTAGGTTTTGTGTATATACGTCAGTAGTTTCTGAAGATCTTTTATATTTCTCTGGTATCAGTTGTATTGTCAATTCTGATTGTACTTATTTGAATCTTTCTCTTTTTTTCTTAGTTAATCTGGCTATCAGTCAATTTTGTTTATCTTTTTGAAGAGGTGACTTTTTGTTTCATTAATCTTTTGTATGGCTTTTTTGGTCTCAATTTCATTTGGTTCTGCTCTAATCTTCATTATGTATTTTCTTCTACTGGCCTTGGATTTGGTTTGTTCTTGTTTTTCTAATTCCTTTAGGTGTGATGTTAGTGCTATTAATTTGAGATATTTCTATCTTTTTATGTAGGCATTTAGCATGATAAACTTTCCTGTTAATGCTGCTTTTTTTCTGGATCCCAGAGGTCTGGGTATGTTTTATCTCTGTTTTCATTTGTTTCAAAATATTTTTGGTTTCTGGTTAATTTTGTTGCTTACCCAAAAGTCATTCAGGAGCAAGTTGTTTAGTTCCCATGTGCTATGTGGTTTCTTCTTGGTACTGATTTCTAATTTTATTCTACTGTGGTCCAAGGACATGCTTGACATGATTTCAGGTTTATTTTTTTAATTTATTGATACTTGCTTTATAACAGAGCACGTGATCAATTGTAGAGAATGTTTTATGCACAGATGAGAAAAAAAGTATATTCTGTGGTTGCTGGGTGAAGTCTTCTGTAGATGTTTATTAGGTCCATTTTGTCAAGAGTCCAATTTACATTCAAAGTTTCTTTGTTAGTTTTCTGCCTCAGTGATTTGTCTCGTGCTGTAAGTGGGGTATTAAAGTTCCTTACTATAATTGTATGACTATCTCTATTGACAGACTGTCTGTTGTATGACCATCTATCCCTCTTAGTAAGTCTTAGTAATTGTTTTATAAATCTAAGTGCTCTGATATTGGGTGAATATACATTTAGCATAGTTAAATCTTGTCAAATTGAACTCTTTATCACTATATAATGCCCTCCTTTGACTTTTTTTCACTGCTCTGGTAAAGCCTAATTAATTTTGGCTTAAAGTCTATTTAATCTGATACAAGAATAGCAATGCTTGCCCTTTTTTGTTTTCCATTTACATGATAGATCTTTCTCCATCCCCTTACTTTAAGCCTGTGGGTGTTGTTGAAGGCAGCATAAGTTTGGGTCTTATTTTTTCAATGCAATTTGCCATTCTATGTCTTTTCAGTGGAGCATTTAGGCTGTTTATATTCATGATTAATATTGAAATGTAAGGTTCTATTCCTGTCATGTTGTTAGCTAGTTCCTTTGTAGTTTCAATTGTGTAATTGCTTTATAGGATCTGTGAGCTTTGTACGTATGTGTGCTTTTATGTAGCAACTATTATTCTCTTGTTTCAATGTTTAGAACTTCTTTGTGCATTTCTTATAGGGCCAGTCTGGTGGTAATGAATTGCCTTAGTGTTTGCTTGTCTGGGAAAGCCTTTATTTCTCCTTCATTTACGAAGCTTACTTTGGCAGAATATGACATTCTTGGCTAGCAAATGATTTCTCACCTAGGCTAAAAATAGGCTCCAATCTCTTTGTCTTATAAGGTTTCTGCTGAAAACTTTACTTTTAGTCTGATAGGATTTTCTTTATAGGTAATTTGCCTCTTTTCTCTATAAGCCTTTGATATTTTTTATTTCACCTTTTCTTGGATAGTCTGATGACTGTATTCCTTGGGGATGATCATCCTGTGTGGTATCTCATATATGTTCTCTGAATTTCTTATATCTGGTTGTCTACTTCTCTAGCAAGATTAAGGAAATTGTCCTGAATTATTCTATAAAATGTTTTCCAAGTTGCTTGCTTTTTCTTCTCTCTCACAAGAATGCCAATAAGTTGTAGGTTCAACAGTTTACATAATCCCATATTACTTGAAGATTTTTTTAAATTCCTTTTTAAAGAAAATTTCAAAAGACTGGTCTTCAAGCTCTGAAATCCCTTTCTTCTGCCTGGTCTAATCTATTGTTAAAGCTTATAACTGTTTTTTAAAAATTCTTTAGTGGGTTTTTGAATTCCATAAGTTTTATTTGTTTTTTCTTAATATAGTGATCTCATTTTTCATATCCTGATTCATTTATCTGGTTTCTTTGTATTGGATTTTAACTTTCCCTTGGACCTTGTTTTCTTGCAATCCATTCATTTGGTTAGATCTCCAAAGGGTTCCACAGCTCCACAGGGACCTACTGGTTTCCTGTGCTTGCCAAAGCGAGAGCACTTGTGGGTATGTGGGAATGTTTGATGAGATGACTCAAGAGCAAAGAGTCTCTGGGCAAGGCAGTAGCCCACCATGGGTACATAACTATCATTTCATTTAGGGTCTGAGGGAAGTGTGGACTTGTTTAGTTTTCTTGCAATTTGTTAAATTTTGGATTCTTTATTCATCATTTCAGACTTTTCAATTTGTTTGGGATCCATCGCTAGAGAGCTGGTGTGTTATTTTGGAAGTATCAACACACTCTGGCTTTTTGTACTGCCAGAGTTCTTGTGTCATCTGAGGGAGCTGTTGCTTCTTGATTTTGAATTTACTATTGTTTGGGTGGGACTTTTTATTCTTTTATTCTTTTTTCCCTTGAGGATATGACTATGGCGTATGTTGTGTATGATCATTTGGCGTTGTTGCTGGGTGCTTTCAGGGGCCCAAAGCTCTGTATGGTTTCCTCTGTTGGAAATAGCTTCTGTGCACTGGCTTTCTCAGAGGTTGCTTGTTGTAACAGTGTATTAGACATACAAGCTAACACAATAACTCACGGACTAACATTAAGCCCTTCTGGCAGCAGGTTTTCTATTTTGTGGTGCAGTTCAGGCTGAAGTCCAGTAGACAGCACTTAGAAGTAAGAGTTGGCTGACTCTCAGGCTGATCTCAAGTGAAGGCACCTGCATTTATGGGGGTGGGAAGAGATCTTGTTGAGGTATGCAGAGGTCTCAGGGGAAGGGGCAGAAGGTGTGGGGGGAACTTCTGCACTAACTTCTCATCCCAAGCCATAGGAATATGATCTGCTTTCCTGTCATGCTGCTGTTGTAGGGCATGGTGGCTCAAGACTTTAAGTTTATAAAGACCTTGTCCTTTGGTTTCCAGCTGCAGTGTGGTTGTGGGATATACTCCTCTGAGGGCTACCACCAAAATGGGCTCAGGCAGAGTCTCTTCCCCCAATCCAGGGCAGGCGACTCCATGATGTGTCTGTTCTCCCTTGCCAGGATGTTGCTATATTGTGTAGGGAGAGTAGGTTGGGCCCCCTTTATGCAAGTCCAGTGGCACAGGTTCATTTACAGCAGGGATGGAGTTTCAGCAAAATGGGGAAAACACCTTTCTCAGAGTGCATACTCTGGCCTCCAATTGGAAGAACAACTGCTGCATCTGCAACAGTGTCACGTGGGGGAGGTGACTCCCTCTCCATGCCTGTTCCTGGGCACTGGTCCTACCCCTTTCAGTTATTGGCACTGCACCCATACTTCCTTTGTCCACAGGGGGCTTTAATGGACTGCATTCCACCTCCCTTATGGGTGGCCCATGCTGAGGGTTAGATCTCCAGGTGTCTCACAGCTCCCCAGGGACCTGCTGCTTCCCTGTGCTTACCAGTGTCAGAGCAGTTGTAGCTATATTTTCAATGAAGGTGGGCATGTTTGATGAGATGACTTAAGGGCAGAGAGTCTCCAGGTAAGGCAGTGGCCCACTATGGGTGCACAATCATCATCTCAGTTAGGGTCTGGAGGGAAAGCGGCCTCTCAGTTCTCTGTCCCCAGGAAGTAGCAAAATCACTACCAATAGCATTTCCCTGGGTTTCAGAGGCAGAAGGGTTCCCCAACAGTTTGACAGTCAGCATATTGCCAGAGGGGAGAGAGGAGAGCAGAGAAACACCCCACCTACCCTTTCCATGAGAACCCAGCTTCCTCTAGGGTTTTAGTCTCATTTTAAAAAAAGATTAATAAGGCTGAGCTAGTAAATTGTTTCATCAGGATTTACACTCAGATCCCCATGGTTTCAGTTTATTGTCTTCAACAACCATGTCATGGTGTAATGCACTTTTAATTATTTGCAGTGATGATACCTTAAATATATGCCTAAATATGGCTTAATTGTACATCTTTATAAAATCTTTTATTTATTTATTCATTCAACTAAATATTATAAAATCTTTTATTTATTTATTCATTCAACTAATACCTATTGAATGACTATTTCTCCAGTACTACTCTAAGCACTGGGGATACAACATTGAGCTAATAGATACACACAAATGGATAAATGGATATATATCTGGTGGTAATAAAAATAGTAAAAAGGGAAAAAAAAGATAAGGGATAACAGGTGCTGAGGTTGGAAGGAATGGTTACATTTTTTAGAATGTGTGATCAGAAAACAAACCTTTCTGATTTCAAACCTAGAACATTTGGCTAAAGAGCCTGGACTCTCAAAAGCATCATATTTATTAAACAAACATAAATTTCATACTGCTAACTGCTTTCTTTAAAGTAAAAGTGTGGATTGAAGAACTAAATAAAACAAGACATATGGTGTTTACAATCACCAATTGTGAATAGCATTTATTACAAAAAACTCTAAAACTAGTTATTAAGAAGATGAGAATGTTAAGGGCATTTCTAACAAATACTGCCCAGAAAATTCTAAAATTGTAGAAATCAAGGGAGAGTTCTGCAAGACAGAACAACCAAACTCTGTTTATAAAACAAGGTTGATCAATTTGGACCATATATTCCTCCCAGAGAAGCTAAACTGTAGTGAAAATTTAGCATTGAAAATACCACTACCATTTTCCAAAATTTCTTGACAATATTAACCTTGGAGGATGTTATAAAAAGGCGTTATCGGTCTCTGTTGTAGAATTGTTATAGTTATTATCATTTGTTATGGTTTGAATGGTGTTCCTCAAAAATCTATATGTTGAAGTCTTAATTTCAGTACCTTCGAATGTTACAGTACTTGGAGGGCCTTTGAAGATGTAATTAAAGTAAGGTTATATGGATGAGCTCTAATTCAGTATGACTTGTATCCTTAGACAAAACAATTGGGACACAGACAATACACATGAAGAGAGAACACACGTAGACAAATGGAGAAGAATGGCATTGATAAGCCAACAAGAGAGGCTTTGGAACAAAATCAACTCTTCCAACACTCTGATCTCAGACTTCCAGCCTCCAGAATTGTGAGAGAATAAATTTCTATTCTTTAAGCCCTCCAATTTGGAGTATTTGTTATGGCAGCCCTAGCAAACTATTATACTATTGCAGTGATGCATCACATTTAGGCTCATTATAATAGTTGTACTGCGGTGGACAAGACCACTAAAGTCAACTTTTAATAGAGAAGAAATCACCTTGTGATGGAAGTAGCTAAAAATCACCTGTTATAGTGACGCTAATTCTATCTGAAGTTTAGCATATACAGTATACATCAGATAACTATGCTTTGGTCAAGAATAGATCACATATAAAATGATCATGGCGTCATACGCCATGATGTGGTTGTTGAAGACAATAATTAATATGACCATTATTAATGGTCATAAAATTATAATGGAGCTGAAAAATTGCTATCACCTGATGACATCATAACCATCATAACATCATAGTGCAATGAATTTAAACAAACCTACTGCAATGGTCATATAAAAGTCATAAAAGTATAGCACATACAATTATGTGCAGTATATCACACTTAATAATAAATGATTATGTTACTGGTTTATTTACTATACTATACTTTTATTGTTATTTTAGAGTGTGCTCCTCCTATGTATAAAAAAGGTTAACTGTAGAAACAGCCTTCAGGTCTTTCAGGCAGTATTCCTGAAGAAGAAGGCACTGCTATCATAGGAGATGAAAGCTCCATGGGTGTTACTGTCCTTGAAGACCTTCCGGTGGGACAGGATGTGGAGATGGAAAGCAGCAACATTGATTACCCTGACTCTGTGTAGGCCTAGACTGTGTGTGTTTGTGTCTTGGTTTTTAACAAAATAATTTTAAAAGTAAAAAATAAAAATTAAGAATATTAAATAGAATAATTCTTGTAGAATAAGGATATGAAGAAAATATTTTTATACAGCTGTACAATGTGTGTTTTAAGCTAAGTGTTACTACAAAAAAGTCAAAAGTTTAAAAAAATTAAATTTATAAAGTATAAAAGCTATGATAAGCTGAAGTTAGTTTCCTAGTGGAGAAAGAAGAGTATTTTTCTTTCTCAACATTTATTTTAGGTTCAGAGATATATGTGCGGGTTTCTTACATGGGTAAATTTTGTGTTGCTAGGGTTTGGTATACAAATGATTTTGTCACCTAGGTAGTGAGCATAGGACTCTATAGCCAGTTTTTCAACTCTTGCCCTCCTCACACCCTCCCACTGAAGTAGGCCCCAGTGTCTATTGTTCACCTCTTTGTGTCTAGGTGTCTGCAGTGTTTAGCTCCCACTTATAATTGAGAACATGCCATATTTGGTTTTCTGATGCCATGTTAATTCACTTAAGATAATGGCCTCCAGCTGCATCCATGTTGCTGCAAAGGACATAATTTCATTTTCAATAGGCATATAGTATCCATGGTGCATATGTACCACATTTTCTTTGCCAGTCCACCATTGATGGGCATCTAGGCTGATTTCACTTATTTGCTATTGTGAATAGTGCTTCGATTAACATACAGGCACATGTGTCTTTTTGGAGAATGATTTATGTTCTTTTGTGTATATACCCAGTAATGGGAGTGCTGGATCAAATGGTAGCTCTGTTTTAAGTTCTTTGAGAAATCACTAAATTGCTTTTCAGTGTCACTAAACTAATTTACATTCCTGCTAGCAGTATGTAAGTCTTCCTTTTTCTCCACAACCTTACCAACATCTATTATTAAAAAATATTGTTTACAAATTTAATGTAGCCTAAGCGTATAGTGTTTTAAAAGTCTACAGTAGTTTAGAGTAATATCCCAGGCCTTCACATTCACTCACCACTCACTCACTGAGTCACCCAGGGCAACTGCCAGTCCTGCAAGTTCCTTTCATGGTAATTGCCCTATGCAGGCAGACCTTTTGTATGTTTTATACCATATTTTTACTGTATCTTTTCTATGCTTAGAAATGTTTAGAGACACAAATACTTAACATGTTGTTACAACTGCCTACAGTATTGAGCACAGTAATACATCGTGCAGGTTTGTAGCCTAGGAGCAATAGGCTATACCATATGTTAGGTGTTGAGTAGGCTAGGTTTGTGTAAGTACCTGCTATGATGTTCACACAATGATAAAATTACCTAAAGATGAATGTCTTAGAATATCCTAATGATGCATTTCCTAGAATGTATCTCCGTCATTAAGTGACATATGATACACATCAATTTAGCTCATGAAGTTTCTGATCAACAAAGAACTTACCAACCATTAATTTGGTATCACTGGGGAAAAAGAGAGACAAGAATCCCCGATGAAAGCAAAAAGTGTCTTCTCAACAGGGAGAGCGCCCGCTAAGAATATCGGTCGAGTAGCCAGACTCAATTGGGAGAAAAAATGTACTTGCCATTAGAAAAATTATCATCCATTTTATAGAGTATTTAAACTTTTGTCATTTGTTCTTTCATTCGTTCAAGAAAAATCTTAAGCCCCTCTTCTATCAGGGACTGTGTGAAATCCTAGATGATCATGGAAAGGGAGAACATATGGGTGTACAAGGGCTGCCATAAGAAAATACCACAGATTGGGTGGCTTAAACAACAGAAAATTATTTCCTTACAGTCCTGGAGTCCAGAAGTCCAAGATCAAAGTGCCGAAAAATTCTGTTTCTAGTGAAGCCTCTCTACCTTCTCACTGTGTCATCACAGGGGTTTTTCTCTGTCAACATGCAGAGAAAGAAAGAGAGAGCCCTCTGGTGTCTCTTCTTTTCTTATAGGATCTCCAGTCCTATCTGATTAACAGCTCACACTTATGATCCCATTTAACCTTAATTATCTCCTTAAAGGCCCTCTCTCCAAATACAGCCACACTGAGGGGTTAGAGCTTCAACATACGAATTGTAGGTGGGGGACAAAATGTAGTCCATAATAGAGACTACTATAACCACTCATTTATTTCATAGTAACAAAGAGGCAGTTTGCAATGTGTTTTCCTCTACTAAAGGGACAGTACAGGGTCTGTGACTTACATGTGCCATGTGAGTGAATAATTTAAATCACTGTATAATCACTGTATACTGGAGATACACTACAAAACCATCATATAAGACAAATACACAAAAGCATACTTCCAAGAAAGACGCAGTTTGGAAGAATTACAATCCACTGATAGTTCTCTCATAGTAACATACAACTCTCCAACCCAAAGAACAAACTAAGCACATTTAATTGTGTATTTAAATTGCAATTTTTACATTATTACCGGCAAACTGAGGTTATTAATTATGAAAAGTGTGTTTGGATTGTACAAATATATTCTATTTAAGTGTTTAGGCCAGAAGGAAGAGTCTTTTCAGATAACACCAAGAGTGAAAGCCTAAAGCATGACTTAAATATTTAGTTTCAGGAATTAAAGGCTTGACAGAAGAATAATTCATGAATTCCTAAATCATCCACTCATATTGTAGCTATTATCTGACCATCAATAAATTAGAGAAGTAATATGTTTATTTATTTGTTATGGTTTTATTAAATTATTAAAATAATATGCCTACCATTTGCAGCATGATCTTTATTATAGATTTTTGTTTAGCCTTTGGAGAGCATCCATATTCACAAAGTGCTTTGTAGTCATTTTACACTTCTTTTCGGGGATGGCCCTGGAAAGCTACTTACAATATTGAGAGAAAACTGTATCCCCTAGACTTAAAGAAGGCTCATAAGCCAGGGAAGAAAAACTATAGTCAAAAATGGTTTTACATTTCTGTGCTAACAAAATCTGAAATTTATATCTTGTGTAGTTAAAAATAAAACACAAAAACTTTCTTTATTATAGTTAATACTTTTTGAATTATTTGTAAAGGTTTAGAAGCAAAAAGCTTTAAATACATTTAAGTGCCTTGAATATAAAGTCAATGGCCTGTATCTTATGAACAGCAATTTCATGACTCATTTCTTTGGTTTTATGCATATATGGTTTTACATATTCAGCTCTCCAGGACAGGTAGACAAAACAGATGGCAGCCCCCTTACGAAAGGGCCTTTATTTATTTAATAATCTGATGATACTCATGCTGCTGTATTGAAACACTAATGGAAGCAAATGTTTCTACAAAGTTCTCTAGTAAAAAACAAGTTTGCCTTGCTATAAGCCAAAGCCTATCACATCAAAGTGCCAAGCAAAGGAAAAACAGAAAGCAATCCTTTTTTTCTGTGCTGAAAAAAGTACTAGATTAATACAGATAGATTCACTTTTTTGAAAGGTCAAACTAATTTCACTTAAATGACAGTTTACAGTCCCTCATCTCATAGGAATTTTAAAAAACATGTATTTGCACTGCCCTCATTCAAAGACAATTTGAACAAATAATCTCATAGAATAAATTCAAGTCAGCACCACTACAGCCCTAAATGACTTTACAAATACCACCCTCTAGTGTTTCAAAGAGGCAATTTGTATTCTCACTATAGAAAAGTTCAAATCATTTTAACTCTTGGAAAGTCAATGCTATGAATGATATGGCCATGGGCAGACTGAACAGCAAAATAAACTCTATTTAGTGTAATCCAGTCCTTGTCAGGAAGAAACTTGCTTCAATTTCTTTGGCTAAATTGCTAGTTTTTAAAAAAAAAAATTGAAATAAATGAATAAATATGAAATAGTAAAGCTGATTTCATATTCTACATGGATAAATGCAATAGCAAAAAGGATGCATGATCCAGTTCTCTCTGCTTTTTACTCACAAAGCATCAAATAACATCATCTATTAATTAGCATAACCTACTTTAAAATCAAAATATGAAAACAATAATTATATTGCCACCTAGATTTTGAATGTTAGCACTGTACATAAACTCCTATGGTATATAAATGCTGATATCGAAATATAAATATCTTATAAATGCTTGATAGGATAAAGTATAGAAGTCTCATTATCACATAATTTAACATAGAATGCAGTGTAATTGAGTCTACATTAGTGTACTATAATGAGAACATGGACATGAACTTCTTTACATCATTAATTGGGTAATAAATTGTCAAGCTATGAGTTTGGGAGAGGTAGTATTGATATTTATTCTCAGAAACAAAAACAAAACACATGTTTATGTGATAACATTAAATTCCACAGGGCATTTTTTGTTTTTTGAGACATGGTCTCACTATGTTGCCCAGGCTGGTTTCAAACTCCTGGGCTCAAGTGATCCTCCCACTTTGGCCTCCCAACATTCTGTGATTGCAAACATGAGCCACCATGCCCAGTCAGGATTTTTTTTAGAAGAAACATTTTCAGAAGGTTCATAGACATCAAGCACACATTTCTGTTCTGTAGTATATGTGCCTTTAAAGTAAACATTTAAAAATGTAGACCTAAATTGGATTAAATTAGAACATCCAGCTACTTGGCAAATAAAGGCAAAATCACAAATAAAAAAAAATTAAAAAAATAAAATGAAAGAAAGAAAATGTGCATTTATTAAATACAGCAAGGTTCTGTCAGCTTAAGCCCCAAACTCATCATATCCAGGCAAGGGACCCAGGAGAACACTCTGGAAGAAGGAGCTTAAGCTGGAGGTATGGAATCAAGCAAGAGGTATGGAACTTAGAAATAACCACAACATAATAAGAAAAATGGGGGAGCTACATACAGCACAAGTGGAGCCAAGCAGGGTCCAACTGAAATGAACTGGAAAGAAAAACAGACCCAGGCACAGGACAGATCCAGGGAGTTTGAAGAGAAGTCAAGCCTAGGGCTCTTGTGTTCTTTATTTAATCAAAGAGATTTTTACTGGGCTCCTTTGGCTTTGTCTACATGTTACAAAGGGATATGGACAAGGACTGCATATGCCTCTTTAAAAATCCCTACCATTTAATTTCCCTTCCCTCCCAGAGGCTCTTCATTAGAAATATAAACATGAGAACATCAATAGAACAGAACAGAAAGAACAGTACAGAAAGTACAGTTCAATGGAGTTGAACTCAAGTGGCCATATGTTCTAAAAAGATTCGCATAAGCCAGATTTTGAAAGGGCCTTAAATTTGTGGACTTAGGCATTCAAGAGCCAAGACACAAATGCAAATGCTTCTGTTATTCCCTGACCCTTTGGTAAGTTCCGCTTTTGAAATCACTTCTTCCCACAAAGCTTGGATCTTTGAGGTTGATTCTATCTCAGAGCAATAAGTATAGAGCATGATCATAAATGAATGAGATAGATTTTTTAACAAGCATATCAAAGAATATATACAGATGGGTTGGACCCTGAGACTACGGCCAGCCTTTACTTCTTAGCAACTTGAATTCTAATCATTGTCATTAACAGTACTCAGTCCAAAGTACCATATTATCAGCTTGGGTTCCCATATCTTTAAAATTAGTAGGAAGTATTTCTTATATTATTCATTTTGATTAATAACTCATATCAGTTATTTTAGAAAACTCCATTTTCATGGTTTAGAAATGAGGTAGAGTTATATTATCACAGCAATAACAAAACAGTTTGTCAAAACTGTCATTTGCCAATTTCCGAAAGCCTAATAATAGCTAATATAGAAATGAACAACGAGGCTGACTCCCATGTACTGTGAGTCAGACTTCCAGGCTTGGAACGGCCTTATGACTCCTCTTCCTGCCCTCCAGCCTTTCCTTATGGTCTCTGATGCATGCACCAGGCTCCCTCTTTGTAACTCCTCAGACTGTTGTTTAAAGGGCAGATGAAGGAGATAGGAAAAGAAAACAAACTGAGTGAAATTTAAAAGGATAGGGAGTGGGAAAAAAGTACACATAACAAAATCCAATTATTTCTCTTGTGCGTCTAGTACAGTCTCTGAAGATGATGCCAAAAATGAAGCTCCAAAAAGTTCTGAGTAGGGATAGAGATAGAGAATCACCTTCCTGTTGATTCCTGCCTGCTCCTACACTCTGGCCTGCCGGGTTCAGGACTCTACCAATAATTTTGCTGTCTCCCTCTCTGACTTGATCTTGAAACTGCAATATATACAGGGACATGAAGTGACATATTCAAGACCTTACACTGGTCACCTGTGTCAGAATTCAGACTGCTTCTCGCTATAGACTCATGGTCTCTGGATTCAGCATATATCTCAGATCCAGTACCAGATGATTCTTTCTTCTTGGAATCTAAAAGTAGTGTCACAGAGATTGCATTAGCAAGCACGAAAACTTCAACCAAAGGACCAGATGGACTTGGACTTGAGGATTAAGCATGTGTAGCCAATCTATAAAAAAGGAAAGAATAAAGCAGATGTACATCTGGGATGAAGGATGTGTGTATGTGTGTATGTATGTGTGTGTGTGTGTGTATGTGTGTGTGTCACAGAAACAGAAAAGCACAGAGAAGCTTGATGACTTTTCCCTTTCCCATTCGTGTGAGGCACAGTACTTCTTGTAGTTTGAGCTCATAAAAGTCCCTGTGTTCATAATTGTCATACTCAAATCCTCCTTGTTAATGTTATTTAAGCAAACTTCTGTTTATTGTAACAACTACTTAGCTATAGGCCTCCTACCAAATAGAAAGTAAGACACATTAAGGGGGGAATAATAAAAAAAGTGATACTCTAGCCACTAATGATATTAGGAGAGAAGTTCTTTATCTCCATGACAGCAACTTGGCAGCTTGGTTTCACAAATGAGTGATTATTGTTCTAAAAGTAAGGAAGCACAACCTGACTTCAACGCTTACTATGAAACAATAATCAAGACAGTATGGCACTGGTGAAAGAACGGGCAGATAAATGGGACCGAATTAAGAGTCCAGCAATAGATCCACATTAAACACAGTAAACTGATCTTTAACAAAGACCAAAAGCAATACACTGGAGCAAAGAAAGACTTTTCAGCACATGGTGCTGAAACAACTAGGCATCCACAGGAAACAAAATGAATCTAGACACAGATTTTACACTCCTTACAAAAATTAACTGAAAATGTATCATCAATTTAAATATAAAATGCGAAACTATGAAACTCCTAGAAGATAACAGAGGGGAAAACCTAGATGACCTTGGTGTGGTGATAACTTTTAGGAACAACACCAAATGCATGATCCATGAAAGCAATAATTGATAAGCTGGACTAGAGTACAATTTTTAAAACTGCTCTACAAAAGAAAACATCAAGATAATGAGAAAACAAGTCACAGACTGGGAGAAAACATTTGCAAAAGGCATGTCTTACTAAAGGAAAACTCAACAATTAAAAAAAAAACTCAATTGGAAAATGGCCAAATATCTTAATATTAGGTTGGTGAAAAAGTAATTGCAGTTTTTGCCATTACTTACTTTTAATGGAAAAAAAAAACACAATAACTTTTGTACCAACTTAATACAAGCTTGTTCAGCCCATGGCCCAGGATAGGTTTGAATGCAGCACGACACAAATTCGTAAACTTTCTTAAAACGTTATGAGATTTTGTGTGTGTGTGTGTGTTTTAGCTCATCAGCAATTGTGTTAGTGTATTTTACGTGTGGCCCAAGACAGTTCTGCTTCTTCCTATGTGGCCCAGGTAAGCCAAAAGATTGGACACCCCTACTTTAATAGACACCTCACCAGTGAAGGTATACAGATGCCAAATAAGCATATAAAAAGATATTCCACAAATGTAACCAAGGAAACATAAACTAAAATGAGATGCTATACACCAATGAGCATGTGTAGACACTGCTATACACCTCTGAGAATGGCCAAAATCTAGAACAGTGACAGTAGCAAATGCTGATGAGGATGTGGAGCAGCAGGAACTCACTCATTGCTGGTGAGAATGCCAAGTGCTACAGCCACTTTGGAAAAAAGTTTGTCAGTTTCTCACAAAACCAGAGCAATTGTGCTCCTTGGTATTCACCCAAAGAAACTGAAGATTTATGTACACACAGAAACTGCACATGGAAGCCTGCAGCAGCTTTATTTTCAAAAACTTGGGGCCGGGCGCGGTAGCTCACGCCTGTAATCCCAGCACTTTGGGAGGCCGAGGCGGG
>NW_012105364.1:11217014-11217536 GCF_000951045.1 Mandrillus leucophaeus
TCAGGTGTGGTAGCAGTTGTTAGCAGATATGTGCAAGAGAGATACACCCAGAATAAGAAAAAGGTCCTTTCATCTTCTAGAGAATCAACTCCTCATATACAGGGATTGACCTGCATAAGATCTCTGCTTTTGAGAACAGTGCACTTTAATATGAGTCAGAATTACTTTAAGCTGTGATAAATTGAGCAAATATCTGTAGAGTAATAACATAAAACAAAAGTTTAATAAAAGGAAAAAACTATGAAAATATGGCTGCCAAGTTATGCTCTGTTCCATGCATACAAAAATACTATCTAGCTGAGGAAAATGGATACAAAAATGTATACACAACACAGACAATTTTATTTTGACTTGTAGAAAGCTTTATATAAGGTCAACTTTCACAAAATAATAAGCCACTATTGAAAGCTCAGTATATGTCAGATACTCTTGTAAGCTCTTCACATACATTAATTCATTTAATAATTTTAACAACTATATCAGAGAAGTACTATTATTTATTTCTCCATTCTTAAAAATGAG
>NW_012105364.1:11218841-11228200 GCF_000951045.1 Mandrillus leucophaeus
GGGATTTTGATCATGGGAGAGGCTTTGCTTGTGTGGGGGTAGAGATGTTCTGGAAAAACCTCTGTACCTTCCTCTTAATTTGTGAACCTAAAGCTGCTCTTAATATTTTTTTTTAAAGTAAACTTCTGAATAAAGAAACATAAAAGTGGGTCAACATATAAATACATTTTCCTAACAACATTTTTGTGACCTAAAAGAATAGTGAATTCCAGACTACTTGTGTCTAGAATCTCTATATACAGTGTTCAAGATAAGGAGACAGAATTAATAAGTAAACTTGCTGTGGCAGGATACACTAAGTGCTCACAGAGAGAACTACTAACACTGAGTATGGGATATTATCCTTAATCAAAGTTAAAAGGGAGTGGAGTCACTCAGCTATCTTTCTCCCTTTTTAATATCATGAGCTTTTAAGTAAATTTCTGATACTAGTTGACTGATTATATATAAGAAGATGAGTTATAAAATAGAAATGTAAATTCTCAAGAAATATAGTTACGAACGTACATTTTGAAAGATTCATCAGATGGACTCTGCATGAATAAAAGGAAAATAGTTTCCAACAAGTTAGATTAAGAAGCTCTCAAAGGAATCTAAGTGTCCCTAACAGAATTACAGATTCTAAAGAAATACCTACTGTATCTCAAACCCAGAATAGCTATATGAACGCAGTGACAGCCCTCTTTGTAGGAGCTGAGACAGCTCTAATTGTGTTTCTGATTTCACAGCAGCATTTTCCACTGCCCCTCAATTGTGAATTATATTTTAAATTATTGAATGCTCTAAAATAAATGCAAACAGACCAAACTCGGGTGTCAGGATTGGGAGTCATCAGAGCACTTGGCTTTGCCATCTTGTGATGTGACTTTACTACCATGCCACTAATATAGCATGTTTACAAACCTAAGGGTCCAATAATGGCAGAGGAGACTTCATCCTTCCAAAGTAGAAAGTTAAGCAGTCAAACACAGAACCTGGGTGTGTGGGATTCTTCAAAAGCAATGTCCACCCTATCATTACAAAAATGAAGATGTTTTTACTTGTTATTCTTTGCCGAACTCCTTGTTTACAACAAAAATCTCTTAGAACTATAAATCAATCAAAGACATCACTAAAATGCTACCTGTGAGATTATCTTTGAAGTGATATAATATTAAACTAGGATCATCCTCCTTCTCAGCCTATGAAGTGAGATATAAGGGGCTCAAAACTCCCAACTCATTCAACTCACCTTTAATTACGGTGAAAGACACCTTGTTTCTTTGGAGTTAAAGATGGAATCCTAACATAGTAACTCAAGATGTAAATAATTACTAAAACCTTGAGTGTAGTAGGAAGGAGACATAGTATGAGAGTTCCTGAAGACTGGATAAAATATTCTGGGGAAAATTATGTGGAAAAAGTAGGCTAGAGAGAATTAAAAGGACATTATTATGTTGCCCAAGATAGGTCCCCCTTAATAAGGTTCTTATGGTTCTTTAGAAATAAATGGCTTTGGAAGAAAACCAAAATAGTCCTACCTTAAAAAGTATTATACTTTATGAAGGATTATATTATAGTAGCTTCAAATACATTAGCCTTGGTAATTTTTTCTCTCCCATAATCTTCCAGCATATGTATCTATCATATGACTAGCATTTTAAAAAATTTGCATCTTGCTCTACATGTCTTAGTGAATAAATATTATTCGTATCCTTTGTGCTAAAAGAAAATAAAATACCACTTGCCACTGAAGACAGCTGACCTTATATAAAATCCGTGAATCTTTAGCACATCTTGTCACTGTCACAATTATTAATATTGAAGAGTACTGGGGTGAAATGACAGGGATGTAGTCACAAAAATGCACAAACACACATTATTGTTAACCATCATTATTAAAACTCTAATGTAACATGGCTTAGCACTTCAGAAGGGAGTCTTGCTAATTCACACTCTTCCTCAGTGAGCATATTCTAATAAAGAAAGCCGATTTCTCTGTGAGGTAGCAAAAGTGATTTCTAGTCTGCTTACTTCAGAATATATAAATGAGCAATGGAACTGGGGTGGTAGATACGGAAAAATAAAAAGCTGGAAGGGAAATGATGCAATAAATAAAAGATTTTAACTGATGCCGTTTAAAAGGATATACAAGAAACTACTAACAGAAGTTGCCTTTCTGATGAGTGAAAATTGGAAGTGTGGGTGTGGATGAGGCGAAATAATCTTTAACTTTTACTTTAAACCCTTTCATCCCAGTAGTTTTTAATTCTATGCATGAGTAACTTTTATAATGAAACCAAAGCTCCCAAAATATTTCAAGGAATATCCTTGAACATTAAAAATGTAGCAGTGCTATTTTACAAAATTCATTTAGATGTCAGTAGTATCCAATGGGATTCTTTAGCAGGCATTTAAAAAATTGAACATACAGACTCTGGAAATAAAATTGTTAGTAAAAAAATAAAAGTATACAGGAGGAAAGATCTTGAGCTTGCATTTAGCAATTTTCAACATGGTTTTTAGACTCATGCAATATATTATAACTTCATTGTTTATGCCACTTTATCAGGAGATTCTTTTATTTGTAGCTGAAAGCTAGCAGAGGGCAGTATGCTAGTGTGATGAGCATTCTAAAACTCTCACAATCCCTCAGGAATTAGGGAAATTTTCTTGAAGAAGATGAAACAGAGTTGAGTCCTCAGGTGTGGTAGCAGTTGTTAGCAGATATGTGCAAGAGAGATACACCCAGAATAAGAAAAAGGTCCTTTCATCTTCTAGAGAATCAACTCCTCATATACAGGGATTGACCTGCATAAGATCTCTGCTTTTGAGAACAGTGCACTTTAATATGAGTCAGAATTACTTTAAGCTGTGATAAATTGAGCAAATATCTGTAGAGTAATAACATAAAACAAAAGTTTAATAAAAGGAAAAAACTATGAAAATATGGCTGCCAAGTTATGCTCTGTTCCATGCATACAAAAATACTATCTAGCTGAGGAAAATGGATACAAAAATGTATACACAACACAGACAATTTTATTTTGACTTGTAGAAAGCTTTATATAAGGTCAACTTTCACAAAATAATAAGCCACTATTGAAAGCTCAGTATATGTCAGATACTCTTGTAAGCTCTTCACATACATTAATTCATTTAATAATTTTAACAACTATATCAGAGAAGTACTATTATTTATTTCTCCATTCTTAAAAATGAGAGCACAGAAACGTTAAGTGACTTGCTCAAGCCACACAGCTTACATAGGGAAAAGATGAGACAAGAACCCAGTTAAACTAGTCTGAATGCCGAGATCTATTGTATCATATCATTGTATCAGTTGGGTACCATCTATACACATTTTCTCCTTATCAGCATTATAATGTATAACTTTTGGGATACTGTGGAAACTTAACTAATGTATATTTAATCATTTATTTACAAACCCTCATTTTCCTTATTAATGTATGGTTACAAAAGATTTGTATTCTATTTTATAGCTATTTAGATATTAAAAGGATAATTCATATGGAAGAAGAATTTTATTTGTCATTGAAATACTCATTTTGAATTGTGTTTTTCAAAATTAGATTTGGATTTCTTCAGATACAACCAAGTAATTGATCCCAATTCACCTGAGGCCAAATGCATATTAATAAGAATAGAGGACAAGATTTGACCTCAAGAACACACCAAAAAGAGGTTACTTTAAGCAAAATCAAAAATATATTATTACAGTCCACAGTCATGATTAATATTATAAGCATGGCATTTTTCGCCTTCCTCTTTTGCCAAAAAAAAAAAAAGGTAAATGCAACAAAGAAAATAAAGGAAACACAAACAAAATACATCATTGAAAAATTAGAATAATGAATCTCCCCCCAAATTTAAAAAGATTAAAAAGATGGAAGTTGTCAAAAGCAGTTGTGGATATGGCAGGGTTATGATGAAGAGTTAAAACACAAATTGAATTTTTGTAGGAAAAGGATGAAGGTACACAACTCCAGAGTGCACCTTGATATGTACTCATATGTACTCCCTCAGGTACCAAACTGAAGTTAATAAAACTGCAAGTAGGCTAGAGATGAGAGCTTCCGTTATCCCAGTTTGGTCTCATAAGCAGAAGAAAAAATTATATATGAAATCATACAGATAAGCCATACTTGCAAGAAGTAGCTGATTTTTTTCTAAAAAAAAAAAAAAAAAAGAAAGGAAACTGAATGGTAGGCAGACTAGCTTGTAATGTCTATCACTTGGGTAAAAGTAAAGGTTAATAATATTTATTCATCAAAATTCAGCAACACAAGGAAAATGCCTACAAACTTGAAATATTGCTCTGGGCCCTACTCTTCAAATCGTTGGTATAGGAAATCTCAACGCATTCAAAGATGAGTGATCAAAATAAAACCAATAGAAAATCTTTTTTAAAAGCACTGCAAAAATGAAGAAAAGAAGACAAAGCAAATAATTAAAAAATACCACAAAAATATTGCCATAGACAATGTGATAAAATATATCAACTAGAATGTAAAGATCTGGCTGAAATAATTACTAAATCTAACTGAGCAGTCTGTTTAGGGGGTATAACTTCTACAATATATAGATAACCTCCTTATCTGCTCCCCTTTCACAGGCTTCAATTTAGACTAACCCTGCTTATTCCTATGAACCAACTAGTGATCTCTTGCTGCATCTCAGAAGAAACAAGAGAGATGGGTAATATTAAAATCTGGATAAGTATTCTAATCCTGGGTGCATACTGGAATTGGCTAGCAACCCCAGTCTTAGCAGGCATGACTATAGCTACCAGCTACCTAGGTGTGTCGGCAGCTTTGGGAATTTTTAGAGGTGTTTTCACCCCCTTATTTCATTTTGACATTCTTCTAAATCTAAGAACCCAATTTATCTCCTCTTGACTTCAGGCCATAAAACTCTAGATGATTCTCAGTGAGGGATACCATACTCTCAATAGTCAAGAATTACCCTTCTACAGGGGACCCCTAGACTGCCCATAAGTGGGATATGACAGAGGGGAAATCATGCCCCTCTCTTCCTTGGACCTGGCTGGATACTGCTTTCACCAGTCCATGGAGCCACCCTCCTGCCCTGAGAGCAAGCCCCACCAAACTACCACCACCATCCCTATGTCAAAAGAAAGCAGTTATGGAAGACTCACCTTCATCCATTTTTCCCAAAGAATTCAGGTCTTAGACTCTTGAGAGGGGAAATCTTAGTGTGGGTAACTAGCTGGGTATGAGCAGGGCAGAAGAAGCCTTCTCCTGCTCCTTCCCCCACCCCACACACACCAGGAGTATTGGGCAACCATCAGGTGATAGTCGGTTGTTAATTACCTCTCTAAAGTGATCACAGCTGGCACCAGGGAAAGGCCATCTCCTAATAGATAGAAAACACCTGAAACGTAATCAGCAGCTTCCCAATAAGATCTCAAGAATTGGGCGAGTGGGCTTAAGCGTGCACAATAAAAGGCAAAATGGAAGAGTTTAGTATATGACCTATAAGTATTAAAGAAATTGAATTCATAATTTAAAAGCCTTCCAGCAACCAAAAAATCTCCAGGTATGCATGCCTTTATCAATAAATTCTACCAATCATTTAAGAAAGAAACAATACCAATCTTACATGGACTCAGAAAATAGAAAGCTAGGAAAAGCTTTCCAACTCATTTTTATTAGGCCAGAAACATATTAATACCAGAAACTGACATGAAAGAAAAAAAAATCAGTAAATCTCTCAGTAACATAAACTGTAAGTTTTAAAATATTAACAAATTGAAACCAGCAAAATACAAAAAGTATAACCCGTCAGGATAAAATCAGGTATATTATAGTAATGCAAGAGTGATTTAACATGAATTAATCGTAATTCACCACATGAACAGAATGTAGTAGAGTGTATTATTGCCTCGACTCTTCACCTCTTATATCCATGCCTTTGACATTTGAATTTGTATTTTATCCTGCTATATTTGAAATATATTGCCCTTTCTTTTGACTTTGAGCTCAGCCATGTGATTTTCTCTAGCCAATAGGATATTTGTAGACAGGAGGCAAGCAGAGACTTGCAATTGCTCTCACAGGTGGGCTTGATACCTACCTCTCTGCCATCACCATTAGAAAAACCTGCTCTCACTACTACACTAGTTTCAAGATGAGTGTGACAAATATATGAGCAGAATCATTCCAGCTGATCTACAGATCTCTAAGAATATTTTCAGGCATTGAATTTCAGGATGGCTTGCTTCCAGCACTATTGTGATAATAACTAAGCAAAATGGAGCTAGATAATTTTTTAACAAAGAACTAATATGGGGCCAGATGATAGAAGGTGAGAAAATGTTTTGGTCTTTAAAAACAGCAAGGCAACTAATACAAGACACTAAAATAAATGTCCTATGTTATATAGTCACAAGACTGTCACCAACTATAATGTGGAAGATGGAAAATTCATTAGGTAGCTAATGAATTTATCCTCTTGAAAAGATATTTTCCAGGCAGAAGGTTCAAAGCTTCAGCTGATAATTTTTGCTTTGTATAATGAGATACTGCAAAGTAAAGATAAATTCAGAAGAGAACTGGCCAGTTTACAAGCAGATTTTAGAAAGCATGCAAATGGTCCACAACCTGCTAGATTGAAAAATAAAACTACTTCTAATTTATCCATCTCCCAAGAGTTAAATATTGTCAAATTATTATATAGCCTTGGAGAAATATTTTTTAAAAATTGTGGCTATTTGATTAAATTTGGTGGTTGCTATGGATTGGATATGATTTATTTTGATGGGCAGGATATGGTTTACTTTCCCCCAGAGAAAGTTCATGCTGAAATCTGATTACAATCGTGGCAGCGTCATGAGATTGGATCTAGTGGGAAGTGTTGGGGTCATGGGAGCAGATCCGTCATGAACATCGTGGTGCTGTTGTCCTGGTAGTGAGTGCTCCCTCTGGCAAGATTAAATTAGTTCTCGTGGGAATAAATTAGTTTCTTTGAGAGTGGGTTAAAGCTAGGATACTCCTTGGACTTTCTCCTTTCACATGTGTCCACCCTTCCCCTTTGACTTTCCCTGCCATGTTATGATTCTACAGCATAAAAGTCCTTGCCAGAAGCCAGAGCCATGTCTTTGAACTTCCTAGCCTGCAGAACTGAGATAAATAAGCCTGTTTTCTTTATAAATCGGCTAGTCTTAAGTATTCTGTTGTAGCAACACAAAATAAACTAAGACAGCAGGGAAAAAAAAATCAAGCATCTAGTACTTACACCTTTCTTTAAGAGATGTGGAAAAATTAATGTGGCACCTACTATATCCTTCCAACTGGATAAAAAGACTCCTAGAAAGCCTAAAGACCTTGTCACTAAGAAACTTGATGGATCCAAAATATCCATAATTAAGCCTAGAGAAAGCAAGAAGTGTCTTTTTAAAAAACTGTAGGGGCAGCTTTTGACATAAAGAGATAAGTGGAATAAAATATATAGAAAATTAACTAAATTTTTAAGAGGTCGCCATTAGCAAAAGTGTGACTACCCTAAGCTAACAAAAGGGGTGGGTACCATGAGATTTTAAAAATCCGGATAATCTCCAACTTTCTACAGGCAGGAAACATGCCCATAAAACCACTTATCTGCTCCCTTAGAAAGCATATTTCCTAATGTCTTCTTCAACAGAGGCCAAACAGCAAAATGGAAAAGGAATGATATTGCAGAAGGTAGAGGCAAGAGTCATGGAAAACTATTGATGGGAAACCATTTTCAAATAGCAAAGTAGTTTAATCAAAGAATATTATCTGTCTTCATATAGAGGGAGATGTTAACATTTTTCCAGCAGAATTTCAGAATTGTCATGGACTAGTGACTTCTATATGCCTCCCTTCTCCACTTTTCTAATGAGAGTGTTTATTGTAGTTACCCCATCCATGGGTTAATGTTGCCTATAAATGGGCGTGATAACTTGGTTTTGGGGGTTTATAAGTCTCTAGGGCAAAAGGAGCAGCCTCTTGATCTGATCTGGGATTCAAGCTCTGTGGTGTGCACTGTGAGATTCTGGGAATCTGAGGAGGGGCATAAGTGTATTTTGCATAGGAAAGATTGTGAATAATTGTGGCCACGGAGAGGACTTTTTTACTGGCCCCTCCCTCTATCCATGCCCTTTGTCATGGAACTAACTTTGAAGTTCTTCCCACAGATGGTAGAGTGTATTCCTCTCTCCTTTTGACCTTGAACTAACCCATCTTACTTGCTTTGTCCCATGAGATATCAATACCCTGAACAGAGATGATTGTTTTTATAACTCACTGAGTTTGGGGGTGATTTGTTATGCAGTACTATAGCAACAATAACTTTCCAGTACACAGACTAAACAAGAAAAATCTTATGATCATTTCAGTGAAGAAATGGTATTTTATTTAATTCAATATTTATTCATGATAAAAGCTCTAAGCAATTAACAGTATAAGGGTTTTTGCTTACTCTGATAAAGGAGGAAAAACCTACAGCAATTATCATACTTAATTGTGAAATATTGAAGGCTTTCTTTCTAACATAAGAAATGAGATGGCCGGGCATGGTGGCTCATGACTATAATCTCAGCAGTTTGGGAGGCTAAGGAAGGTGGATCACCTGAGGTCAGGAGTTCATGACCAGCATGATCAACATGCCAAAACCCTGTCCCCACTAAAAATACAAAAATAATCTGGGCATGGTTACAGGTACCTGTAATCCCAGTTACTCAGGAGGCTGAAGCAGGAGAATTGCTTGAACCTGGGAAGCAGAGGTTGTAATGAGCCAAGATAGAACCACTGCCCTCCAGCCTGGATGACAAGCGTAAGACTCCATCTAAAGAGAGGAGAGGAGAGGAGAGGAGAGGAAAGGAGAAGAGGGGAGGGGAGGGGAGGGGAGGGGAGGGGAGAGGAGAAAAGAAGAGAAGAGAAGAAAAGAAAAAAAAAAAGAAAAGAAAAAAGAAAAGAAAAGAGAGATAAGGATATCTTTCTACCACACTCCTTATTCAAATTGTACAGGAGGCCCTAGTAATACAGCAGATAAAAATAAAAGAAAGAGAAAAGATAGGGGAGAAAAAAACTGCCATCATTCTCACACACACACACACACACACACAAATTATGTATGTAAAAAATATGGAAGAATGGAAGAAGGGCTGGATGCAGTGACTCATGCCTGTAATCCCAGCACTTTGGGATGCTGAGGTGAAAGGACCAATTGAGGCCAGGAGTTCAAGACCAACCTGGATAACATACCAAGACACTGTCATGAACAGAGAAAAGAAGAAATAATGAAAGAGAAAGAAAAGAAACAAATAGGAAGGAAGGAAGGAAGGAAGGAAGGAAGGAAGGAAGGAAGGAAGGAAG
>NW_012105364.1:11228494-11245618 GCF_000951045.1 Mandrillus leucophaeus
AGAGAGAGAGAGAGAAAGAAAGAAGGAAAGAAAGAAAGAAAGAAAGAGAAAGAAAAGAAAGAAAGAAAAGAGAAAGATGTGAGCTGAGTGTGGTGACATATGTTTGTAGTTTCAGCTACCTGGGATGCTAAGGTGGAAGGACCAACTCAGGAGTTCAACATTACGGTGAGCTATGATTGCAGAGCAAGACCCTGTCTCAAAAAAAAAGAAAAATCAAAAAAAGGTAATTTAGGTAAATTATTAGAATTAGACTGTCAGAGGCAGAGCAAGATGGCGTAATAGAAAGTTCCATGGATCAGCCCCCCACAAAGACACCAAGTTAACAACAATCTACACAGAAAAATAAAACCTTCATAAGAACGAAAAATCAGATGAGCACTCATAGTACCTGGTTTTAACTTTATATCACTAAAAAGCCACTGAAAAGATAGAAAAAACAATATTGAATTAGGGACGCCACAATGTGTGGACAGCATATCCTGGTGCTGAGGGAGGAGAACACAGCAACCATAAGGCATTGAACTCAGCTGAGTTGGGTTAGGAAAACAAGACTTCCTCTTGAGCAGAGGAGAGGGAACAGTGGGATGGCTTTGTCATGCATCTTGGATGCCACAGCAGGATAGGAAAATGATCCGAGTCATGAAGCCCTGTCCTAGACCCTAGCTCCCAGATGACATTTCTAGACACACTCTGGACCAGAAGGAAACCTACTGCCTTGAAGGAAAGTATCCAATTTTGCCAACATTCATCACCTGCTAACTAAAAAGCCCTTGGGCCCTGAATAACCAGCAGCGACACCCAGGTGCTATATCAAGGACCTTGGTAAATCACTGAGACTTCCTGACTTCAGGTGAGATTCAGCACATTACCAGTGATGGTGGCTATAGGGCAAAACTACTTCTGCCTGAGAAAAGCAGAGGGAAAAGTAAAAAGGACTTTGCCTTGCACCTTAGGTACCAATGCCACCACAGGCAGATAGAGCACCAAGGAGTCTCTTGGAGTCCATGATTACAATACCTGATACTTGAACAGCATTTCTGGACCTTTTCTGGGCCACACAGGAGGGCATTGCCCTAAAGGGTGAGTCCCAGACCAGGCAGCATTCACCACAAGCTGACTTAAGAGACCTTGGGCCTTAAGGAAGCATTGATGGTAGTCTGGCAGTACTTCTCATGGCCAGGGGTGATGGTGGCTACAGGGTGAGGCTCCTCTACCTTTGGAAAAGGGAAGAGAAGGACTGTGCCTTGTGGTTTGAGTGCTAGCTCAGTTGCAATACAATAGAACATCAGGTAGACTTCTAAGGTTTTTGACTCTAGTCCCTGACTCCCAAACAGCACTTCTGGACCACCCAGGGACTGGGGAATCTTACCACCCTGAAGGGGAAGACACAGGTTTGGCGGGCTTTGCCACCTGCTAATTGTGGAGCCCCAGGGCCTTCAGTGAACATAGGCAGTAGCCAGGGAGTGGTTACAGCAGGCCTTGGGCAAGATCCAATGCTGGGGTGGCTTCAGGTCTCACCCAGCACAGTTATAGTGGTGGTGGGCACAGGGGTGCTTGTGTCACTCAGCTCCTAGCTTTAGGTGACTCAAAACAGAGAGTCACCTAAATGTTTTGGAGAAAGTAAAGAAAGAAAACAAGAGTCTCTGCCTGGTAATCCAGAAAGTTTTCCCAGATCTTGTCCAAGACCATCAAGGCAGTACCTCTATGAGTCTGCGATAATCACATTATTGGTCGTGGGGTTTCCCCTAAAGAAGAAACAGCTTAGACCACAAAACACAAGTCCTTTCATATATCTGAAAAGCCTTTCCAAGAAGGATGGCTGCAGATAAGCCCAGACACTAAAGACTAAAATAAACATCTAACTCTTCAATATCCAGACACTGAAGAGCATCTACTAGCATCCACACTATCAGGAAAACATGACCTCGCCAAATGAACTAAGAAAGACACCAAGGACTAATCCTGGAGAAGTAGAGACATATGACATTTCAGACAGATAATTCAAAATAGCTGTGTTGAAGAAACTCAAAGAAATTCAAGATAACACAGAGAAGGGATTCAGAATTTTATCAGATAAATTTAACAAAGAGACCGAAATCATTAAAAAGAATCAAACAGAAGTTCTGGAGCTGAATAATGCAACTGGTATACTGAAGAATGCATCACAGTCATTTAATAGAAGTTACTGAATCAAGCAGAAGAAGAATTAGTGAGCATGAAGACAGGCTATTTGAAAACACGATCAGAGGAAACAAAAGAAAAAAAAACTAAAAAAAAGAAGAATGCCTATAGGATCTAGAAAATAGCCTCAAAGGGGCAACTCTAAGAGTTATTGGCCTTCAGAAGGAGATGGAGAAAGAGATAGGGATGGAAAGTTTATTTAAAGGGTAATAAAAGAGAACTTCCCAAAACTAAAGAAAGATATCAATATCCAAGCACATGAAGGTTATAGACCACCAAACAGATTTAACCCAAAGAAGACTGTCTTGAGACATTTAATAATAAAACTCCCAGAGGTCAAGGATAAGCAAAGTATCCTAAAAGCAGCAAGACAAAATAAACAAATAGCATACAATGGAGCTCCAATATATCTGGAAGCAGACTTTTCAGTGGAAACCTTAAAGGCCAGGAGAGAGTGGCATGACATATTTAAAATACTGAAGGAAAAAAAGCTTTTACCCTAGAATAGTATATCTGGCAAAAATATCCTTCAAACATGAAAGGGAAATAAAGATTGTCCCAGACAAAAGCTGAGGGATTTCAACAATACCAAACCCATCCTACAAGGAATACTGAAGAAAGTAATTTAATCAGAAATAAAATGACATTAATGAGCAAAAAATAATCACCTGAAGGTACAAAACGTACTGGTAATAGCACACAGAAAAACACAGAATATTATAATACTGCAACTGTAGTGTGTAAGCTACTCTTATCCTAAGTAGAAAGACTACATGATGAACCAATTAAAAATAATAACTACAATTTTTCAAGACATAGTACAATAAGATATAAATAGAAAACAAAAAATTAAAAAGCAGAAGGAGAAAGTTAGGGTGAGTTTTTGTTAGTTATTTTTATTGTTTGTTTATGAAAATAGTGTTGTTATCAGGTTAAAATGATGGGCTGTAAGATAGTATTTACAAGCCTCATGGTAATCTCAAAACAAAAAAACATACACTGAACACACAAAAAATTAAAAAAAAAAAAAAAAGACTAAGTCATATCACCAGAAAAAAATCACCTTAACTAGAGGAAGAGATGAAAGAAGGGAAGAAGGAAGGAAAGATTATAAAACAACCAGAAAACAACTAATAAAATGCAGGAGTAAGTTCTTACCTATGAATAACAACATTGAATGTAAATGGACTAAACGCCCCAATCAAAAGACATATAATGGCTGAATGGATGAAAAAAATGAGAACCCTTGATCTGTTGCCTACAAGAAACACACTTCACCTATAAAGACACACATAGACTGAAAATAAAGAGATTGAAAAGGGTATTCCATACAAATGTAAACAAAAAAAAGCAACAATCACAGTACTTATATCAGGCAAAATAGATTTTAAGACAAAAACTGTAAGAAGAGACAAAGTAGGTCACTATATAATGATAAAGGGGCTAATTCAGCAAGAGGATATAACAATTTTAAATATATATGCCACCAACACTGGAGCACCCAGATGTATAAAGCAAATATTATTAGAGCTAAAGAGAGAGATAGGTCCCAACACAATAATAGCTGGAGACATCAATACCCCGCTTTCAGCATAGGCAGATCCTCTTCACAGAAAATCAACAAAGAAACATCAGATCTATTCTGCCCTATAGATCAAATGGATCTAATAGATATTTAAAGAGCATTTCACCCAAGAGCTTCAGAATGCACATTCTTTTCCTCTACACGGGATCATTCTCAAGGATAGAATATATCTTAGGTCACAAAACACGTCATAATATATTTTTTAAAATAAAGTAATATCATGCATCTTCTCTGACTGCAATGGAACAAAACAAGAAGTTAATAACAAGAGGAATTTTGAAAACTATACAAATATATGGAAATAAACAATATGCTCCTAAATGACCAGTGGGCCAATGATGAAATTAAGAATGAAATTGAAAAATTTATTGAAACAACTAATAATGGAAACACAACATATCAAAACCTATGGGACACAAGAAAAGCAGGGCTAAGAGAGAAGTTTATAGCTCCAAGTGTCTACATTAAAAAGAGAAAAAACTCCAGATAAGCAGTCTAACAATGCATCTTAAAGAACTAGAAAAGCAAGAGCAAACTAAACCCAAAATTAGTAGAAGAAAACAAATAATAAAGATCAGAGCAGAAGTAAGTAAAATTTTAAAATACATGAAATGAAAAGTTGTTTTTTGAAAAGTTAAACAAAATTGACAAACCTTTAGTCACGCTTAGAAAAAGAGAAGATCCAAATAAATAAAATCAGAAATAAAATAGAAGACATTACAACTGATACTGCAGAAATTCAAAGGATTATTACTGGATATTATGAGCAACTATATGTCAATAAATTGGAAAATCTAAAATAAACAAACAAATTCTTAGATACATATAACCCACCAAGACTAAACCATGAAAAATTCAAAATCTGAACAGACCAATAACAAGTAACAAGATCAAAGCCCTATTCTACCAAACATTTAAACAACTAATACTAATTCTACTCAAACTATTCTGAAAAAATATAGGAGGAGGAAATACTTCCAAACTCGGTCTAAGATACCAGTATTACCCTGATACCAAAACCAGACAAACAAACATCAAAAAAAGAAAACTGCAGGCCAAAATCTCTGATGAATATGAATGCAAAAATCATAAACAAAATACTAGCAAACCAAATTCAAGAATGCATTAGAAAGATCATTCATCACAACCAAGTGGGATGTATCCCTGGTATGTAAAGATGGTTCAACATATGCAAATCAATCAGTGTGATACATCATATCAACAGAATGAAGGATAAAAACCATATGAGCATTTCAATTGATATTGAAAATGCATATGATAAAGTTTAACATACCTCTATGATAAAATCCCTAAAAAACTTGGGTATAGAAGGAATATACCTCAACATAATAAAAGCTATATACAAGAGACCCACAGCTAGTATCATACCAAATAGCAAAAAACTGAAAGACTTTCCTTTAAGATCTAGAATATGACAAGGATACCCACTGTCACCACTGTTATTCAACATAATACTAGATGTCCTCACTAGAGTAATCAGAAAAGAGAAAGGTATAAAGGGCATCCAAATTAAAAAGGAAGAAGTCAAATAAATTATTCTTGTTTGCAGATGATATGATTTGAAAAAAACCTAAAGACTCCACAAGAAAACTATTAGAACAGATAAACAAATTAATTAAAGTTTCAGGATACAAAATCAACATACAAAAATCAGTGGCATTTCTATATGACAATAGTAAACAATGTGAGAAAAAAATTAAAAAGTAACCCAATTTGTAATAGCCACACATAAAATTAAATACCTAAGAATTAAATTAAGCAAAGAAGGGAATCATTTCTTATAATGAAAACTTTAAAACACTTATGAAAGAAATTGAAGAGGACACCAAAAAAAAAATGGAAAAATACTCCATGTTCATGGATTGGAATAATCAATGTTGTTAAAATGTCCATACTACCAAAAATAATCTACAGATTCAATGCAATCTCTATCAAAATACTGATGACATTCTTCACAGAAATATAAGAAACAATCCTAAAATTTATATGGAACCACAAATGACCCAGAATAGCCACAGCAAACCTAAGCAAAAAAACAAAAACCAAAAAACAAAAACTGGAAGAATCACATTATCTGACATTAAATTATACTGCAGAGCTGTAGTAACAAAAACAGCATGGTACTACCATGAAAACAGACACATTGACCAATAGAACAGAATAGAGATCCTAGAAACAAATCCACACACCTACAGTGAACTTATTTTTGACAAGGTGCCAAGAACATATAATGTGGAAAACACAGCCTCTTCAGTAAATGGTGCTGGGAAAACTGTATATCCATGTGCAGAAGAATGAAACTAGACCCCTATCTCTCACCATTTACAAGAATCAAATAAAAATGGATTAAAGACTTAAATCTAAGATCTCTAGCTATGAAACTCAAGCAACTCTGTAGGAAAAAGTTTTTAAATCCAATCAAAAGATGGGCAAAAGATTTGAATAAACATTTCTCAAAAGAAGACATACAAAGGCAAACAGGTATATGAAAAGATGCTCAACATCCTTGATCATCGGAGAAATGCAAATCAAAATTACAATGAGATATTATCTCACCCCATTTAAAATAACTTTCATTCAAAACTCAGGCAATAACAAGTGCTAGCGAGGATGTGGAGAAAAGGGAACTCTTCCTTGTACACTGTTGGTAGGAGTGTAAATTAGTACAACCACTATGGAGAACAATTTGTAGGCTCTTCAAAAAGTAAAAATTGAGCTACCATATGATCCAGCAATCCCACTGCTGGGTATATACTGAAAAGAAAGGAAATCAGAATATCAAAGGGATATCTGTACTCCTATGTTTGTTGCAGCACTGTTTACAATAGCCAAGATTCGAAAGTAACCTAAATGTCCCTCAACAGAGGAATGGATAAAGAACATGTGGTACATATACACAGTGGAATACTATTCAGCCACACCCCAAAAAAGAGTAAGACCGAACAATTTGCAATGACATAGACATGGAAATCATTACGTTAAGTAAAATAAGCTAGGTACAGAAAGACACACATCTCATGTTCTCACTTATTGGTGGGATCTAAAAATCAAAATGATTAAACTCATGTAATAGAGAGCAAAAGGACAGTTACCAGAGGCTAGGAAGGGTAGTAGATGCTAGCGGAAAGGTAGGGATGGTTAATGGGTACAAAAAAATTGAAATAATTAATAAGACATTAATTCACATTTGATAGCAAAACAGGGTGACTCTAGTCAATAACTTAACTGTACATTCTGAAATAACTTAGAGTGTAATTGGATTGTTTGCAACTCAATGGATAAATGCTTGATGGTATGGATACCCCAGTCTTTATGATGTGCTTATTTGACATTTCATGCCTGTATGAAAACATCTTGTGTAACCAATAAATATATACACATACTATATATCCACAAAAATTAAAAATTACTAGAGTTAAACTCAATTTTTTCTCTATAGCAGCCACAAACAAAATATATTATTTGTGCAATTAAAAGATACCAAATAAAACTCAATTTCAGGATTTATTTATTCAACAAATATAGCATGTTATAAGATACTTATCATTAACAATGATGCTCATTTTAAAAAATGTCCTCATACAAGAACTAAGACACTTCTTGGGTTGTGATTTATTTAACCACTAAAACTTAGGCAATGCCTGCTTAATGGTGAAGTTTTTGTTTTGTTTTGTTAAATTTTGGATTTAGATTTTTAAATTGCCAGGCCAGGCTTCTTCCAAATATAACAGATCTCTCAAGCTTGAGGCATCTGATGGAAAATTATGAAGATGGTGACACTATTTCCTTACCCCTACTCACCATAAATAGTTTTGAATTGGTCATTATTAATGATTTACAGCATTCAAACATCAACATGATGTTCAGTCTTGTCATAAAGAAGGCCTTTTGGAATAGAATGTGTATTTGTTCTCTTTCTTCTATAAAGTTTTTGTATCAAGATTTTGCTTATAAAAAGAAAAAGCCTTTTTATGTCTTCCAGTTGTTGCTGGGTCAATGTAGGTCTTTATAAGCTTTCTACACAGTGTAAAGATAGGGATAGAAAGTGTTGGAGCATAGATGCTAAGACAGAAGGAGAAAGAGAGAATGAACATTTCTACGGTTCAACTGCTTCTCAGGACTAATAACAAATGAAACTATGCTTTTACTTCCTCTGTCTTGTATAAATGACTGGAATATAAGAGGTCTGCAAAGATATTAAATATGTCTTTTACTTAAGTACTACCTGATACAGTATTTAATAAAATGCTTACTAAATATTTAGATTTCTACTTGCCTATACAATTGGTACATCAGTCCTTCATAATTTTCATTCTTTTTGTCTCTGGTTGCTTTCTGCTTTAGACCCAGTCTTTAAATTCTTATTTCTAATAGGATGTGATTTAAAAAAAAAAAAAAAAGTGAATACCCACCTGTAATATTAGTGCTTCTTTAACTATTGTCTTTTAAGAAAACTTTTTTTAAAGATAGGAGAATATTGTTCCTACATGATCTTACATTACAAAGAAAATAAAATTGGTCTTTAAGAGTGTTCTGGCATGAGCTGCCCCAAAACATTGTCAGTATGATGCTTTTAGTGTTTTGTCCACAGATATCTTTCACATATGAGTAGGTGGCTAAGGAAGGGAAAGTTGAACAGATTCTCTTGTGAGCAAGAGCAACGTACATTTGTGGTTGTAGCATCCCAGGATTTGTTGAAATGATAAGTCAGATCAATAATGGAGTTTTACATTTATGAAGATTTGGAGGCAAAAACAGCACTTGTCTGTAGCTTTGGTTTTACTTTGTATTTTTTATTTCCATTTCAAAAGAGACTGACTATTCTTAAAGGGCAATAGAGATGACAGTGTCACACTGATGATTAGCACTACTTTCAAACTTCCAGTGTGTATAGGTGTAAACCATTGCAGTCTTTGTTAATTACACACAAATGAGAATATGGGAAACAAATGACTTGCTGAAAGTCACATAGATGAAATTATCTGATTTTAATAGCATTTGGACAACCAAAGAGCTCTCTATCCTCAGAAAAGAAATCCACATCTTTTAGAAATCAAGAAAAAAAAAATTATAGGGCATTGAAAGGAGCAGTAGAGACTGTATGCTTCCAATTATCTGTCTCATGATGAAGGACTTTTTCCTCATATTATTTTGCACCATCTTTGAGTGAACTGACCTGAAAAACAGTATCACCTTTCTCTGAGAAAGTATGAATCTGAATCCCAAGTTAGAGAAAAAGAAATGTGTACAAGCCATCATTATTTAAGAACACCTTCAGTTTCAGACCTGACTAAAAATGTGAATAGCTGGAAAATACAAGAGTCTATTGTTTGTGCCCATCTGAAATCAGGAAGTGATGAATCCCACTGGAGAGAGCTTGTTTCTACTTGGTTCCAAACCCAGTTTTCAGATGAAAGCGCCTTGAAGAGGTAGGGTGAAGCTTTGCTTTGTGAAGCAAATGGTCGGCTTACCTCCAATGCTTCAACCAGCAGGCCTTGTTCTTTCTGTTCTGTTCTGAACCAGTTTCAATAGCAAAAGAATGTTTGTTGTTTGAGGACTGGATGCTGTGAAGGAGCTTTAGAAAACAAATAGTCTCAGGGGCATGCTCTTGCATACCAATGTGTCCAGAACTCATCTGGCTTTCACAGATAACTTAAGGTTGTATATATCCTAAAATAGTTGAATATGTTTATCTTTTGCTATAGCACTTGCATTTTAAGAAAGCAGGATAACTAAACATTTTAAGAACCTAATTATAATTTCAAAAAGTTGAAAATACGACTCTACGTTTAGAAAAAACAAGAGTAAATTTTCTTTTTTCTCTATTTTGAAAATGAAAACAGCCTAAAAACAAAACAAATTGAGTTACATAGGGAGGAGAGCGGAAAGTGTGAAAGAGACACAAAATCCAGAGAATTAGGTTGTACTGAAATTTAAATAAATATTAAACTATGCAATGAAAAAAATAGAACATTTTCACATTATTTCTCCTTACGTCCCTCTTGCATATCAAAATGAGTACTGACAAGTCAGGGTTTCCTGCGAGTATGAGTAATTTATCAGGACAAGAAGGACCACTGGGGAAATGAGGACCCAGAGTTTTCCAAAGCCTGTTATCATACACCAGAAAGTACAAATTTAACAAATTTTCCTTCAAAATAACCCCACAATTATATATTTGTGGTTTTCCCATTCTGAACTCTAATTCTGACAAAAACTCTCTCCTTGACCAAACCAAGCTCCTTTAATTTTTTTTTTTTTCCACCAGGCCTCATCCTTGTTCCCTTTCCTTCACCTGCTGAGCTCAACTTCAGCAAAGAATCCTGATAAAATAGTTTGTCAATTATCCTACCTACCAGTGATATTCCAGGCAAACTCTTTCCTCCACCTTGATGCCTAATTAAGTTCCTCTCCTCACCCACCCTTTATACTTAACCAAGCTCCTCTTAGTAATTTTCCATTCACTCTCTTACTCTTCCCATTGGGTATAAATCCTTACATGTCCCTATTGTATTCAGAGCTGAGTTCAATCTTTCTCCCCTATTGCAATAGTCTTAAGCTTTAATGCAATAGCCTTAAACAAAGTCTTCTCTGCCATTTTTAACAAATGTCCAGTGCAGGTTTTGTTTTGTTTTGTTTTTTTTCTTTTTCTTTTTTCCCCACAGCATCTGACACAGGATAGTATGTTGGGGATCTGGAATAATTTCACTGGGTTCAGATCCAACTATAGCATTTGTATCAGATAAGTTATTTTACCTCATCAAGTTTTAATTTTCTTATCCATAAAATGCAAATAATTATAAAGTCTACATCATACCATTGTTGACAGGAATAAATGAGAGAATCCTTGTAAAGTTCCCCTGTCTAACCCAGAGTTGGCTCTTGTTTCTTCAGAATGAAACTGGAACAGTAAGCATTAACCTTCTCTTTCAATGTCCACATAACTGCTTAACAAGCCAAACTGTCTTCAGAAGATACTGGACATTATTAACCTTTCCCAATATCAAGTGCTTTTTTCCTGAGAAAAGAAGTATGGATTACCAACACCCAAACAACCAAACACATCAGCTGTTGGTGCCATTGTTCTACCATGTGACATTGAATTGAAAGTCACCAAAATATCAAACCCCATTCCAGTCGTAACAAGCTCTCACTCTTGCTTTCCAGAAATTCCTCTGAATTCTTAACAGCACAAAGTCTTACATTTATTTTTTAATTATATTTTTGTCATATCCTTTCCCGCTATTTTTCCTAGCTTCCAACTTTAGGCCTTCTGCATTTTAGGAGGTTTTTTCTTTGCTGCCTCTCCTTCAACTGTGATTTGTTTTAAGTGAGGACAAAGACAGAGATAAACATAAAATTATATCTCTTGTGCTCAACTGTTTTCTTTTGTTATAGAGAGCATAAGTTCCTATACAAATTCTAGAGGAGATCTCCTTTAAAATATTTACAACTGCTTAAATATGACAAGGTAATATATGATCCATTTCTATATGGGAATGTTTTGATGCATTATGTATCCCCTATTTTCTACTAATTCATTTTTCTTTTTCACTTCATTGACTTAATTATTTTTCCTTGTAAGTTTCTGGCACACATTGGACTGCTTATATAACAGATTTTTTCAAATATTAGGCCTAAGCTCAGAAACATTTATCATTTAGAACCTGCCTACTGAAAAATAAAACAGCATTAATTGGAATTTCACCAGTTTAGAAATTTATGGCAATTCTGACCTCATATTTGTTGGGAGGTAGGGGGATGGTTCTAAGTAAAAAAGGTTGAAATAATGTATTTTTCTCTACATTTTCAGGCACTTGTTCATGAAACAGGAGAAGTTAGGCTAAAATAATTTGCTTGCCTAAAACAAGACCCAAGAATTTCTCATATTCAATGATTGGATCCTGACTTCTAGAACACTAAAATGTTTTTGCACCTGTATTATTATTCAGTATTATAAATACAAATATTTCATTTACTCATCTCAAATGTATTTTTGTAGACAATTATAATTTAGTAGGTAATGCATACCAAACTTGAAGATTTAAAATATTTTGCAACTGAAGCTTTGCATGAAGTACACACTCCCTTTCCCTTCCTTTTCTTAAAATCTTAAGGTACAATTTTTGAACTCTTTTCCAGTTTGGCTTCATAGTCTAGCCAGGTATTTCACAGTGTTATATGGGAACTTCAATCTTTTCCCTTATTGTTTTATGAGTCTATTCATTTTCAGGGTACTAACTTACCTGATGAATAGTATAAACATAGGCTAGTCCAGCCATGAAGGACACCAGAGAGCATTTCATGCAGTTTCAAAATTTTTAAAATGGAGAAAACAAAGACAAAAGGTATAAGTCACAAAATTTGTTAATACTGAGTCCAAGTTACAAGATTTCCATCATTTTTGTGCCATCTCTTTATTTCTGAGATCTCTGCTCACAACCCAGAGACACACCAAAATTGAAAGTAGGTGGAAATATAGGAGAAAAAGTTCTACCTCACTTGCTCATTCCCCAACCATCACAATTTTCTCCTCTTACTCATTCACATTTGAATCTCTAAAAGGTTTAAGTCTATTTTTCTGTGAGTCATCAGAAACTAAAAACCTGAGTGAAAAAATCACAATATCACATCAAATTCTGTGACTATTTTTTTTTGTAAATTTAAATAAAAGCATAGTTAGAATAATGTTTAATAAGTGAACCTGAGAGCATTCTTTTCATTCTTCATTTCTTTGCTTGTATAACTGCTCTTTCACACTTCATGCTGTTATTTGGTGCATTACAGAGTTAATATTTTTTATTGTTCCCTTGGTCACAGCTCTATTATAAAAGAAAAACAATTACAAACTGAGTCAAATAGTGCTACATCACTACTCTCTGTAATGCTCAAATTCTCAAAGATACTATAATAGTCACACTGTTCCCTACTCTCTGACTTAGCATAACAAACTATAAGAATATGGAAACTTGGAGATTTCACATAAGAAATGCTAGTAGAGACTGACAATTTGTAAAGAGACTGCTTAGTGAAGTGTTAGAGAACAGATACCTGAGTCTGATGCCCGTATTATTTGTATTTATTTAGTCCTTCAGTCAAAAAGATATACTGTGCACCCAATATACACCAGTCATTGTGCAAAAGCACTGAAAATGCAAGCCTGAATAAAGTATGACTGCTACCAAGAAGTAAAAAGCAATTCTCTAATTTTCATTGTCAGTAGGAGGCAAATTCCAGAGTTAATGTCACAGCATAAAACCACTTCTAAAAAGAAGGCACACTTTCTAAAGAATAGTGAAAGAACCAAATATAACTTCAGTATCCCTACTCTGGGTCTTTCTTTATTATCAACTTTCTTAAGTGGCTCTCAGTTCAGCTCCATTCTTGTGGAATTCACAAAGAAAACTAGCTGTAACCAAATAACTCACACAAAGGTATTAGTCTTGATAAGTTAAATTTTACCAGAATATTTCCAACTTCTAAATATTTCAACTAAAGGGAAGCTTGGAGATGAATGCTTAACGTAAATGAACAGTTGCTGTTGGGAAACCTTCAGTAAGGGAGATTTTCAGAGTCTAGAGTTCTTGACAACTTCATCTGTATATAAATTGCATTGCCTGCAAATGCATAAAAAAGATAGTTCCAGTTTGCCAACCGCATTAACCATGTTTTCTATTGAATAGTTTCTGTATCTGATGTGTTGACATCTGGGGCCTTGAGACCAAGGCTTGTGAATTCCCAGAGACAGCAAAAAAGCATCCCTGGAGCATGTCGTTGATATGTGAACTAATCTCAAGCCCAAACCCCCCTCATGAGATACCAACCCTCACCCTAATTGCCCAAGGTTCAGGCATCAGACAACCATGCTATACTCCAAAGCCCACTAAAATTATTTAAACGAGGTAATGGTAACTTGGATTCCTTAGCCTATCTCTCCTATTCTTTCCTGTGAACCTTACTAAAGCCTTTTTTGCAGTTTCCCTCACTCTGCCTATGACCAGCCTTGGTGTTCTCTCCTATGGGTCTGCATGGTGCAGTCTACCTCTCTTCTCTTGGGAACTGTGAGTAATAAACTATTAGGTTGGTGCAAAAGTAACTGCAGTTTTCACCATCGTCAATACTGCAATTACCTTTGCACCAACCTAATATCTTTTCTGGTTTTTTTTTGAGATGGAGTCTTGCTCTGTCACCTAGGCTGGAGTGAAGTGGCACAATCTCGGCTCACTGCCACCTCTGTCTCCCAGGTTCAAGCGATTCTCCTGCCTCAGCCTCCTGAGTAGCTGGGATTTCAGGTACGTGTCACCACGCCTGGCTAATATTTGTACTTTTAGTAGCGACGGCGTTTTGCCATGTTAGCTAGGCTGGTCTCGAACTCCTAACAAGTGATCTGCCCACCTCGGCCTCCCAAAATGCTGGGATTATAGACATGAACCACCACACCCTGCCCCTAATATCTTTTCAGTGGCAAATTCTCCTGTTGGTCTCATTGTATCTGAATAAAACCAAAATCCTGGGTACACTGAAGTTGACACTTCAATCTGCATCAAGCCTTGGAATCAGATTTAATTGTGAAGCTGAACGAACAGCAAGTCCACGTTGTAGTAATTCACAGCATCTCCTGAGAGTCTTGTGTGTATCAAATATTGAAGAATACAAGTAAACAAGTGGGAACAGCTCTTGTGATAGATTTTATAGTTCTTCTAGGGATAAAGAACACACATACACACTCATAAATAACCTTTAAAAGCCAATTCTAATGTGTGCAATAAATTTAATATATAGAAAGCATACATTTCCAAATCTTACTAATGAATGAAAAAAGAAGACTAGTTGTCGGTACATTTCATTGTTTGGAGCAAATTAATTAATTGTTTCACTGGCAATAATTTACAATTGTTAAATTTACTGAGCATGGAAACAATAGTACCTTAATCAAGCTATGTGTTTCTCGGTCAAGTCAAAGCCTGGTTATTTCCTAACTATATATGACATAATGTGTCATATTTAGTGAGTTTTTCTTTATGTCATGTCATAATAGGTCACTTACAAATTAATCATACCCTTAACAAATAACTTCAAGTTATACTTCTCTTCAACAGAGTAGACAAGGGAGGGAAGAGACACTGGATATCTTCCAGAACAAGCAAGTTGGCTAGAAGTACAAAGGGGTGGGATTCAGACTGGAAAGATATAAATGTGAAGGAGAGATTGAGGACTAGGCAGAAGGAGGAAATACTCAGTATTTTCTTTCACTGAGAAGTCTTCTGGACCAACCTCTGCAGAATTGGGTAAAAACAGAACTTCAAATTGTTTCCAAATATGGGACTGAAGTCCTCATAATTTGAATGGAAATTCCTAATTCACATTCCTGAAGAGGAACATACAATAATGTCACTATGTAAGTTTCCCCAAAATTTATGTATTCATTTAATATAATTTTAATAAAAACATTAATAGCATATTCTTTTGGATAAATGGAACTGAAAAAATAATTCTAAATTTGTTTCACAGATTAAATATATAAGAATAGTGTAGATAATTCTGAAGATAAGCAATAAGGGGGTGCACCCTACTGAATGAAAATAATTAAAAGTGGGCAATTTTGTTGTCAAAATAGTCAGATAGATAAATCAGAACACAAACTCCTGGAACAAATACGAAACAATATACAATTTTTATATTTGGTTAATGTGGCCATGAAAATTTGGAGATGAATTATTTAAAGATAGTTTTGGAACAAGCTGTTAATGATTGCAAAAGAAAAAGGCATCTAATTTATACCATATAAGAAAATAAACTATATAGATTAAATTTTTAATGAAAAAAGCCAGACAATAAAAGCATTAGAAATCATGCCTAATTGAAATAGAAAAAATAAAGCAAGTGTAGTAAAATGCTAACATTCAAGGAGGCTGGGAATTCTTCATATTATTTTGTAACATTTTGTAAGTCAAAATTATTCCAACATAGAAAGTTTAAAATGTGTTAGGAGAAAAATATACATAGATCTTTATATAACCTTAATTTGAAGAAGGCCTATCATTACAAAAGAGAAGATAATTTAAAAATTTTACTATACAAATTTTAACATTTGAGTCAAAAATATGCATAAACATCATAATATGTTTAATAAAATGATAAATGACAAAAGATGGAAACATTGGCAACATAAATTACATACAAAAGGTCAATATTATTATTTCACGAAGAGTTCTCACAATCAAAAGAAAAAATTCTGTATTCCAATAGAAAGTATGTGGAGCATATATAGTAAATAGATTTGCAAAAGAAAACATTAAAGACCCCGTAAATGTGTGTTAACATAAAATTTACTCAGGAAGAAAGAAGCTAAAAGAAAAAGATACCTGCAAGATTTCCAAAATTTAAAATGTTTTTACGTAAATGACAATGTTATATATTGGCCTGAGAATGCAGAAAAATGACCACCCTCATAAACTGATAATGGGAGTACAGAGTATGTACCAAAAAACTCTTAAGATGGTTTATCCAGTGATAAAAATGAGTTCAAAAGCATTCTAAGTGAAAAATGAACAAAAATATTTTAGGTGATGTACATTATTACAATAATTATTATTTGCACTTTATAGATGAGGAAATTAGTCATGGAGAGTTCAAGTAACAGCTCAAGGTCACACAGGAGGACACTGACCCCAGGAATCAATGGTTTTTACTACTACTCCCATTCTGGCACCAGTGATTTTAATTCTAAGCATTTAAAAATCTTAAAACTATTTTTATGAAATATACATAAACAAATACAATAATATCCAATCGTGATAAGAGTTACAAAGAAGAAAATAGGCTAATGAGATCAAGAGTAATATAAGCCTTATAAATCCTTGTTTAACTTATGAAAAAAGTACTCTCAATAACTTGATTTGAGAAGTGAAAAGAATTGTGGAAATATTAAGTAATTTATCCAAGGTTATACAGAGTCAGGATTAGAGTAACAGAGTAAACAGTAAAAATGTTTACTAAATAATTTAAAAATATATATAAAGTAATATGTATAATATAATCTCTGAAGAAAAAGATTGTAAAAATATACTTGCATGTGTATTTATACACATATATTCATCTTTATGTACTAATCATATATGTATATGTGTGTATCATGGTACCAAAGCAGCAGTAACATTCACAAATGACCTACATACTAATGAATAATCATTACATTTTACATCTTATTTCATGTAATTTCTTAACAGTGTATGGCATTCTTTTTTTTTTTTTTTTTTTTTTTTAGGTTTCACTCTTGTCACCCAGGCTGGAGTGCAATGGCACAAACTCCTGTCACTTATCACATTGACTGTGAT
>NW_012105364.1:11245668-11324064 GCF_000951045.1 Mandrillus leucophaeus
TTTTTGAGATGGAGTTTCACTCTTGTTGCCCAGGCTGGAGTGCAATGGCACAATCTCGGCTCACAGCAACCTCCACCTCCCATGTTCAAGTGATTCTCCTGCCTCAGTCTCCCAAGTAGCTGGGATTACAGGTGCCCACAACCACCCCTGTGCAATTTTTGTATTTTTAGTAGAGATGGGGCCCCACCATGTTGACCAGGCTGGTCTCGAACTCCTGATGTCGGGTAATCCACCCGCCTCAGCCTCCCAAAGTGCTAGGATTACAAACGTGAACCACCATGCCCAGACGGCACTCTTGATTATTACTTCTTTTTGTCTCCTTAGGTAAAAATTATTTAATTGGGGGTGCTGTGGTCTGAATGTTTGTGTGCCCCCCAAATTCAGATGTTAAAACCTAATCATCAGTGTGATGGTCTTAGGTGGTGGCAGCTTTAGAAGGGGATTAGGTCATGCGGGCAGAGCGCTTGTGAATAGGATAAGTGCCCTTAGTTCTTGTGAACATCATAAAATGTACTTACACAAACCCAGATGAGATAATCTGTGTACCTAGGCTACAGGGTATAAGCCTATTGCTCTGAGGCTACAAACCTGTACAGTACATCATTACACTGGATAAGAGACTTCAGAGAGTTTTCTCACTACTGTGGCCATGGGAAGACACAGGGAGAATATGGCTGCTTATGAATCAAAAAGGAGGGCCTCTCCAGATTCCAAATTGGCTGGCATGTTGACGCTGGACTTTCTAACTTCCAGAGCTGTGAGAAATATTTATGGTATTTTGTTATAGTAGCCCAAAAAGGCTAAGAAAAAGAATATGGATTTTTAAATCTGTTATGTTTTTATTGAATGTTTATAATTTTTTCTTAGATATTTAAAATAAGGAGACTTTTAAAAAATCAAGAAACTCACATTTATAAATAAAACATTTTCTATATATTTGGTGTGTCCTGAGCACTCCTCCCTAATATAATACAAATTCTCCTCAACCATGACCAACAGAGAGAACCAGTATCCTGAATTTGATATTTAATATATTATTTCTTCATATTTCTTTTTTGTAACTGACTTTTTTTCTCATCTTTATTGAGGTGTAACTGGTAATATAAATGTTATACATTTACAGTGTGCAATGCAATGTGTTGTTTTGGTATATGTATACATTATAAAATGATAATCACAATTCCCTAGCATCCACCACTGCACATAGTTAACATTATTTTTTATGTAACAAGAACTTTAAGATCTACTGTCTTAGCAAATTTCAAGTATACAAATGCGGTATGATTAACTATAGTCATATTGCTGTATATTAGATTTCCAGAACTCATTCATCTTGCATAACTGAACTGTATACCCTTTGACCAACATACTTCCATTTTCCTTACCCCCTAGTCCCTGCTTTCCACTATTCTACTCTCTGCTTCAAAGAATTTGTCTTTTCAAAAAATTCCACATATAAGTAAGATAATGCAATACAGTCATGCATGGAAGCTAGAAAGTCCAGCATCACTTAACAATAGAGATACAGTCTGAGAAATATATCATCATGAAATTTTGTTCTTGTGAGTATCATAGAATGTACTTACACAAACCTAGATGGGATAACTACTCCATACCTAGGCTATAAGTTATAGCTAGTGTTCCTAGGCTACCAACATGTACAGCAGGTTATTGTGCTAAATACTGTAGGCAATTGTAACACAATAGTAAGTATTTGTGCATCTAAAATAAAACTTAGTTTTTTGTAGCTTTTTTACATTATAAACTTTCTTTTTTTAGCTTTTAGATTTTTTTTGGAGTAACAACTAGCTTAAAACACAAACACATTATTATACAGCTTAAATGTTAAGCAGCTTAATAAAACAACTGTATTAAAATATTTTCTTTCTTTACATCCTTATTCTATAAGGTTTTCTTGTGTTTTTAAATTGAAATTTCTTTGTTTTTACTTTCTAAACTTTTTTATTAAAAACTAGGGAAAATATATACCATAACCTAGGCCTACACAGGGTCAGGATCAGCAGTATCACTGTCTTCCACCTCCACATCTTGTTTCACTGGAATGTCTTCAGGGACAATAACACCCATAGAGTTGTCACCTCCTATGATTACAACACCTTCTTCTGGAATACCTGCTGAAAAACTTGCTGAGGCTGTTTAAGAGTTAACTTTTTTTAATGAGTAAAAGTACAGTCTAAAATAATAATAAAAACTATAGAACAGTCATTATGGAAATCCATAACATAGTAGTTTATTATCATTATCAAGTATTATGTATTGTACATAATTGTTCATGCTGTACTTTTATGTGACTGGCAATGCAGTGGGTTTATTTACAACAGCATTACCATAAATATGAGTAATGCATTGTGCTATGAAATTACAATGACCATAATGTCTCTAGGCAATAGGAATTTTTCAGCTCCACTGTAATCTTATGGGACCTGTATTAGTTCATTTTTATACTGCTATAAAGAACTGTCTGAGACTGCATAATTTATAAAGGAAAGAAGTTTAATTGACTCAAAGTTCCATATGGCTAGGATGGCCTCAGGAAACTAACAATCATGGGAGAAGGAGAAGGGGAAGCAAAGCACCTTCTTCACCTGGCAGCAGGAGGGAGAAATGCTAAGTGAAGGGAGAAAGAGTCCTTTATAAACCCATCAGATGTCATAAGAACTCACTCACTGTCATGGGAACAGCATGGGGAAAACTGCCACAAAGCCTACAATATCATCCTGCCCCTGGCCCCTCATAGATCTTATGTCCCTTTCACATTTCAAAACCAATCATGCCTTCCCAACAATTTCCCAAAGTTTTAATTCATTCCAGAATTAACCCAAAAGTCCAAGTATAAAGTCTCATTTGAGACAAGGCAAATTCCTTCCACCAATCAGCCTTTAAAATCAAAAGCAAGTCTGTTACTTTTTAGTTACAATGGGGGTACAGGCAGTGGGTAAATACACCCGTTCCAAATGGGGGAAACTGGCCAAAATGTAGGGCTCCAGGCAAGTCTGAAATCCAGTGGAGCAGTCAAATCTTATAGTTCTTAAATGATCTCCTTTAACTCCATGTTTCACATCAAGGTAATGCTGATGCAAGAGATTGGCTCCCACGGCCTTGCACTGCTCCAACCATGTGGCTTTTCTAGGTACAGGCCCCATCCCAGATGTTTTCATGGGCTAGCATCGAGTATCTATGATTTTTCCAGGCACACGGTGCAAGCCATCTGTTGATGTACTGGGGTCTGGAGGAGAATGGTCCTCTTTTCACAGCTCCACTAGGCAGTGCCCCATTGGAACCACTGTGTGGGGGCTCCAACTCCCCATTTCCCTTCTGTATTGCCCTAGCAGACATTCTCCATGGAGGCTCCACCCCTGAACAAACTTCTGCCTGGACATCCAGACATTTCCATACATCTAGGAAATCTAGGTGGAGGTTCCCAAACCTCCGTTCTTTACTTCTGTGAGCTCACAGACTGAACACCACATGGAAGCTGTCAAGGCTTGGGGCTTACACCCTCTGAAGCAAAGGCCTAAGCTATACATTGGGCCCTTTTTGCCATGGCTGGAACACAAGAACACCAAGTTCTGAGACTGCACAAAGCAGCAAGGCTCAGGGCCCAGCCCATGAAACCACTTTTTCCTTTTAGGCCTCTGGCCTGTGATAGATGGGTCTTCCCTGAAGACCTCTGAAATGCCCTAGAGATATTTTCCCCATTGTCTTGGGGAAAGACAAATGGCTTAACATTTGGCTCCTTGCTACTTATGCAAATTTTGGCAGCTGGCTTGAATTTCTCCTTAGAAAATGGGTTTTTCTTTTCTGTTGCATCATCAGGCTGCAAATTTTCTCAACTTTTATTCTCTGCTTTCCTTCTAAACATAAGTTCCAATTCCAAACTATCCCTCTGTGAATCTATAAAACTGAATGCTTTTAAAAGCACCCACATCATCTCTTGAATGCTTTGCTGCTTAGACATTTATTCTACCAGATACCCTAAAGTATCTCTCTCATGTTCCAGGTTCCACAGATCTCTATGGCAGGGGCAAAATGCCACCAGTCACTTTGTTAAAGCATAGCAAGAATCACCTTTATTCCACTTCCCAGTGAGTTCCTCATCTTCATCTGAGACCACCTCAGCCTGGACTTTTTTGTCCATATCACTACCAGCATTTTGGTCAAAGCCATTCAACAAGTCTGTAGGAATTTCCAAACTTTCCCACATCTTCCTGTCTTCTGAGCCCATCAAGCTGTTCCAACATTTGCCTTTTACCCAGTTCCAAAGTCACTTCAACATTTTCAGGTATCTTCATACCAGCACTCCACTCTCTGCAGTACCAATTTACTGTATTAGTTCATTTTCATACTGCTATAAAGAACTACCTGAGACTGGATAATTTATAAAAGAAAGAGGTTTAGTTGACTCACAGTTCAGCATGGCTGGGGAGACCTCAGGAAACTTACAATCATTGTAGAAGGTGAAGAGAAAGCAAGGCACCTTCTTCTTAAGGTGGCAGGAAGGAGAAAGGCTGACTGAAGAGGGAAAGAGCCCTTTATAAAACCATCAGATCTCATGAGAACTCACTCACCATCATGAGAACAGGATGGGGAAACCATCCCCATGATTCAGTTACCTCCACCTAGTCTCTCCCTTGACATATAGCGATTATGGGGATTATGAGGATTACAACTCAAGCTGAGATTTGGGTAGGGGCACAAAGCCTACTTATATCAGGACCACTGCCCTATACACAGTCCATTATTGATTGAAACATTGTTATGTGGCACATGATTGTACCAAATATTATTTTGCCATAACCCTTTGAGGGACACTTAGGTTGATTCCATATCTTGGCTATCATGAATAATGTTGCAATGAGCATGGGAGTGAGATATCTCTTCAACATGCTGCTTTCAGTTCCATTCGATGTTTACCCAGGAGTGGGGTTGCTGGATTATATGGTATTTCTATTTAAATTTTTTTGAGAAACCTCCATAATATTTTCTATACTGGCTATACTAATTTAAATTCCCACCAACAATGTATAAGGGTTCATTTTTTTCCACATTCTTGCCAACACTTCTATTTTTTGTCATTTTGATAATAGCCATTCTAGCAGTATGAAGTCCTATCTCATGGAAGTTTGATTTGCATTTCCCTTATGATTGATATTAAACATATTTTTATATGCATGTTGGCCAGTTGTGTCTTCTTTTGAGAAATATCTATTCAAATGCAATGCCCATTTTTTAATGAAATTATTTGTTTTCTTGTTATTGTTTGCATTCCATGTATATTCTGGATATTAACCCCTTATTGGATATATGATTTGAAAATATTTTCTCCCATCCTGTAAGCTGTCTCTTTCCTCTGCTGATTGTTTCTTTAGATATGCAGAAACTTCTTAGTTTGGTGCAACCCCCTTTTTCTATTTTTGCTTTTGTTGCCTATAATTTAGGGGTCATATCCAAAAAATCATTGCCCAGGTCAATTTTAAAAAGCATTTTCCCTATTTTTTTCCTAATAATTTTACAAGTTCCAGTCTTATGAAGTCTTTAATCGATTTTGAGCTAACTTTTATATATGGAGTGAGATAAGGATCCAGTTTCATTCTTCTGCATGTGGATATCCAGTTTTCCCAACACCATTTACTGAGAGACCATCATCCTTTAACTATTGTATGTTCTTGACATTTTTGTCAGAGGTCAATTTACCACAAATGCATAGTCTGTACATGTCTTTATACCTTTATTTTGCACATATGAATCATTAGGAAGCATGGTATTGTCCACATATTTTCAAATCTTACATAAATGGTGTTATAGTTTATGTAGTCTCTTCTATTGTTTTGTTGTTGTTCAACACTGTTTATGTGTGATTTATCAACATTAATATATGTCATTCTGTTTCATTTATTCTCAGTGTATCCTTACAAAATTCATGTATTCATTCTTCTCTTGGCAGATATTTGTTACTTTTTAAAATATTAAAAATAGTGCTGGTAGAGTAAGTAGCTATGCAGACATGAGCAGGGCAGGAGAGGTGCCTCCCCCAGAAATGTAAGGTGACCATCAGGTGATGGTCAGGTGGTTGTTAAACTGTCACTCTAAAGTAATTATTGGGACAGGCACTGTGGTTCACGTCTGTAATCTCAGCACTTTAGGAGGCTGAGGCAGGTAGATCACTTGAGGTCAGGAGTTCAAGACCAACCTGGCCAACATGATAAAACCCCATCTTTACTAAAAATACAAAAAAAAAAAAAAAATAGCTGGGCATGGTGACGAGCACCTTTTGTCAGCTACTTGGGAGGTTGAGGCATGAGAATTGCTTGAACCCAGGAGGCAGAGGTTGCAGTAAGCCAAGACTGTGCCACTGCATTCCAGCCTGGGTGACAGAGCAATACTCCATCTCCAAATAAATAACATAACATAACATAACATAACATAACATAACATAACATAAAACATAACATAATAATTGGTGGCAGTTAGCAGCAAGGTAAAGTAGTCTTTCAATAGATAGAAAATATCTGAAGCTGGTGATTAGCAATTTTCCCAATAAGATCTCAGGAGTTGGGCATGTGGATTCAAGCATGCACACTAAAAGGCAAAATGGTGGCATTTAACTGGTATATAACCTTCCTCTAGGAACACTTGTCTGGTAAAGGGAAAACGCCTTCAGTGAGCAGATTCACGACTTCAGTAAGCACACTGCACATGTAGCCCCTCCCAAGTTCTGGCAGTCCACCGTGCATGCAGACAGCCCATGCCAAGGGAAGAATCAGGGGAAAAGAAACACAAACCCTGGAATCATGCCAATGTATAAAACTGCAAGTCAAGAGTCCTTGGGCTCTCTTAAGTTGCCCACTTGGCCCTCTTCCAAGTGTATTTCTGTTTGTTCATGCTCTGAAACATTTTAATAAACTTTCACTTCTACCCCAAAACTTGCCTCAGTCTCTCAATCTGCCTTCTGCCCCTTGGCCAAATTCCTTGCTCTGAAGAGGCAAAAATCGAGTTTACTGCATTCTTATCAGCATCCATTATTGCATCTTTTTTTGATAAAAGCCATTATAATGGGGGTGAGATAATATCTCGTTTCAGTTTTGATTTACGTTTCTCTGATGCCTAGTGATATTGAGAATTTTTTCATATACTTATCAATCAATTGCATGTCTTCTTCTGAGAAATATCTATTCAGATTTTTGCCCAGTTTTTAATCGTATTTTTTTCTTGTTGTTGAGTTGTTTGAGCTCTTCCTATATTCTTGATATTAATCCCTTGTCAGATGGATAGTTTGTAAATATTTTCTCCCATTATGTTGATTGTCTCTTCACTTTTTTCACTGATTCTTTTTCTGTGCTGAAGCTTTTTAACCTGATGTGATCCCATTTGTCCATTTTTGCTTGGTTGTCTATTCTTTTGTGGTCTTATTCAAGAAATTTTTGCCCAGATGAATGTGAGCATTTCCCCAACGCTTTTTATTTCTAGTAGATTTTTATATTTAAGTCTTTAATTCATTTTTATTTGATTTTTGTTAATTGTGAGAGATAGGGGTCCAGTTTCATTCTTCTGCATATGAATATCCAGTTTCTCCAACATCATTTATTGAAGAGACTGTTCTTCCCCCAGTATACGCTCTTGGCACCTTTGTCAAAAATGAGTTCACTGTAAATATGTGGATTTATTTCTGGGTTGTCTGTTTTGTTCTCTTGGTCTGTGTGTCTGTTTTTAATGCCAGTACCATGCTGGTTTGGTTACTATAGCTTTGTAACATAATTTAAAGTCAGGTAATTTGATTTCTCAATCTGGGTTCTTTTTGCTCAGGATTACTTTGGCTATTCTGGGTCTTTTGTGGTTACATAAAAATTTTAGAATTATTTTTCTCATTTCTTAAAAAAAAATGCCATTTTCACAGAGATTGCATTGAATCTGTAGATTGCCTGGGCAGTACAGACATTTTAACAATATTAATTATTTTAATCTGTGAACATGGAATTTCTTTACATTTTTTGGTGTCCACTTCAATTCCTTTTATTAATGTTTTATAGTTTTCTTTATAGAGAGTTTTCATTTATTTTGTTAAATTTATTCCTAGGTATTTTATTTTATTGATAGTAAATGGGATTTCTTTATTGGTTTCTCTTTGAGATTGTTTGCTTTTGGCATATAGAAATGCTACTGATTTTTTATGTGATTTTTGTCCTGCAACTTCACTGAATTTATCATTTCTAATAGTATTTTTTTTTTTTGGAGTCTTTAGGTTTTTCGAAAGATAATATTATATTATCTACAAGCAAGGATAATTCCAATTGCACCACTTTTATTCAGCATAGTGGTAGAAGTCCTAGAGTCCTTCCTCTCTCTTCTTAAATTTTTGAAACCTGAGTGTTTAGGTAAAGAGAGGGAGAAGAAAGGGGATAGGAAGTTCTTAATTGACTAGTACTTGGTACTGTCTTCTCATTCTCTGTGCCTGGTAAGGATTTAATATTTATTCTCTCCTGGATGCTTTCATGGTTCACTAGAGACTCTCCTATGTTGTTGATGAAAAACAGCTTTAACAATCCCCTCAGCTTGACTTAATTTTAGACAGGTTTGTTTCTGACCTCCTTTTCCTTAGAAAATTTACTTTAGGAAACATATCATTGTAAATTTTTTCTTTGTATCTTTAAGATGTAAATCTTCTCCCAGAAACATAATAATTAAAGAAAAAAAAATTAGCACTCCTATCCCCCAGTCTCTGTGGGAGGTGGTAGGAGCTTAACTTCGATAAACATCAATTGACAAACATAAATGACCTAATCACACAGACCAACTTCCCCCTATGTCCTCCAGTAATTTTTCACTGCACTCTAGTGCTTAAAACTCTCCTGTCTTTTTTTTTCCAGCAGAACTGTTCTCTATTGCAATAGTTTCGACCCCTTTTTTCAATAGTCTTAAATAAAATCGTCTTGCCATTTTTGAAAAGCATTGGTGCTGTTTTCCTTTTACACTATGAATATCTCAACTGTAGTTTCTGGTGCTAGGATGAATGAGTTTTTAATCTGGTTCATATCTTATGGCTTCTTCATCAGCCCTTAGGTGCCTCAGGGATATGGATTTGCTGATCTAGAGACAACATTAAATGAGATAAAGATTCCCTAGAGCAGTGCATTTGTTGAAATTAAGGTCATGGTACAACCCTCCTAAAGTACAGAGGCAGGGTTAAGATGTTCACTGAAGATAGGTTTGAGCTGACATTGTATTATGATATCTATGACACTTTTTACCTCAAAAAATCCAGCTGGGAGAATTTTAAACTTGGAATTTTAAGCTTTATACCTCCTGCCTTGCAACTTCTTAGTTTTTAGAGCATCTCCGGCTTTATAAGAGCTGGTAACGCAGTACTGAGTCCATCCCTTTAAATCTGTTGGACAATCTAAGGCTGTCCTAGTTAAAGGGGCCCACAATACTAATAAAGATCTATTTTTTCCAGTTTAATGTTCATGCTCTAGAAAATCCCATTTAGGTGGTCCTATAATGCACTTGTCAGAATATTCTTCCCCTGACTGTGGCTCAGGTAGACCAATTTGGATTCCAGGGAGCTAGTTTGATACTGCAGGTATACAATCTAAAGAAATTCTGAAATAGCTAATGAAATGAATCCCAGCAAGAGTCCTTTATGGGGAACAAAAGAGCAAAGACAAATTACGTGGAAGTGTCTCATTCAAAGGGCAAGAGAGAGTGAGGTCATAAATTAAAAACACAATTTCAACTCTAAAACTCAAACATGGAAAAGCTTAAAGCAGTTAATGATTGAGGTACAAAGGAGGAGAGAAAGTATCAGCAGATATTCCCCTTTAAGACGACTGCAGTGTATGTAGAAGACTGATTTAATTGAAATAAATAAAGCCACTATTTGTTAAATTTCTGATGTTCACCTGTAACGTTTCTAAAATTAAAGAAAAAGGCAGAAGAAACAGAAGCTATTAGGTGTTAGTTACAGTGCACTGCAAATAAATCCATGCTACAGAAAAGAAGTCAAGACCGAGCTTATTAATTCCAGTTAGAGGCAGAGCTATTCAAACAACATTATACCTGATAATCCAAAAAAAAAGAATCCCAGATAACTGCGTATTATGGCATCCAAATATCATACAAGATGAAAATAAAAATTTTTGTTTGATAGATTTTTTCAAAGGTGTTATCTCAGCAAATGTATCTACTTTGTTGTTTAAGTAGTTTGCAGTAACCGAGTTATTGCAATCTACTGTTTTAGAATTTGGCAATCTACTGTTAAAACCAGCAACTTTAACCACATGTCTAAGGTTGAAAACAACGTCTGTCTGAGCTAAATTGGCTCATTTTAACTGCAATTTCTTTTTGGATTGAGACAATTTGAACAACTATGTTCAATTGAAAACAGCTTTTGAAACAGCCTAAATAGAGTTGTTTGAATTGCCATTAAAATGTTTTATAAAATATTTTTTTGTGTCCAAAAGAAAACCCGTACTTTGAAACATTTATTTATAGACACAGAATGTATTGATTTTTCCTGGGCATTTTTGAAAGACAAAAACTTTTTTTTTCCAAAACTTACCAAATTCCTCAGGTTCTTTATGATTGTATTCTTTATCCTCAATATGTTAACTAACTGAAAACATATTTCAAAAATTTTCTTTTACTTTTGCAGTGCTTTGAAACTATAATATTTAACTTCTACATTACATTACTTACAGGTAAGAGAATATTATAAAAGGAAACTCATAAATTTTAGCAAAATGTAATATTTCAAAAACCGATATATTTAGTATTAAAGATTTCTTAATGTCATACAGATAGATTTAATTGATGTTTATTATTTTTATCTTCTCACTTTTCAATTTTTAATAATTTTATATTTACAACTATGTTGTAAAAATACTACAACATATTATATATACATTTTGCCCAATTTCCCAGGTGTTAGCATCTTATGTAACATCAGACAATTATCAAAATCAAGTAACTATGATAAATACAATACTATTATACAATCTACAGATATTATTTAAATTTTTTTATTGTAGAAGTCATTTAAATTTTCCTGATCTTCTACTGTAAAACGTGATGCATTTTGAAGTCATGTGTTTTTAGCTTTCATAACTAGAACAAGTTAGTTCCTTAGCCTTTGTCTTTCTGACCTTGACATTTTGAAAAGTACTGATATTGTATTTATTTTTTATGTCACTCAATTTGAATTTTTCTGATGTTTTCTTTGATTTGCTTTGCTTTTCTTGGAGACAGGGTCTCACTCTCCTGCTAGAGTGCACAGTTGTAGCTCACTGTAATCACGAACTCCTGGGCTCAAGAGATCCTCCCTCCTCAGCCTTCCTAATAGCTGCAACCACAGCACACACCACCATACCCAGCACCTGATGTTTTCTGAGTAATGAATTTGCGTTATACATTTTTGGCAGGAATATTCCAGAAGTGATGTTTCTTTCTCAGTGCATCACTTAAAAGGTACATGGTGTTGGCTTCTCCCATTGCTGATGACAATAGCTCTGATTACTTGATTAAAATGGTGTCTGCTAGGTTTCTTCACTGTAAAGTTATATTTTCCATTGTAATTGAGAAGTCTATTGTGGACTATTTCAGCCATATAAATACCCTGTCCCTCACATACCTTTGCCTGCTAATTTTGACTTCCATTTATGATTCTTGCTTGGATCAATTATTACTGTGGTGTTACTAATAGTAATTTTTCCATTTTCATTATATTTATTTATTAGTTGGGATTTTACCAAAAGATACAGTTTTCTGTCTTCCTTACTGTTTTGAGAGCCCCCAGCTAAACTGAGTTTCCAGTACCAGATTGGCCAGCAACTCTGCCCCAACAGGAAATGAAAGGAAACTGGACAAGACTATTTACTGTGTACCTTTGACCAGATACTTACTTACTTTTACCTGGCGAATGGCCTAACATCCACTTGTCTGTCCCACAACCAGGGGGTCCCTCATATAGGAAACTTGTTTATACTGGCAGATGCTCTGTGGCTCTTATCTGACCAGTGTTTGGTTTATGTCCCCCAATCATTGCTCTGGCACCGGCAACCTGATTTGTGTTTTTCCAGCTTCTGTAGAAAACTCAGTCTGCAGTAGCTCCTGATTCTTGAGATAAAAGGCACAAATTCAATACACTATCACAATAGGAAATTAGTTCAAAGATTTTTACTTACAGATTCTAAGCACGGAGGGTACAGTGAGTTGAGTGGGTACTTTTCCATCCCCAAGTCACACGAAGCAGGCATGAAGAGCCAGGAGGAGAGAGAAGAGGACATAGCAACTAGCAGTATATAGAAATGACTAATCTGTAGGTTGCTTTAGGTTTGGGGGTAAATGACTGAAGAGTCTGTTTAAAGAAGCAGTGGGAATGCAGGAGCCCAGTCTGCTAAGCAGGAGAAATGCCACTAAGTTATTATCTCTAGCCACCAGTTTGAGCCATTTGGTTGTGGTGTAAAATTGGAAACCACGTCAAGAGTGACTGAGCTCTGCTTCTGGTACAAGAAAGTTAAACTTTATTCAAAATGGATTCTAACACAACACAAAAATTAAAAGAATTTTCTATACTTATGTATTTATGTTGGCAGGGACTCATGCAATCTTATTATTCAGTGACTCGTAGTCCATTACTATAATAACTTTTGTAGCTCAGATTATACCAGATTTAGCCATCTGGTGTATCAATGAGTTTCTGTTATTTTTGAACACCTTACTTTGAGCAAAATAGAGTTAATATTCCAGACCAGAGGCTTCTATCTACAAAAAGGCCTATTTAAATGGTTGGACCTTGTCTAGCATCTGGAAACTTGGATTTCTGGAGCATTCTCAGTATTTCCCGAAAAAAAAGGATCACTGAACCTAAACTTTTTGTGCAAAAATATGTATTTTATGTCAAGCACTTGCTTTCCTTCTGGTGTCTGGAACTTTGGTACAATAGACGCATAGGATTCCAACATGACCAGACCTCAAAACAAGCCAGGGTACCGAGTCTCTAATGAGCTTCCTTGGTAGACAATGTTTCCCATGTGCTATCACAATTTGATGCTGAAGAAAGTAAACTCATCCTGATTAATTCTACAGGAAAAAGTATCTTGGAAATTTGCACATTTGTTCCTCTGAATTTCACCCCATGTCCTTTTCCCTTAGCTGATTTTGTTCTGTATATTTTGGATGCAATAGTGTGAGTATGACTGTATGATGATTCTGTGGGTCTTTGAAGCCAATCATCAAAGCTGGGGGTGACCTTCAGACCCCAGGCACAATGCCCCACACCCAGAATCAGCTACTTTTCCAAAGAGCCCTGGTTACTTCTATTGGAAAATGGTATTCCAAAACCAATACCCGGGCACTAAGTACGCTCACTAGTACTGAGGTGTCATTGCTTCTGGGATCTCTCAGGGACAAAGCTGGGAAATAAACATATGGCCTTGATTGCATACTGATACCTCCAATTCCAATCCAACACCACAAAGTTTATTCTGTGCTAAACACTTTACATATTGTATTAGTTAGAGTTCTCCGGAAAGAAAGAACCAATAGAAGATAGATGATTGATAGATAGATAGATAGATAGATAGATAGATAGATAGATAGATAGATAGATAGAGTGAGACAGTACTTATTAAGGGGATTAGCTCTCATGATTACAGAGGCCGAGAAGTCCTACAGTAGACTCTCTGAAAGCAGGAGACCCAGGGAAAATGGCGGCTTGGGTCAGTTCAAGTCCAAAAGTCTCAGAACCAGGGAAGTCAATGGCATAACTCCCATTCCTATGCTGCAGGTTTTAGAACCTGGAGAAGCTGCTGTTTCAAGTCCTGGAGTTCAAAGGCCAGAGAACCTGAAGTCTGATATCTAAAAACAGAAGAAGGGTGTCCCAGCTCCAAAAGAGAGGAAGCAAATTCACCTTTCCTCCACCTCCCCAATCAATTGGATGGTGCTTTCCTACACCGAGAGTGGATTTTCCCCACTCAGTTCACCCACTCACAGGCCAACCTCCTCCAGAAACACTCTCACAGAAACACCCAGAAATAACGCTTTACCAGCTATTTAGGTATCCCTTAATCCGTTCGACTTGACACCTAAAATTAACCATCATACTTATTTAAACTACTTCCTTTAACAGTGAGATACCTGGCTCTCATTATCCACAATACATTTATTTATTCAATGGTAAAAATTTATAGTGAAAAACAAACACTATAAATAAGGTATGATATCTATAATTCTTTTTGTCTTTAGGCTTAGAGTATATCTTTGGAAAACTATTTTCCAAGTTACTTAAATTAGTTATTTTCTTTTTATTCCTTCATTGTGCTTATTCATTTGTAAGGCAAGTTCATTTGTTTCTGTTTATATTTCCTTTTGTCCCCCACCCCGGTATCTGTTCATTTTAATTTTTTCTTGAGTCTGTGAAACATGAACATGATTCTGACAGTCAGCTTATATATGAAAATATATGTAAGCATGTGTAAAAATATGAAGAAACATATGTAAACATGGTTAAATAAGAATATAGTCAGCCTAGTATCCATGGACTCCACATGGGACAATTCAAATAACCAAAGATAGAAAATATTAGAGAAAACAAAAAGGATGGTGTGTCTGCACTGAACTTATACAGAATTTTTTTCTTGTCTTATTTCCTAAACAGTGTAACAACTATTTACACAGTGTTTACATTGTATGAGATATTATAAGTGATGTTGAGATCATTTAAAGTATACAGGAGAATGTGTGTACATTACAAGCAAATGCTATGTAATTTTATATAAGGGACTTGAGCAGTCTCAGATTTTGGTATCTGAAGGTGGATCCTTGAACTAATCCTCAAAGGATACCAAGGGACTACTGTATGTATAAATACACATAAATGTATATTCAGAGAAATATCACTTCCGTTCATCCCTACTGTCCATTCTTTCCACCCATATTCACCCCCACCATAGGTAACCAATCTCAATTTCTGGTTTGCCCTACCTATGTTTTTGCTTTTGCAAAAATGAGAAGATATATGCATGTTTTCTCATTTCTTCTTATTTCTAACATAAAGGGTACCATATGTTAAATTAAACTAAATCTGGGCTCAAGCTGCCTCTGTACCTTGAGTCCCTAGGTAACAAATTGCAAACTAGCTTACTATGTAAACAAACTGAGCATAACTTACAAGAATATTTTATAACAAACAGCTAGGTGTCAGTCCATTACAGCAGCTAACATTCTGCCAATCACATGCTGCCAACTGGTCAGACCATGTTCAAATAAGGCAAATGTAGAGCTGTCATCAATCAAGCTATTTCTATACCTCACTTCCATTTTCTGTCTATAAATACCGTCTGCCCACGTTGCTGAGTGGAGATCTCTGAACCTCTTCTGTTTCTGGTTCTAAGAGCTGCCTAATTCACAAATCACTCTGTATTATTCTGTTTCACACTGCTATAAAAAAATTACCTGAGACTGGGTAATTTATAAAGGAAAGAGATTTAATTGACTCATTGTTCCGCATGACTGGGGAAACCGCAGGAAACTTACAATCATGACAGAAGCGGGAGCAGGCCCATCTTACATGGCAGCAGGCGAGAGAGAGTGTAAGAGCAGGGAAAACTGCCTTGTAAAAGCATCATATCTCGTAAGAACTCACCCACTATCGTGAGAACAGCATGGGGAAACTGCCCCCATAATCTAATTACTTCCCACCAGGTCTCTCTCTAAACACCTGGGAATTACAGTTCAAGATGAGATTCAGCTGAGCACACAAAGCCTCACCGTATCACACCCTTTGCTCAAATAATCTGTGTTAAATTTAACTTGTCAAAAGTTTTTCTTTTAACATATACTATAGATTATTCCTTTGCACTTTGCTTTTTACACTTAAATGTATCCTGGAATGTATCCAATATCACTCCACAGAGATCTTCTTCCAGCTGCAAGGTGCACCCTCATTCAACCATCCTCCTATTTTGGGTAATTGCAGGCAATACTGCAATTAATAACCTTATGCATATGTATTTTATTAATGTTAGAAATATATGTTTAGAATAATTCCCAAAAATGGACTTCTTCAGTCAAAAAGTTAAGTATGCATGCAATTTTGTTAGATGTTGCCAAATTTCCCTCCTGGAGGCTGTGTCAGTCTGAAATCCCAACAGCAATGTATGTGTCCTGGTTCCCAAAAGCCTGACCAATTAATTGTGCTGTCATATTTTTAAGATTTTTTTTAACCAAACTAACAGTGAGAAATCATTCCTCAATGTAATTTTAAATTGCATTCTTCAAACGATAAGTGATATTAAACATATTTTCTTATGTTTAAGGACCATTGTTCTGTCTTTTTTGTACAGTGTCTATTCATGTAATTTTTCCAGTTTTTCTATTGGACATATAATCCTTTATCCTATATTTTTAAGAGTTTTTAACGTATTAGAGATATTCATCTTTTACATATGATTTACATGTAAATATTTTCTCCAAGATCATCAACTGTCTTTTTAATTTGTTCATGATATTCTTTGCATACAAATAATTTTAATTTAATGTAGTCAAAGGTATCATTTATTGCATCTGGATTTTAAATATAGTTTAAAAGCCTTTCCTACAACTTAAAAAGTGAAATGTACATGTTTTCCTCTATTACTTGTATTGTTTCAATTTTTTTAACCTTTACATCCTTGATCCATTTGGAGTTTATTCTTGTGTATAGTATAAGCTATGTATCTAATTTTATATTTTTTCAAATGGTTACTCAATTGTCTCAGTAGAATTTACCATAATCTATCCTTCCTCCTGTGACTTGAGATGTCACTTTTATTAAATTTCCATATGTCATGTCTATTTTTAGATACTTTTTCCTGTCCTGTTCCTCTTATCTGTTTGTCTCTTCATGAGCCAGTACCACACTGATTTAACTATAGTTGCTTCATAGCTTCTTTTAAATGTCTGGTAGGGCTGCTCCTCCCTCATAGTCTTACTTTTTTGATGCTTTCCTGGCTAATCTTGACATTTTTTGTTTGTTTGTTTGTTTGAGATGGAATCTCGCTCTGTCGCCCAGGCTGGAGTGCAGTGACACGATCTCGGCTTAGTGCAAGCTCCACCTCCCGGGTTCACCTGATTCTCCTGCCTCAACCTCCCAAGTAGCTGGGACTACAGGCACCTGCCACCACCCCTGGCTAATTTTTTTTGTATTTTTAGTAGAGAGTAGAGACGGGGTTTCACCGTGTTAGCCAGGATGGTCTCAATCTCCTGACCTCGTGATCTGCCCGCCTCGGCCTCCTAAAGTGCTGGGATTACAGGCATGAGCCACCACATCCGGCCATCTTGAAATTTTTTATATGAAATTTACAATTTTTCTAGCTCAACTAAAAATAGTTTGCTGGTATTTTTATTGAATTGCATTACAATTATGCATTAACTTAGGGAACTGACAACTTTATGATATTGAGTCATCCTATCCAAGAATGCGGAATTTTCTTTTATGTGTTCAAATCTACTTCTGTGTCTTTTAAGAAAAATTCAGTCATACATACAAAACCATTTATATGTAGATTAACCAATCAGAGACACAAACTAAACTTATACATATGTCCTATCCATACCTCTTCCAGATATATTCTAAGACCCAGGGTGCAACAGAAATCCATGAATGGGCTTCAAGACCATAATGGATAGCATAAATTATATATAAAGTTTTATGTGTGTGTGTAGCTTAAACTGAATTTTTATTTTGTACTGTTTTCTCTGAGAGATCATTATAGTGTTTTTTCCACATTCTTATCCAGATACACACTTTGTGGAATGTGTGATTACCCAACAATAGCAATCGTATGATAATAAAGAAAGAAACAATACACATTTGACTCTTTGTGTGTGTCTGTGTGCCTCCAAGTCTGATGAATCAAGCAGCAAATAATTCTTCTCCACCCAGAATTGAGCCAAGCAAAATGATAGAAGGGGATATAAAAATGATCCTTTTACTCAAAAAAACCTACCAACTGTTCGGGACAAAAAACTAAAACTCTAAAATCAAATCAAGAACCATAAATGTCACCTACAATCCAATTCAACACAGAAATCAATAAAGAAGAGATCAGCTCTTGTCAGAATACCCTGTCTGCATAGAGATACCTTAATGTAGCCTTCTCCATCTGGAAAGAGAAGAGATTCTAGATAAGGTGACTGAATTATAAAAACATAATTACATTATTTCATAGTCATGACGTTTCCCATATTGAGGATTTTTATTTCTTTATGGTGGTGATGAAGTTAAAGGTATGAAATGAAAGGTAAGTAAAAATATTTCATTTTTTTAATAGAGCAATTGTCTTTGTTTGATTACATTTTCCAAAGGCATGACAACTTGTGTTTAGCAGTATTCCTACCATGTGACTCTCTGTTGTTCTGCGTTTTTCTTCACAGACTTATACTCCACATCTTCTACTGTCCTCCTTCATTCACTTTCTCATTTGTTCTTTTGCATCTTTGTCCTCTCCAGGCTTATGCTTATGCTTTCCACTAGAATTAAGAACATTGTGGCCAGGCGTGGTGGCTCACACCTGTAATCCCAGCACTTTGGGGAGCAGAGGCGGGCAGATCACAAGGTCAGGAGATCAAGACCATCCTGGCCAACATGCTGAAACCCCGTCTCTACTAAAAATACAAAAAAAAAAAAAAATTAGCCGGGCGTGGTGGTGGGCGCCTGTAGTCCCAGCTACTCGGAGGCTGAGGCAGGAGAATGACGTGAACCCGGGAGGCGGAGCTTGCAGTGAGTTGGGATGCGCCACTGCACTCCAGCCTGGAGGACAGAGCGAGACTCCATTTCGGGAAAGAAAAAAAAAAAGAGAGAGAGAGAGAGAGAACATTGGTTATCCCCATTGAAGGTTCTAGCTTGAAGGTGTCCTTCTGATTATCTAGATCGGTGGTTCTTCATCTTTTGTGCACTAAAATTGCCGGAGCACTTTTTAACAAATAGTGATGCCTGGGCCCGACCTCCAGAGATTCTGCTTAGTTGTTCTGATTCGGGGTCCAGCCATTGTTACAACTTAAAATTCTCCCTAGTGAGCCTTAGATGCAGCTGGGATTAATAACTGACTCGGAGTTTCCACCCATCGACAAACTAGTTCTGGGCAAGAACCTGTAAGATCACTTATCCTAGGCCAGGAGAGCGCTCTCAGCCTGTATCTTTCACCAGCTGAACTTACAGTTACTTTTTCCCTTTACTTTGTAGTTCTGTTTGGTAATCATGGAATTTTAGAGATTATTTAGCTCAGTTTTGCCATTCTGAAGAAAACCAATCTAAAGCTCATAGAGAGGTAAAAAATCTTACCAAAAATGGCACATCTTGTAAGTGAAGTGCCAAGAAAGACTACACTATGTAATTGCCTTTAAAATATGGTTTTCATGTTTCAAGATAATCCTTGATACATGTTCAGTAGTTAGCTCTCTCTTGTCAAACTGGCATTTTGCCTTCTGCTTTCCAGCTTGTATGTTTCCCACTCTATGATAATAAGATTATTAATTTTTGTTTGTTGGATTATAGTATTAAAAGTGTTGAGGTAATGTTCCCCCTCTTACCCCTTAGCACAAATTCTTACATATCACAAATTTTGACACTACTAGCAACTTCACCCCCAAACTTTACCTCCATCTGAAAAATAAGAACACAAAGTCATTAAGTAAAGTCTTATCAACCCAAAAGATCACCTGACAAATGATAAAAACCTGAAATACATTGCTTTAAATTAATTACCTATATATGGAAACTTACCTGTACGAAATTTTTCTTAAAAAAAAAAAAAAAAAAAAAAAAAAAAAAAGCAAAAGCAAAAGTACACTGTGAGCGCCATCTCCTGGAGAGATCATGACAATTTGGGACGTGTCCTCCCTCACTACCACACATAGTATTTAGCTTTTGTCCTTTTTATGTATTTGTTCATTTATTTATAATTTGCCCATAATATAATTCAGGTAGCTTCCAAAATAAGCAAATAATAGAAAACACTAAATTTAAAACCATAAGAATCAGAGGAATATACACTGGAAAGAAAGGTATGGACAAGCAGCAGAAATTAAATACTGATAATCAGAGTTTCCACAGAGCAGCAAAGCAGGGACTATACATTTATTGAAGGGTTTTGGGAGGGTTGAATAATTAGTTTATTTTCTTATATGTTAAGTTTGAGTTGTCTATAAGACATATGTGAGGAACTGTCAAGTATGTCACTGAATATACAGCCGTAAAACTCAGGAAAGATCTGATGGAGAGATACAGATTTGAAGCTGATCAGCCTGTGGTCACTGAGGTGCTGGGCCCCATGGCATTTCCCAGAAGGAGGAGAAGGACCTGAAGCCCAGCGCAGAACCCTGAGGGATGTTAATATTTAAGGAATGTTCAGTGTCTTTGTTGACAGCTATTGTGAAACCTTGCTGCTTGTCTTCTTAGTTTAAAATAATTTAAACAAGAGACACACAGCAAAGGAGGTGCAGCATAGAGAACTTCATTGCAAAGGAGAACGAAGACCCTGAAAGCGAGGTGCAGAATAGACAGTAAACACTTCGAGATGATTCAGAGCGGGCTGCTCGTGAGGGTGAGACAGTGTTGACGGAAGCTCCCTTTATGGGAGTCTTACATGATTATTCATAAGGAGGTGAGAAGAGGTGTAACTGGTAAGCAAGTTCTGGGCGCACAGGTGTAGTAGCTGCACATGCTTGTTCATACATTGTATGTCTCATTAGCTTCTTAAATCTCCACTTGGGTGTGCTTTTACTGTTACAATGAGCAGAGTCAATCTGAGGCTCCGTAAAATCAAAATGTGCATGCTCTCTACAGAAAAAATTATCTATTAGATACAGCTTAACTTGAAAGAGCTTGACTACAATACAAATACTGGGGCTTATTGTGTTCCCGGTGCCATCACCATGGTTGCAGTGTTCCGAGTACATGGTTACTTTCCTGACTATCTTTGCTGCCTCACTTCTCCACTAAGAAATTTAGGGCCCATAATCATACAGGAGGTTGAGGAGCTAGGTTGCTATTAATTTTTTTTTAGTTGTTTCCTACTGAGTGGGGCATTGTCCCTGCCAAGCCTGGACCCTAGAGTTTTTTTCTGTCTTGTCTAATGGGGTGTAAGCCGTGTTGTTTGTGGGACTGGTGGGCAATATGTGAGATGTTTTATTAGTAGTCAAAGCTTGGAAGCTTTGCAAAACTATCATGTGGACTTGGAATTTTTGTGAGTAAGAGTGAGAGAGTAATAAAGTAGTTGGCATTTCAAACAAAGTTGGACCAAAAATTAAAGCTAAAAGCATGGTAATAATTAACACTAGTAAAAGGAGCAGGGCAGATAACAGCTATTGCTTTTAAGTTTATGGAAGTTTTTAAAGATTTAATTTTGTCTGCTTGAGTAATGATATTTTTAATATGTCTTTGGACCAAACTGGACTGATCAATGTAAAAACGATATTTTATTTTTTAGACACAAACATGTTTTTTCCTGTCTGGCTGTGAGATGTAAAGCTCTTTAGGACTACAGTAGCCAGAGAGTCTTGTTGAAATCTAATGAAGCCCTTTGTAATTTGTCAAACAACCACTGTGGTTTTTTGAGACAGTTTATGTTGGATTTTAAGGCTCCACCTCTTGTGGCTGACTTTGTTAATTTTAATAAAGCACTAAATAGCACTAAAACTATTTAGTGCTTTATAAGTAGCACTAAATCTAAGGGAATAAGGATAGCACTAAATCTAAGGGAATAAGGGGTTTTGTTCAGAGTTGGATCTTGTGATGTTGCTATATGGGGAAAGGGAGAGATGCATTAGCCTCTGTGAAAATTAAATAAGGTAAAATTTAAGTGATGGAGCACTGTCTCTTTCACTGTGGAGGAAATTGTAGATATGTCAAAGATTTATAAACCCCAAATTTTTTGTGATGGTGAAATTTGTGCTGTAAAAGTATTTCTTATTAAAGTGGTAACAGTCATAGAAGTTTGGCAGTCACTGTGTATATTAGAGGATGGTAGAGTTGGGTGGTTTTAATATATTTTTTAATACGGTTTCCCTTTTCGGGTTTTAGCATAAGATGTATAGATGACTCAGTGTCAAAGCTTTAGTGATATTCACTCTCTTGGAGTTTTTCTATGAAAGTAGTGAAACTGGCATGATTGCTGTAAAGGCAGAAGGTGAATTGTTCTGGGTAAAAGGGAAGGTAAGAAAGCATTTCTTTTTCTTTGGCAGAATGGAGTTATTATTAAAAGTTAAAAGTGGAAGTCTGAACTGGCCATAGCCAGGTCCAAGGAAATCTCTTCGTATTGTTTGTTTGGCCAGACGTTTTTATTTTGTGGGCAATGGGTTTGTTCCAGGAGGAATATAGAAATGTTGGCTCAGTCTTCTTGAGGGACAGATCTGGCATATTTTTAACTTTCAGTGGTCATGTAAAGTCAGCAAAGTTGGGTTAATTTTAATAAGCTGCTAGTGTGGTTTATTATTTCTTTAGCAGATAAAGCCATTTTACTAAGAGTGCCTAATGTATAATGAGTAAATAAGAGAAAAATAAAACATCACTTGTGTTAAGGCGATCTCACTGTGAGTTGTTTCTTCGAATAGAAGCTTATGCTGAGGCAATATTAATTGTTTGATATTTTGGGTTTTGGCTGTTTTTTGGACAGGAGCTTTAGATTCATCAGTGCTTTAGGGAATCATTTGGAGTCTGTGTTGTGTGTTTCTGTGGTGACTTAAAAGGGAAAATTATTAATTTTTGATAAGTGTACCCAAAGCCCCATATTCCCAAGTTTTACCACAGTAGAAGTTGGTCAGCTGTGAGGTGGAGTGGAAATCCTAGCTCAGGGTTTGCTATTAACAGATGACAGTGTCATGTTTGGCAGACAGAGGCCCAGGGCAGAAAGTGAGGACTGATAGGCCGGCCCTGTGTTTAAAAGGAAATTGATATCTTTACTTGCCCCATCTAGGGTCTCCCCAGCCTCCATTGCTGTGATTGAGACAGATTGCTGCATGAGAGCCATTGTTTGCCTTGGGCTTCTTCAGTCTTTGGCCAGGCACAATAAGGAATGAAGAGTTCCATCCTTGCTTTGGAGTTGGGGACACTCTTTCTTTCAGTGTTCTTTTTTGTCCCATTGTTGATAGACTCCAGAGGGTTTGCAAGCCTGAAGGCCCTTGTTACTTATTTGGCTCCAGTGTCCAGGCTTTTTATATAATAAATATGGCAATAGTCCCTTGGGTTTTTCCCAGGATGACCTGAAGGTAGGAGGATTTTTATAGCAGGAGCCCACAATTGGTCCTGTCTTTTGTCTCTCTTCTTTTCCCCTTGATTTCTATATGCCCTTTTTCACTCTGTCTTGGTTACTGAAGACCCCAAAAGTTATATTTAGTAGTTAATTTATTGGAGTTTGGGGACCCATAGCTAGTTTTGTGGCTTTTTCCTAATATCTGGGGCAAACTAAGTAATGAAGTAGGTCTCTAAGAGGATTTGGTCTGTCTATTTGTTACCCGTCTGAGAGAGAAGTTTGCTTTTTATTTTAGGTGGGTGATAGGATATCGAGCTACAAGTTGTTTCAGCAGGACTAGGCTCTTTAGGGAGTGTTTGGTGAACAAGCTGATATGAAAGGAGTACGGAAGACTGTGTGTTAAGTGAGGAAGGACTCATAGAAGGAGTAGAAGTTCGAGAGGTTTGAGGAGTAACCGTGGACTAGATTTTAAGGAAGGAATGTTGGTGGTGGGAGGCACATTTTTTAAAAATATAGAGTCATTAATTACATTAAGTTTTCCCAAACTCTTTGAATAACATGGGCATAAACTGTTTGATATTGGTCTTTAAGAGACTTATCTTAGTACAGAGCTATTTGGTTTAGGGGAGGAATACTGTCAGGTTTTCCCAGGCCCTTGGGAAATTTCTGATCATCTTTCTTTCTTTTTATAAAAAGGTCTGATTGTAAAACAGTATTGTTTGGGGCCATGTTGTATAAATGGGCTTAATCCATGGAGCATTTATCTATCTTTTTTCTCACTTTAGTCGTTGCCAATCTTTTATCTGTCCTTAATGTTTTAGTTTTTGCCTTAAAATAACAGCTTGGAGGTGTAAGTGGTCATACGCTTTAGGCTTTTTAGGTTCCATAAAGGGAATCTGGAAGAAAATGTGTTTTAACCAGCAATTAAAGTATTTTTTCCCATGTAAAGACAAAACTCCCTCCACCCTAGCTGAAGGCAGAGGGGCCCCGACACACACAGCAGAAAGGAACTTTAGGACAATTTTCATCTGTCTTATGGGTAAGAGATAAAAAGAAAGCAGATGGAAGTCTATGAATACAGATGAACCAAAAAGCAAGATAAGTTTTCATGGAAGGACAGAACTCAAGTGGGGTGAAATGCAAAGAAGTACAAACATAACAGGATGGTTATTACTAGTAGGGAGAAATGAAGATCTTCAGACATTGTGCAGCCTGGACCTGTCCATTTGCATTGATACAACATAATACCTGAGACTGGGTAATTTTAAAAGAATAGGAATTTATTTCTCACAGTTCTAGAGGCTGAAAGCCCAAGATGAAGGGGTCTTTGGGTTTGGTGTCTTGTGAAGGCACTGTCTCTGCTTCCAAGATGGCACCTTGTTGCTGTATCTTCTGGAGGGGGCAAATGTTGTGTCCTCACATGGTGTAAGGCAGAAGGGCAAAAAAAATTAACATAAGAAAAAAGAGCATGAACTAGTTCCCTCCAGCCCTTTAATAAAGCACTAATCCAATCATGAAGTCCTCCTGACTTACTCACTTTCCAAACAGCCTCACCTCTTAATACCACCACAATGTGGATATAGTTTCAACACATGAATCTGGGGGACATTCAGGCCAATGCAGTCAGTAAAAGGTAGCAATGTAATGAATGTTTCCTTTAAAGTCAAACCACCTGGTTTAAATCTCACCTCCTTTACTTACTAGGGTAGCATTTAAGTTACTCTAAAAGATTATTTTAAAACTTCTTTTGCATGTAACCTCATTATGTTAAATAGACTGTTGGAATTTTTGTTATGTTTTGTTTTTAAATCTCTCAAGCTCTAATCCATGATTCCTAAACACATTGGAAGTGCCTTATCCAGACACATAAAGTTCTATTATCTGACCCAGGAGGAGTCTGGATTAAAAGCAGTTCAAAATAATTATGCCTTCTCATTATCATTTTGTTTCTAAAGATGAATGCCAGCTAAGCTAACTGGCTCCCTATTCCTCTCCACTTGCCTTCCAGGCTGCAAAATCTTGGGTCATGAAAGAAGCAGAAACTTAAGCAATTCAGATGCCTCAACGCTTTCCAACAGTCCTTCTTGGTCACCTTTTTTTTTTAGCTGTAATACAATTTTCTAATCTTGAGGAGGAACATGCAGAGAATTACCATGATTTTCTGGCCACATCTTGTTTTCTTACAATTATTTAGACTGTTTTCCTTTCTTGCTTTTTTTGAAAAATCTTTTTTGGTTATAAATGTTACTTATTTCAGCAAAAACCTCATTTCAGTTTTTTTCCCATTGTGAATCAGATGAACTTTGTCACTGAAACTGTTACGTTGTCTCATTGAATTTCAGGTCACTTGCAATTTCTTTTTTCTTAATTCTACAGAGAGGAAAAAGGCTGAACTCCTAAGAACTCTGACCTACTCCCACTCACATTCCCTTGGTAGAGCTCAATTTCAGTGGAAAAGCTCAAATATTGTCTACATTCAGGAGTGTGGCCAGAGGAAATATCTTCTACAGGGTCTAAACATTTGGCTAAATGGCTGTGGAACTCTTTATGACCAATGTCTTTTGCATTTTCTCTCTTAATGCTCTGTAAAATTTCTAACCAGATTTAGATGATAAACTATTAAGTTTCCCTAATTTATTGGAATGTTTGATGCCTTAAATGTTTTTGTCTATTAGAATATATGTCATCTCTTTCCATCTGTGCCAAGAGCATAGCCAGCTGCTGGTATTTCTTCCTGTCTAGGAAACTATAGCATTTTTCTCTAGCATCTTCCATATGCTCATTTTGTGTAGATTTCTGTATATATTTCAAATCTCTTTTGAATCAATTCCTTACTTAAATAATACATCTCATCACTAAGGTGATGTGTGCTCTGAAACTTTTTATTCCATTTAGGGGTGATTTTTAATGTGGAATCATATTACATGAGCAGCCAAGGGATTGTACAGTCATGCACTGCACAATGATGTTTCTGTCAATGATGGATTGCAGATACAATGGTGGTTTCATAAGATGATAATGAAGTTGAAAAATTCCTATCACCTTGTAACATCATAGCCATTGCAACCCATTACTCACATGTTTATGGTAATGCTAGTATAAACAAATACTCTGCTGCCAGTCATATAAAAGTGTAGCACATATAATTATGTACAGTACATAATACTTGATACTGATAATAAATGACTGTGTTATAGGTTTCTGTATTTTCTATACTATATTTTTTTATTGTTATTTTAGAATGTAGTCCTTCTACTTACTTAAAAAAAAAAAAGTTAACTGTAAAGTAATTTCAGGCAGGTCCTTCAGGAGGTATTACTGAAGGCATTGTCATCATAGGGGATGACAGCTCCATGGATGTTACTGCCCCTGAAGATTTTCCAGTGGGACAAGATGTGGAGGTAGAAGACAGTGATATTGTTGATTCTGATGTGACAAAACCAGTGGCCAGGCACAGTGGCTCACATCTGTAATCCCAGCACTTTGGGAGGCCGAGGTGGGCGGATCACCCGAGGTTGGGAGTTCGAGACCAGCTTGATCAACATGGGGAAACTCCATCTCTACTAAAAATACAAATTAGCTGGGCGTGGTGGTGCATGCCTGTAGTCCCAGCTACTCAGAAGACTGAGGCAGGAGAGTTGCTTGAACCCGGGAGGCAGAGGTTGCGATGAGCCAAGATCACGCCATTGCACCTCAGCCTGGTCAGCAAGAGTAAAACTCCATCTCAAAACAAACAAACAAACAAAAAAACAGGTTACAAAGTAAAAAATAAAAAAAAAAATTAAAAATAGAGAAAGCTTATAGAATAACTAATAAATGAAATGTAAAGAAAAATATATTTTTGTTTCAAGCTAAATATTATAAAAAAGCAAAAAAGTTTAAAAAATTAAAAATCTTATAAAGTAAAAATTTATAGTAAGCTAAGCTTATTATTGAAAAAAATATTTTTTATAAATTTAGTGTATCCTAAGTATACAGTTTATAAACTCTAGTGTACAGTAATATCCTATGCCTTCACATTCATTCACCACTCACTCACTGACTCACCCAGAGCAACTTCCAGTACTGCAATCTCAGTTTATAGTAAGTCCCCTATAGAGGTGTACCATTATTTTACCATTTATGCCATATTTTTACTGTTCCTTTTCTATATTTCGATATGTTTAGAGAGACAAGTACTTATCACTGTGTTACAGTTGCCTACAGTACTCAGTACAGTAACATGCTGCACAGGTTTGTAGTCTAGGCATAATAGGCTACACGATATAGCTTAGGTATGTAGTAGGCTACACCATCTAGGTCTAAGTACACTCTGTGATGTTCACACTATGACTAAATCACTGAAGGACACATTTCTCAGAATATATCCCTGCCAGCAAGTAACACATGACTGCATATGAGTTCTTAATAAACTAACAGAAAGTGCAATCAATTTAATAACCATAAGATAGAAAGAAGATATTAAAGATATTATGTTGAGATATCCTGTATAATATTGTGCCACTTGTTTTCTATCAATACTTTTGGTGAAAACAGGAGTTATATTTTTTTAAGTATAAAGTAATGCACAGTAAAAATGAGTTAACAGGCTTTAAAAAAAATTGGCTAGACATTTTTAAATTATTGAACGTCAGTTTTAAAGATTTTTAGTGTGTTTCTGAAAATAATTATAAATGATGCGTAATGCTGTCAAATCATTTCTCATCAATGAAAAAGTAGAGAGGCAAATGGGCATAGAAGTACTAGTTAACTTGAAAACACAAAGTCAGAAGTTGAAAGTAAATTTGATCAGTTTTCAAAAGACAACAATGAATATTTTTCTCAGCTCTACCTAGGGGCTTCAGAAATGTTCCCATTACACACAGAATATAGTGCAAGAATTAGCTAATCTTAGAATCATAATGTTACTGGTACAACAGATGGTTTAAATGGTATGACTCCATTATTTCGTAACTGAGGAAATGAGGCCTTATCTGAAATCACAGATTATTCAAAACCACAAATTGATTAATGCAGAGCCCAGATCAAACCATAATTCCTGCCTCCCAGATAAGTTTCCTTCCTGCTATGCTAGTGTACCACCAACTGCCAATTTCTAGCAGCTGGGGCTTCTCTGTTGCAGGGGTCCATGCCCTTTGAATAACTGTGACTAAGTAAAATCAGTCTCGTGCGTTTCTGCTACCTTTCAGTTACCCCTCCCAGGTCCTTACTACCTAAACCCTTCCCTGCCATGATCCTCCTTCCTAGGATCACTCCTTCCCAGCTGAAGCTCCTCTTTACCTGATCCTCTATTCGTCTAAAGTGGCAGCTCACAAATCTGATACATTTATCAAGATAATGTGCTCAGGAAGGAACCTAAATAAATTTTCCCATCTGTATGTGGTTTTACTGTGGCTTTCCTAGAGTAATCCCCAACCTGTTATCATTTTAACTCTATGGCTAGCAAACAGCATGTGGGATAATTTCGGGGAAAAAAAAATGTTTACAAGGTCCTTTTATTTTTTCATTTAGTCTGAAAATACCTGAATTAACTTTAATGGTCAATAGGTATACTCTTATAACTTAAATCCTGTTGCCTACTTAATAGAATATGTTTTCTGAAAAAAAATAGCATTGATTTTAACCAACATATTAATATATAGGCATATTGGAGAAGATTAATGAAGTTTTCTAATCTTTGATCCTAAAATTAGATCATTAATCATGTGTATTAGTCCATTTTCATGCTGCTGGTAAAGACATACTCGAGACTGAGAAGAAAGAGAGGTTAATTGGACTTAACAGTTCCACATCTCTGGGGAGGCCTCAGAATCGTGGTGGGAGGTAAAAGGCACTTCTTACATGATGGCGCCAAGATTAAAAGCATGAGGAAGAAGCAAAAGCAGAGACCCCTGATAAATCCATCAGATCTCGTGAGACTTATTCACTATCATGAGAACAGCATGGGAAAGACCAGACCCCAAGATTCAATTACTGCCCCATCCCCCACCTTCTCCCTCCCACAACACATGGGAATTCTGGGAGATACAATTCAAGGTGAGATTTGAGTGGGGACACAGCCAAACCGTATCATCATGTCTTGAACTCAGGAAGCACTAAAGATATCAATACTTATCATTGATACAACCAACTGAGAATTTCAGAATTAGGAAATTCAAATCATGTATATGTGGAAGGCAGTCCTGCAGCAGCAGAGTGGCAGAATTTGTTGTATGGGAGAACAGGTAGAGTCTTCCTGAAGCCCTGAGATTATACAGACTTCGTAACAGCACTGAGTCTGCCTTACTGAGTATTTCATATTCTATAAACATGAACAGAGACAAAATAAGGCTTTAAATAAATAGTTGTGAAGCCCTAATCATACACAGTCCTTTGAAGGCTTTAGCTTCAACACTTAATGAAACTAACAAGACATACTAGTTCCTTTATCTTGTTCATGTTCCCAGTAATGTTTTATTGTGCACAAATTAGGATAAAATGTATCCAAACAGAAAAGAAAAAAAAAAAAAAGAGAGAATAGAGCAGCAAAGTCATCCAATAATGGAGAAACAAAGAAAGGACAGAATGTTAACAGGCATTGTAAAGTTTCCTTTGGCACGTGTACAAAAAGTTATTGTTCCAGCCAGGCAACCATATGCCTATAATGTGGCAGAGTCTTTCTCTGGGCAGGAATCCAGGGCTCCAGCCTTCAACTCTCTAATTTGGATTAATAATTCATTGTGTTATCTGAAAGGCTGCATAATATAACTAGTCAGCTGACCCATGAACAATTCCTCCCAAGTCACATACACAGTTTTCAATGTTACCATGCAAAACAAGTCTCCACTTTAATCTGCCCATTGTAACATCCATTCACTCAATGAGAATTGGGTAGAAAGATGCATCTACCAAAGGCAATTCAGCTATAGGTGCTGTGAGAGAGAAAGACAAGGAAGAAAAGAAATGACGGAGTTTGGAAGGTCAATATGTGCTTGATTCCTGCCATGTGCCAAGCAACATGCTGAGAAAATGCAATCCTCAGGACCATTCTGTGAGGCAGGTAATAGGAGTATTCCCATCGTGGAGATGAGGAGATTAAGAATTTAGGGCTGAGCACAGTGTGACTCATGTCTGTAATCACAGCACTTTGAGAGGACACGGCGGATGGATCACTTGAGGTCAGGAGTTTGAGACCAGCCTGGTCAACATGACAAAACCCCATCTCTACTAAAAATACAAAAAAAAAAAAAAAAAAATTAGTTGGGTGTGGTGGTGCCTACCTCCAATTCCAGCTACTCAGAGGGCTGAGGCACAAGAATTGCTTGAACCCAGGAGGCAGAGGTTGCATTGAGCTGAGATTGCACCTCTGCAGTCCAGCCTAAGTGACAGAGTGAGATTCTGTCTCAAAAAGGAAAAAAAAAAAAAAAAAGATTTAGAAAAGCTAAGTACAGTACCCACATTATTAATCTAGTTGGAAGAACTCCAAATTCTTCAGAAAAATGATCAGCTAAAAGAAACATACCTGAAAAAAAAAAAAGAAAAAAATAGCTCAAAGGCTCCAAGACAACATATGAGCAGACATATATATTGTACAAATTGAATATACAAGCACTGAGAAAATTTAAAATGATAATATCCAAATAGTGTTAATAAAGCCTAGTAAGAACAGTTTATGGAGATGGAGCTTGACATTGCTCCAAAGCTTCTCAACATTTTAAATAATGTGTGGCTCTATATTTAAACGCTGACCTAATTACTGAGGCTGAGAAATACCAGATGAGTGTGGAACTTAAAAATACTTGAGTTTTAACAGGAAGAGCTCCAGGCTGGCCAGCATAAAAGGTTAACGATAGCATCTCTACTTTGTGAGCTGGGAGGAAGGAAGCAGAGAAGACAGCTTCTTCCTCTTCTAGTGGAAATCTATCTGGATGGCTGATAGATCACATCTGTAACAAGAAGCATCTTTTACTTCTTTACCAGGAAAATAATTAAAATCCACACATCCAATGCAAATGTGTATCAGCATTACCCACTTAAAAAGTTCACCAATACTGAGAGGGATTTTACTTCTGCAAAGACTTTCTTGGCTCTTTAGTGTCTGTTCTCCTTAGTTAAATGAACAATTTTAAAATTCTAGAATTACTGACTCACTTTTTTTTAAGAACTGGCTACCATGAAGTTCATGAATGAGGCTCTTGAGACGTGCAAAACACAAGTCATTTGTATTCTAACCTCTTATTGAAAACATTGCACTTTCAGTATCATGAATTTTGATTTATTTATCTTGGTAGAGAAACGGTCTGGTGAACAGTGAATAATTTTTTGCCAGAATGACATTTGATTTCTTTCCATTGACTATGGAAACATTGCTGAGCATGACTGAGAAAAAAAAATGCTTTGATTCTCTGGTATCTGGTTTTCACATCTGTCATTTGAGGAGGCTAGAATCAATGATGTAGTTTTTTTTTCCCAGATGTAATATTTCCAGATATTCTATAGATCATGAAAGGTAAGAACTAAAAAATATCCTTTGGATTTAGCAATTAAGCAGCCAATGGTACCTTTGCAGAAAACGATTTCTATGAAGGAATTTGGGAAAAGGGGTTAGAGTTAGGTGAGTAAGGGAGGACCAAGTTGAGATGAAATGCCTTAAAGGATGCGTGGGGAGTGAGCAAGTGGAGAATTGGACTCTTACGTTTAAAATAGTTTGGTCTTGAGAGGAAGGAGAAAATGAGGATGGGTGAAAGGAAATATCCATTTTGTGGGATAGAGGAGATGGGTTGTTTCCTTGCACTTGATGACAGGAGAAACTTAGGCACATTTACATGTTGATGGAAACGTCTAGAGCAGTGGTCCCCAACCTTTTTGGTACCAGGGACTGGTTTTGTGGAAGCCAATTTTTCCATGGACAGGGGATGGGCGTGTTGGGGAGGGTGCTTTGAGTAAGAAACTGTTCTGCCTCAGATCATCAGCCATTCGTTAAATTCTCCTAAGGAGCACGTACCCCAGATCCCTTGCATGCACAGTTCACAATAGGGTTCGCACTCCTCTGATAATCTAATGCCTGCTGAACTGACAGGAGGCAGAGCTCAGATGGTAATGCTCAGTAATGCTCACTCACCTGCCACTCACTCCTGCTGTGCGGCCTGGTTCCTAACGGGCCACTGACCGCTACTGGTTTGTGGCCTGGGGGCTGGGGACCCTTGTTCTAGAGAGAAACAAGTAGAAAGTATTAAAAAGTAAGGTCTTTGAAGAGACCGAAGTGGATGAGTTTCAAGGCATAAGTGCAAGGATTCACTTTGGAGAGAAGGAAATGATCAAACAGTTCAGAAAAAAACCTGGTTAACTCCCCTGAGTAGGAAGAGGAAAGAATGGTTGAAATAGTAACTCCACAAAAAAATAAAACTTAATAAAACTTCGAAAATCTCATCCTTGGCCAGGCGTGGTGGCTCACGCTTGTAATCCTAGCACTTTGGGAGGCCGAGGTAGGAGGATCACCGGAGGTCAGGAGTTCAAGACCTGCCTGGCCAACATGGCGAAACCTCGTCTCTACTAAAAATACAAAAATTAGCTGGGCATGATGGTGCATGCCTGTAATCCCAACTACTCAGGAGACTGAGGCAGGACAATCGCTTGAACCCGGGAAGGGAAGGAGAAAATGAGGAGGTTGCAATGAGCCGAGATCACACCACTGCACTCCAGCCTGGGTGACAGAGCAAACTCCATTTAAACAAAACAAAACAAAAACCTCATCCCTGCACCAAGCAACAGGATCTGAATATCTATGTCATATCTGAATGAATGCATACAGTTAGGTGGAATTAAAATATGTTTTGATTTGTATTTAATGCCAGATACCTTTGTTTAAACTTTCTCTTAGTAATGCCCTCATGAATAACAAGGTCAGAGATGGATCCTAAAATTGGTTATTAACTCTCTTTCTCCCATATTATATAATCTCCTCCTTTTTAGATTTGATTTCATTTAAAGAAACTACAGAGTATTCTTCAAGAGAAAGAACACTGGATAAATAACTTAAATACGAGGGTACTTTAAGCTGCCATTTGTGGTCTGCGAGGCTTTACAAATCAGTATAACAGCCTAGGCCTCAATTTTCTCATCTATAAGATAAGGGGGTGAACTTAGAGAATTGTTTAAAGGCCTTTCAGATCTAAGAATTCTCTGACTCTAAATTTAAAAACATTTTCCAAAGAGGGAACAATCTGGTTTAAACCAGGAAAAAAAATAAATGAAATATTTTTCTTCAATTTTCACCTTAAAATTAGTACTTACATTTTTTTTAAAGTTGAGATTTCTTTTTTGAAAAGCATTGATACTTCACATAAAGTTTTTTCTATTAATGTTTAATTTTCTGTCTGAAATGCTAGTCAAATACCATTAGCATCACTTTGTTCCTTTATATACTTAATTCATCAAGCCTACTGTGTTTTCTTCTACTAAATGGCAGAGCTTAATTCATGACATTAAAGGCCAGAAATACCATCCTTGTCAGTGAAAGTAAAATATTTTGTTGTTGTTGTTGTGCTTGTTCCATTCCTAGAAGTTCACTCAAAACCAGTCCAAATCTTCAGAGAACCAAAAGTACTGATGAATTTAGCAGTATCTAAATTAGTCACATTCAAAAGTACTGATTTCTAAAATGGCTCAAGATATAGACAATCAGAATTTGGTAAATTATGCTTTATATTATTTTAATTCAAATGGGAATTCATTTATTTTTCATCTACATGGGAAATAATATATACCTCTATGATTTTCTTACATAATATTTTTTAGTACCAAAAAAACCCAGAAAACAACATTTTAAAAATGTAAATCTATGGTTTATTATGTTTGAAAGTTGGCAAAATACCACAGATTAATTTAATTATTATTGTACATATTTGGGTATATGGCTGATAGGCTAGTCATGTTTGGATGACTAATGAAATAGACATATGTAAGCATAAATATTTATTTCACAAAATTTATTCCTGTTTTCATTTTAGCAAAATTACTGATATGTAATTATAGTAAAAATGTTCATTTAGTTTGTGTTTTATCAATAGGAATGCTAAGTTAACCAACATCTCTTAAGTTGCTGTAGTTATTAAATAATATATTTGTATATTTCAGTTTGGAGAAACTTTATTCTTACGAGGCAGTGGCCATACACGTGTCAATAACTCAAAAATGAAGCAAGATCCTTTGAGCTGGAGCTGCAAGAAACAAAATGAAGCAGGCCAGGCGGGTTGGCTTATGCTTGTAATCCCAGCACTTTGGGAGGCCAAGGTGGGCAGATCATGAGGTCAGGAGTTTGAGACCAGCCTGGCCAACATGGTGAAATACTGTCTCTACTAAAAATACAAAAATTAGCCTGGTGTGGTGGCACGTGCCTGTAATCCCAGCTACTCGGGAGGTTGAGGCACAAGAATTGCTTGAACCCAGGAGGTGGAGGTTGGAGTGAGCCAAGATCACACCACTGTACTCCAGCCTGGGCAACAGAGCAAGACTCCACATAAAAAGAAAGAAGCAGCAAGAATTGTATATGCCATAATTTAAAATTTAATGGAATTGCATACAGAAACTATCATCCTACAGAAAATATTGTAAAGTATATTGATTTTGTAAGTATTGAGCTTTAAAATGTATATTCCTATATTCATCTTCTCTGAAAACAATATCTAGGACCTCTCAGTTACATAAAGAATCTGTAGCATGCATGTTAAAACTCACATTTTACATATTTATAAATAATATAATTGTTTAATATTGCAAAATGATCCTTTTCTACCATGCACAATGGTTGCAAATACTATGTCCATTTGTGAATACCTCTGAAATCACAAATTGGAGTATTAAAGAGAAACAAGAAAGTATACATTCTGCGCTATTGAAAAATCACATTTTATCGTGCAAGATTGATTGCACTAAATCAAAAGAAAACATTTCACTAGTAAGTTCGTCTTTTACCTAAACCAAAAGCTTGTACTTAACCAAATGCACACTGCACTCAAGCAATGCCCATCTCTGTCATCAAAAAGGCACAACTTCAACTGGACCCTGCTGCCTTTATTTCCTGAAGATAGGGCAGGGGACATGAAGAAGCATTTCCCTTAGGACTGAATCATGTTAGTCACCAAGAGTGGATGTTCAGAGTTCAGGGTCTCGCTGTGCCAGCATGGAGTACTGGCTTCCAAATGACAAAGGTGCCCTTGTGTTCTTTATCTTTAGTAAATTGATTTTCACATGTGAGTTTGTGATATATGTGTGTTTGTGATTTTCTTGTGTGATTTGTGATATACACATATATATACATACGTACACATATACATGTGTCTGTGTGTGCACATGTGCACATGTACACGCTTTAAAGGGCTTAGGGGAGAACTTGCTTAACTTGCCTAGGTCTAAAAGTGATAATGCACATAAGAATTGGGATGTCTGGAAGAATACTACTCTATTTCCCAGTAAGTCACACCATCTTAGTGTTGCTTCTCTGTATATTTGCTCTATTTTCTTGCTTCTTTCTATAAATTGGCTTTCCTATTTCTGGTTTCTGTGATGCCCCCAAAAAATCTCAGTTAGCTTGCTGCTTTGCCATAAAATGGATCTGACCCTACTCTACTAAATCATTCAGTTTAAGCTTCCATCCTCATTGTAAAAGGCTTGATCTCCCAGGCTTCTTACTCCAAATTCCCAGAAAAAAAATATATATATATATACACATATATATATATATAATTGGCCCAGGTTGCTCAGATGTTCACCTCTGGTTCAGCTAGAACCAAGAAAAGTAAAATATCTAGTATGATGTCAAATTTATACATTAATCTTTTTTAAAGTTGGAAACAATCATCTGTTGGTCATTGGAATCTTCTTAGTATCCAGGAAAAGTACTATTCAAAAGCTAAATATTTCATTTTGTGTCTTACTCTTTGAGAAGAAAATGTTTTAATATCAAGCAAATAATAAGACTGTAAACTTTTTAACAATTAATTTAACTACTGAAAATCCCAGATGTCAAGATGGTGATTTTGCTGTTCTGATTTTTATATTTCCAGTGGAGTATATTAAATAAAGGAGTGAATGAATAAGGAGTTTCTTCTATATTCTATCAGATGTGTTAGACAACATAACACAAACAGTGAGGCCTATGACTTCTACCAAAAATCGTGTGTCTCTAGATATGTCATTTATTCTCATCTTTTTCCCAGAAAAAGACAAGCTATTTTTCTTGCCTTAATATTTATTATCTCTGGCTAGACTACTCTTCCCAATAATTATTATCTCATTGTAGAGCCCATTCATTCTCAAACTCCTGGTCTGTGGTCAACCATAAATTCCTCAGAGGCTGTATTAGTTCATTTTCACTGCTATAAAGAACTACCTAAGGCTGGGAAATTTATAAAGAAAAGAGTTTTAATTGACTCACAGCACCACTTGGCTGGGGAAGCTTCAGGAAACTTATAATCATGGCAGAAGGTGAAGAGGAAGCCAGGCATGTCTTACATGGTGGCAAGAGAGAGAAAGCAAGTGAAGTGGGAAGTGTCACTTTTGAAACACCAGATTTTGTGAGAACTCACTCACTATCACAAGAACAGCATGGGGGCAACTGCCCCCATGATTCAATAACCTCCCACCAGGTCCCTCCCTCGACATGTGGGGATTACAAGTCAAGATGAGATTTGGGTGGGGACACAGAGTCAAGCCGTATCAGAGGCCTTTCCTGGCATCTTAGTGGCTACCTTGGGTACTTATTCTCTCATCCCTTAGTTATTTCCTTTAAAATAGGTATTCAAACCTGTAATTACCTTATTTACCCAGTTAGTCTGTCTTCTCCGCTCTAATGAAAACTCTGCGTCCCAATATCCACATATTATCTCAATATCCACATATGATTTTGGCATATAATATGTCCTAATTATTATTTGTTCAATGTATGAATTAATTATGAAACAAGAAGGCTAGCACTTTGGGAGGTCAAAGGAGGCAAATTGTTTGAGACCAGGAGTTCGAGACCAGCCTGGGAAACATAATGAAAGACCTTGTCTATACAAAAAATTTAAAAAAGAAAATTAGACAGGTTTGTTGGCACACACCTGTAGTCCCAGCTACTTGGGAGACTAAGGTGAGAAGATCCCTTGAGCCTGGGACGTAGAGGCTATAGTGAGCCAGGATTGCACCACCGCACTCCATCAAACCTGGACAACAAAGCAAGACCCTGTCTAAAAAACAAAGACTGTATGACTCTAGTAGGTCACAATACTAAGCCAAAGTTGCAAGATATTAACAACGGCAGACAATCAAAATTGTAAAACTGTAATTTATATTTGCAGCGTAATTATGGGAACAAAAGTGATACCAAGTGAAATGTGATATTTCATTGAAACAGATCATTGAATAAGAAGTTAAGATCTAATGTTGCGTAATCAAGAGGTTATATTTCACAAGAAGTTCATTAAGTGTAGACCAATATCATGCAAGTTACATTATGTAATATGTTTGAATTGTCTATGGATTCTGCTTACAAACTTATCATACAATAAATATTAATTCTTGAGTAGGATGGTACAGGGTCAATGCAAGGATACAATATGAAAATTAAGACCACTGATCTTTAAACTAGTTTTTTTTTTTAATGTAAGTAATTTTATTGATAAGGCTAAGTCAACTGACTATTTCTGAATGATAGGAAAATTGCCTAGATATAACAATTAGCAGGTCAAAGGGATTGAAGAGCTTTATAGCTCAAATTTTATGTTGCTCTACTGAAAGAGGTGATCTAATTTGCATTTAATCCAGGGAGAGAATTGTGAATAATTAGCAATTGGTTGACTGAAACAAAAAGGTGGTTTGCTGATTGATATTTTCATCACTTCTTATTACACTAATTTCCTTAATAACCATCTTTAAAATTACAAGCGTTGCTTATAATACTCCCTGTTAAATCAGTTCTAAAAGCCTGTTTAAATGCCACTTTTAAAATTGTCAGTCATTGGTTTGTGGGACTGTCATATCTGTTATTGTATCTCCAAACCTTGTAGTGTCTAGCACATTTTAGGCAATTAATGCTTCCTGAATCGAATAGAAAGTGATTATGAAAATAAACAGATATAAAACAATATTTTTTCTCCAATACTATGAAGAACTTCTGTCTAAGCCTGAATAAGTTTGCCAATTCAGTAAAACAAAATCCTCTAATTAATGGTTCAATATCATGTAAACAAAACAACTAGTTGAATTCTTTTTACTTTTCAACCAGTTCTTTGGACACAGTCTGCAACACAAATCAGTTCTTTCATTTGATTGCTTTATTAAAATTTCATAAATATTATAAAAGCACAAAAAAGCAAATGCTTTTTGTCTGCATAGCTGGCTAAGGGAATATTCAGTAAAAAATAGATTATACTTTGAAGATACCGTGGGCATTATGAAAAAGTTTTAAAACCCACATTTCATGAGGTTTTGGAGAACAGAGGGCAATTTGGCAATACCTGTGAAAATTACTAATATATTTTCTCCTTGACCTAGAAATTCCTCATCTTGGAATATAGAGATACTTGCACATGTGTGAAATGGAATATGTGCAAAAACTTTATTTAGCATAAGTTAACAACACAATATGAGAAACAACCTAAATATCTATCAAAAAAGCAACTCATTAAATATATTACAGTGCATCTGTATAATGGAGTATCTTACAGCCATTAAAGAAAAATAAGCAATGTGCAGAAAAATTAAGGTGTAATTAAGATGTAAAATATGTGTTTCCATTTACAAAAAAGAGAAGAAAAAGGATAACTATGTGTGAGTGCTTATTTATACATGCATAAAGTATCTCTGGCAATACACAGAGGAAACTGTATCTTGCATTTCTGCCTGGAGAAAACTGAGTGGGATAGATGTGGGAGGAAGACTTTTCTCTATATTCTCTTTTCTAGTTTTGAATTTTGAGCCATGTGACTATATTGCCTAAACAAATTATAAATAAATGCATTTTTGAAACACAGAAAAATGAAATTTTTGTGAGCAATATCTTCCTCTTATAGTCTAAATTGCACTAATTTTCCCATAACCATTCCCTCATTTGATTCACTGACTTGCCATCACCATTGCCATCTTCTTAAAAATAAAACCCTAGGAATAAAAGATGGCGGGAAGAGAGAATATAAAACAGACATAGAGACAAGAAGAAAGAAAAGGAAAAAGAAAAGAAGGTATAGAAAGAGTAAGAGAAAGGATAGGAGTAGGAGGAAGCAAAGGGAGAGGGAGAAGGGGAAGAAAACAAGAAGGGGTGGAAGAGAAAAGAGAGGAAGAAATAATATAGCACAGATATCTTTGTACAAAGACAGAGAAATTCATTCTGATGTTTCTAGGCAGGATTTTGACAATAGTACCTTCAATATTCATTTCACTTTTCTTATTAATGCCTCAACAGCTCACACCTTTCACCTGAAAGTGTTATGTTGTTTTTCTTTCAAAGTCTCACAATGTATCCATGACATAGACATCCATGACTTAAGGACTTATCATGAAGTCTGAAAAACAGTTGGTCAGAAAATAAACCCAAAAACATGTGCCATCCTGTCTGACTCTGTCCACCCTCTACACATTCATCCATAAAACTATATTTAATTTACGGGTTCAGATTAGCCAAGTAGTAAAACAACAATTATTTGTTTGATTTAATTTGTCAGCTGATTGGTTGGTTGGTTTCTGGTTTTTTGTTTGTTTGTTTGTGTTTGGTTTTTTAACTTGTCTGACATTGACTTTTTAAAAATTATTAATACTTAATAAATATACATATTTTGGGGGCATGTGTGCTAATTTAATATATTCTTACAATATGTAAATACCAGATTAGTGTAATTGGGATATTCATCACCTTAAGTATTTGTCTTTATGTTAGAAACATTTGAATTAGTTTCTTCTAGCTATTATGAAATAGACAATAGATTGTTGTAAACTATAGTCACCCTACTTATCTACCAAATGAGGAGAGGTTGATTAGTGGGTACAAATACACAGTGTAATAGAAGAAATAAGACCTAGCGTTCGGTTACTTTCTATTTCAGAAATATAGTAACTTGGTCGTTTTGAGCATTAAAGTGGGCACCAGTTCTGGTTCTGACACTAACATCTGTTGAGCATTACTAAGCACTAGGTATCCTGCCAGGCCCTAGTGATACACAAATGAATAAAGCTGCTTATCTTCTAAAATGACAGAGAAACTGATCTGTAACTAACAGTAACATAATATGATAAGTATCACTGGCAGCACCACGTGCTATAAAGAGCTGAGAGGAAGAGCAAAGTTCTTCTCGGTTGGAGCAGGATAGCTTAGGGTAGAGAGGCCACGCCTTATAAAAAAAAAAACTGACGCTTGCTCTGTGTTAAAGGATAAGCGGATTTCTTTTTCGAGGCAGGAGAGGAGTAAAGGACATCTTAGGCAGAGTTTTGTAACTGTAAGTCACTTGACTTATGCCATGGTAGGACAAGATATATGGAATCCCACAATACTAGCTGTAACTATACTCTTCTTCCCACTGAAGAAATTGTATTGAAATGCAAGTGAATAAGAAGGAGGTTATTATTAGCAATAATATCCTCTGCCCTACCCCCCCCAAAAAGTATATTATCTATGAAATAATATTCACAGTCTGAAAGACATGAATTGTTGCTTTAGTATTTGAAAACACTTCCATCAACGAAACTCTACAATTTCTCTACCCTTATGATATTAAGATTCAGATAAGAGAAGAATGTTTTATTTTATATTACTATAACCTCTTTCCCATACCCATGCTCCCCCATTTCCATACACTTATGTGTCCTGCAGATGCAAGACAAATGATGGCAAGAACCTCACTCAGGCAAGACAGGGAGTTCACAACACCTACTTTGTGACCTAAAACATAAAAGGTGCTGAGAGCTTTGTTAGGTCAATGAATTACCCAAACCTCCACCATCAGAGACTGAAGTCTGGTGCTTGTGTTACACAGGTCCCCAGGGACTGACACTAGAAAGAAGGAAAGATGTTCAGTCTCAGTTATGAGTGTTATTCATTAGCCACAATTACCTGGCCACATAGGTCTGTTGTTAAAAATCTCAATAGCAGTGAAAAGAAGGAATGGTCCTAGTTTTAACTTCAACAGAGGGAGACGAATCTTTTGTCATTGACTCCTTCCAACCTGATGGCAGCTTGCTTACATCTCCAAAAGAAATAGAGGGAGAGAATGTAAACAATTCCTTAAAGCCTATTTCCACGCTAGCAAAATGACTCAGAGGTTATACCAACAACTCAATGATTCATTCATAATTTGGGTGGAAAAAGGAGTTTGCAAACCACAATGTGTTCACCATAAAGTACAGAATCCTGGCAGAATTATCCCCAGACTGAAGTTATTTCAGTATTTTCTTGCATTCCTTCATGGTCCCAAAGATGAATGTTTTTAAAAATTCAATTTTAATTATATATACTGATTAGTGGTGGAGTGGGGAGGATAGTAGAGTATTATGTTATTTCTTACAAAGGAGTTTCCTTGTTTTGTCTCTGGAGAATGTATTGCTTCTTAACTGAAACTTAGATTAATCATCAGACTCCTTAATGCCTTTTAACAGCTAGCCCAGCAGGTCCTCCACATACCTACAGCTGTTCTCCAGTTCAACCTCATCAACTTCCCAAGGAAATGTGCTTGGACTTGATGTTGAAACAGCACTTCTGGAATGTCATAATACAGAATGACATGACATATCACATCAAATAAGCGGCAGCTGAAAACAGTCCTATAAAAATGGGGCCAAGGGAGCCAGAATTATCCTGTTTTCTCACACCCTCACCAGACTTACAGCCTCAAGTATTCACAAGTGTTCAAGTCCAGAAAGGCCTGTTCTGAGAGCAAATTATATCAAGATAGCTATTTATATAGACTTTATCATATAATATGCATAATTTAATATTATCTTTTTCATAACCTGTATTATAAAAACATTTTATTTAGCCTTATGGAAGAATGAGGTGTTCTATGTCAGTGAATTTTGCCAAAAAAATAAAACCTACCACTTTAAATACTAACAACTTTTTAAAAACATATATGCAATTTTTAATGGACTTCTTTCTAAAAGAAATTACATCTCCCACTTATTAAGCAGGAGTTAGTGGATATTATCTAAATTGTCTTGCTGATTCAGAGTCTTCATTAAGGATAAATGTCATTAAGAACATATATAGATTAGATCTGTGCATCACTTATCTGCTGTTTTTGCCTACCTTCTAGTTTTTTGTTCCGAATTTATTATTCATAAACGAAAAGTTTTGTATACTTGTGTATCCAAAGACACATACACATACATTAAATCAAAAGTCAATAAGCTTATCATTGTGGAATCAGTAATTGTTAAGGCCATGGATTTGGTGCAGAGATTTTATAACAATTTTTTAGGGTACTTAGGAGCTTTTCCCATAGAATCCCAAATCTGGGCTATGTTCCAAAGGGTTTAGGTTACTGGCAAGGTGTTAGTATAATTTTATGCTAAATATAAAAGCCTCTGTTCTTCAAATGTTTTGGCACACCTACAAAATGAAATAAAACCAAAAGTAAATGGTGCTCCTTTCTGATTTTGGGAAGACTTCCTTCCCTACATCACAATCAAGGATGCCCTAAATTAAAATATCACATTAGGTACTGAAGGTTAAACTATAATTCTTCTGCCTCCAGAGTGGATACAAAATATGTTACATTATAACAGATTGAAAATATTTGGTCTCCCATTCAACAAGATTTAAATCTAGGAATTATTAACAAAACCTATTTTATTCTATCTGCAGGTTCAAAGGCAAAAGACAATTTCTAGATTATCATCTCCAAGGACATTTCTGATTTAAGTTGACTTTTAAATAGTATTTGAATAATCTCATTTTGAATATATTTGAATAATCTGATTCTGAATATATTTGAATAAGCTGATTTTTAGGTAAATATAGTAAGCATAAACGTCATTTCCAGGTTTTCTAATATTCATCCATACCAGAATCAGAAGTATTACTTGTTTATTTATACTAAAACATGTTCCTAATTTATTTACCCTATTTCCAGCACAATACAATAATAATATTTAATAAACATCTAAATGTTCATCTGAAACAAATATTTAAAAACTTTAACTAATCATCTTCATTATAATATCATCTAGTTCTCATGAAGCAATGTTGGCTCTGAAATACTCACAGTACAGTGCCAAATAATTGAATAGTCTACCTCTCAGAATTCTGAACAACATCATATTATTTTGTTTCACATTTTTATAGATGATTAGATGGTTAGATCTGAAAAGATGCTCTTGGAGATAGACTAAACCTTGTCTTACTGTATAGAGTGGCCATATATTCCCGTTTGTCCACGACAATCACTGTTTATACCAGTTGTAATAGTGTAATTTTAATAGTGCTTCCACTTCTCTCAAAATGTCCAGATTTAAATGATAAATTATATGGTCACTGTATTAGGTTAATTCAGAGACAGCACAATAAATTGGAATGGTTTTGCTTTTTCAACCTAAACTCAAGCTACTTTGATGCTTACAAGGAGGGGTCAGAAAAGAGTGGAAAGGGGGCAGAAAGGTGGGACAGAATATTTGGCCTCTGCTCACAAAAAGCAAAAGCAAGTGCATATTAGGTTAGAAAGACTACTTTACCACTCAGCTTCACTCTTATCCACTTCTAATCTGGTAGTCGGGAAACTGTGGCCTATTCTTCAAGAATCAAAATTGGGACACATATTTGTGAGAATTTGGAGAATAAATTCTTGAAGTTATACTCCACATTCATTTTTGTCAGCACCATTTTCCTTATAATATGTCTTATTCTAACTGAAGAAAATGTGAACATTGAAAGATAGATTATTACCTAGTTTCAGCTAAGGCTACTTAAAACTTTGAAAATAACCCCTGTACCTTTTGCTGACAATTTTTAATAACAAAGACCACAATACTACTTCTGCTGCTGCTGCCACTGCAGTGGTAAACATGATGATAATGATAGAAAAGTGAACAGACAGTGCCTTCTAGTTATTCAATATGACGGATCGCCAAATTCACGTTTGAGAAAAATACTAGAAAGAACATCCAGAGACTTGTGATTTAACTATGCCATCCAGTAGTTGAATGAACTTGAACAAATTCAAAGTTCATTAGAAACAATCTGTAAAACTTTATTTGTAAAATAGGAAGATTGATTTCTGGGAGTGGATCCAACTCAATCTAGAAATTTCTTGAAGCTTATTTCAAAAGATATATACCAGCAAAAAATATACATGTTCTGAGACCCTCAGCAAGATTAGCAGTCAGACTCCTTCACATCCAGCATATCACTTCCAAAATTTCCTCCTGGGTTTTGCTAAAGGCCCCTCCATTATAGAGAAAATTACACTAAAGATGTAATCATTCTTCACACAGGAGCTGCTTGGTTTATTTTTACTCCATTCAATCATTCCTTTCTTTCCCCTTCATTGAAATTCCAAAGTGAGCCCAAATTCTCTGTTGTATATCATTCTACTAAAGCATAAGGTGGTTATTACGTGTGATATTTTCTCTTCAGACTCCTCCCTGACCTTTGATCAGTCACCATCTCCAATTTAGATCTTTACCTTCCTGAGGCAGAAACTGCATCTACCCCGGGATATTCAGTAACATTGTGCCTGTACTGAAAATGTACCTTCGTTTCATTGGTATTCTATACACATTCCCATATTTTAACTCTTCATGGTGTTATGAAAATTATGTTAGTTGAACTAATTATTTTCTTAATTTAGGTCAAAATAACACATAACATAAAATTTACCATCTTAACCATTTTAAGGTATACATTTCAGTTGCGTTAAGAATATTCACATTGTTGAATGACAGATCTCCAAAACTTTCTCATCTTGCAAAACTGAAATCTTATGCCCATTAAACTACTCCCCATTTTTCCCTCCTCCAAGCCCCTGGAAACAAGCATTCTACTTTCTGTTTCTATGAATTTGACTACTTTAGATACCTCACATAAGTAGGTATTTTTAATAAAATCTGAACTAAGTTTTTATTATGTATATCGTTGTAAAAATGACAGTGATTTTATACCTTACTTATAAGGTATAAAATGTGTAGTGACAACCCTTTAATCATTTCAAAATGACTTCCTATATCTTAAGCTCTTCTCTGTTCAGTGTTTCTTTTGCTGTCACCCTGCTTCTCACACTTCCTACTCTTCCATCACTTTCAATCCTGGCCTCTAAAACCCTGTTTTATTGTAAATAAGCTCTTTATAGCTCCTCGTCTTAACTAAAATTTGACTTTCTTTGGAGGATCGCCCTCTCTCTACAGTCTTCTAATGGAGGCTATTTTTTTCTCTCATAATTCACATGACCCAAGGTCATGGTGGTGGGGTCCTGGAAGAGGTATATTAGTTAACAGTCTTCGGTTGATAATAAAGACGCAAATTGAAACCTAGCTTAAGAAAAAAAATATTTAAAAGTTATTTATGGACTTATACAACTGGAGAGAAGAAAGAGAAATATTCTCAAAGGCACAAACAAATATCATAAATATGCCTCTAACTTTCAGCTATCATCTACACTTGTTTCTGCTTGAATTAATTTTCTCAAGATTCTTTTGCAGTCTTCTAGGCAATAGACAATATGGCTGCTGCTAACCTCAGAATCACATCATCTTTATCCTCCTCTTGAAGAGTGCATTTACAATGCAAAAGGATGCTAGTTGAAATAACTTCGGTCACAAAAGTATTCTTCAGTCCAATCACAACCTATGGGGAATATTGTACTACTGGCCCAGCCCAGTATATGATAAACACTCTACTGACATGAGGAACTACACACCAAAATGGATTCTTCCTCCAACACCACATAAAGTTCAGATCTCCAAAGAAAGACAAAATAGAATATCTACTAGAAAAGAGGTAGCATTCTCCTAGCATGTCAGTTTTGAATCATTTCCTTTACATGCTCCTCTAATAAAAGCAAACAAACCTCTCCTCTTTGACGCATGTTATCCAGCTCCTACTCTCTGCCATATACTGTCATTGGTCAAGCCTTAACTTGGATGGTTCTAGCACAATATTCCAACATCATGTTGTACAACTTTCATGTCCACTTGTATGACTCATCCAACAGCTGAAAGTCCTAGACTCATAGTTTCTTAATCTCCTAAAATCTGGAGATTTTAATTTTCTATTTTCTGAATTTTATTGACCACAGAACTCTTTCACTCCAAAGTTATAGAATTGTAATACTATATTCTCTGGCTACAACCTCTAACTTCCCACCAATATGTCCATATGGACAACCAATAGAAATCTCAAACTCAATGTGTCCAAAAGTTAACTCATCTCTCCCAAAGTAAGATTTTAAAAATTGCTTTACTTCTTGTACTGTATTTCTGCCTTGTTGAGTAAGATCATCATTTGTAATGTGGAGGAAAGGAACTTCAGAATTATGTTTGACCACTCTCACACCACAAAACCGGACCAGGACATAGACCATAGCTTCTACCTCATTAGCAGCTCTTTGATCCCTCCCTTTTTCTTCACCCATCCCTCATGGCATAATCTTAGTTCAGCCTCTAATTAGTTATCAATTAGATTACTATAACAGTCTTCACTCTTATCTCCTTTCAACTCACTTTCCACAGTGTTTTTAGAATGAATTTCCTGAAATATGCCTGGAGTAGTGCTTAAGGATGTAAATTGAGAAATACAAGGTCATATCCTCTCTCTCAATATTGCAGAAAATTGACAGTAGTGACATTTTTTTTAAAGAATGAACTAATGCTGACAGGGATTACAAGAGAGAAGACATAAGCCAATGGTTTCTGGATAAGAAAGAAATCAATTTGCCTTTCCAGGATCCCTAAGAGCTCAGAAAAGGAATTGTCAGGTATGATGGAAGGTAAGGGTGAAACATGGACTGAAAATCATGGGGATAAGTTGGAAGGATGTGTATGCAAAACACACACCATGCTGAAACACTGGCAGTCCTAGCTCTGCTCCTCACCATGGGAAGTGTCCAACCATGGGAAGTTAGTTAATTCTCTATAGTCATTGAAGGGCTGTTCAGTAATTTAACTGAAAAAATTATATAACTATCTTGAAAGGGTAAGTAAAGGATGACAAGACTGCTCTAAAACTACAAATCATCAGCTTTTACTACAGGAAGTAAATGGATAAATTCCAAAATTAAATTCAAAATTATAAACATTTCATTTGAAGATGCAGTAATAACTACCTAAGAAAGAGCTAAAGGAGTTAAAAGTATTTACTTTAGAAAAAAGTGCATTATAAACTGATTGTATGTTTTACTCTAATAATAAAATATTAAAAATTTCAGTACATATCCAAATGTATTGTTGACATTTTTCAAGTCTTTCTGTGACTGTCATTGTTTTCCAGATAAACAATGGCATATTGAACTCTTCATGATCTCATTCATGATTACGTCACCAGCTTCCTCTAACCCTTCTCTTTCCCAACCAATCTGTAATTCCTCAAATTTATTATACTTCTGTGTGGGGGGCAAGTGGGGGCTTCTGTATATTTTTCCAAGCTGCTCCATCTTCACCCAATCCAACCTCTTGAACTCTGGTGACTACTAGCCCTTCAAAATTCAGCTTCACCAGGAAACTTTTCCCTAGACTATTCAGTCTGCATTAAGTATACCTTCATTTTGCGTTCATATCAACTCATAAATTTACTCACCCATCATTCATTTATCCAATAGATATATATTGATTGCTAGAATATAAGCTCCATGAGAGTATGAAATGCCCACTCAACAGGCATGCTTAATAGTGACTACTCAAATATCATCTGAATGAATGCCAGGCACTCAGTCAGATTCATGTACCAAGAAAACCCTAGGTACATGAAAATGTCTGCATGTGACTGAGGTTTACTGTAAGCTCAGTGAGAGTAAACTATTCTTTATCTATGATTTCTCTCTGTCTAGCAGTTTCTAGCACATAGAAGTGTTCAATAAATGCATATTCATGGAAGAATTATTATTCATGTCTCTGCATATTTTGAAAGAGCTGAATAGTGGTATTTGTATTTTGTCAATTTAGCAAGCTGAACCTGTGTTTCCAAGAGTTCCCTTCCTAGAGTGGTTCCAGCTGAAGGTTGGAAATTTGTGTGAGATTTGGAAGGTGAAGGTGAAAAAGCAGGCATTTTGTTTATTAAGCGGATGCAGGCATTGCTGCAGCCAGTGCACCTTGTCCTTAACCTGCTCACTGATTCCCCTGGCAAGAGGCAGCAGTGGTTCCACAGCACCTCTAGCTCCCACCTGATCTCCTCCTTCAGATTGTCTGAGTCTTAGACCAGGTGTTCAACAATATGTGAAGGCACCAGCTTCATCTTCAGGTCACCCACGTTGTCAGAGTCGGATGCCATGAGTCAAATGGGGTTTCACTTTGCCCAAATGAGTTCTAGTTTGTGCCCTCAGTTAACACTTTGTCCCTCTGGACTCATATGCCTTAACTTATCCTACTTCAGGTTCAGATTTCTTTCCTGACTACTTGTCCTGCTGACTTATAGTGTCCTCGGGCCCACCACCATAGGCAGGGGGGCCTTTTGTAAATTACTTTACCAGTTCTCCTTCACAATGATTAGTGAATTTTCTATGATCTCCATCCATCATTTTTTGGACCTTTGTGTCTCAAATTCTCCCACAGTTAAGTAAAATCTTATTCCTATAATACATCTTCTATTTCATCATTCATAGTGATTCTCCTTCCCCAATCAAACTGTAACTGAGAAACCAGATTTGAGAGTATGTATGAAATTCTGAGAAGCTTTCATAGAAAAATAAAAGGTGTTTTTACAAAGCAAAAGAATCAGATTCAGAGCAGATTTGTATATTCTCAGATGTGTTCAAAAAGTTTTGAATTGATTTGAAGTTGGTGAAACAGCAGGACTAATAAGCAAGGTGACATCCACAAATTTTAATGACTCTAAACCAACTAAGGGTGGCATTTATATGTATCCTTTTATCTCTTTCCAGATAAAATCCAAGAGACAGTGATCTAGGATAATTAAAATGGATTGGGGAATAAATCAAATCATAAATTTTTTTGACTAACCTCACCACCTCCAACCAAACATTGTATAAGATTTCAGTTCAAGATGGCAGACACAGTTTATTCATTTAGCTTCTCTTTCTCTGTGGATCTGAATAAGATGATAATAAAGTATCATCCAAATTTTTAAAAATGCAATAATTAAAGGAACATGAGTAGGACAATCCCAATATAGCTACTTCAAAACATTTCTAGAACCTAGAAATTGAGAAAGAATGCCATCTGCTGAAGCTGTAGCACAGAATAAGAAACAAAAAGGTCTACAGCAGATATGGAAAACAGGTTTCCCAACATAAATCTGGAGATGCTTCAGATCAGAGTCTGTAGGTGGAACAAAGGGAAGGACATAGTGGAGCTAAAAACGGGGATTCCTTGAGGGCTTGCATATGAAATAGTCAAACTCCTGTCTTCTCATGCAAGATAACCTATAATCAGGCATTTCATTTTGGTGCAGAAAGGAAAGACTTCCTCCTCCTGGTATTTGCCAAAAGAAAAGACAGCTGGCTTGTGTCCAGAATTCGCACTATACTCTAAAACATCAAGTCCACAAATCTCTTTCACATGCAGAGCACACCATCAACTTTACAATTCTCTTAGTCTTAGATACAAATGGACAATGAATGATCACCAGGTAACTGAGTAAATGCTGCAGCATAATATCAAAAGACCAAGATAAATAGAAAAATTGACTCCTACATAAAGAGATAACATTCAGGAAGCAAAAGAGAGTCTTAAAAACAACTTTAATTAGTGTCCTTGAGTAGAAAATATTATATTCAAAGATCAACATGAAGTTATGAATTAAAAAAAAAAAACAGAACACAATACTACACTTTTGGAAGCTGAATAATTTCCAAAATCAAAAAATTAATTGGAAGTTTACAAGATAAAATGCAGGCATTTTTCAAGGGTGAAAACAAAAGAAAACAAACAAAAGCAATGAGAAAAAAATATGAAAAAAAAAGACAATCAAAATTGAGAATAAATTTAGGAAGTCCAATTATTAGAAATTCTAAAGAGAAGAGAAGAAATTATCAAAGAGCTAAAATAAGAAAATGCTCCAGATTTGAAAAGAGATGTGTATCTTCTTTCTGGTAGGGACTACCTGCTACCAAGTAGGATGAGTTTTAAAAGAACCACACCAGGACACATTACTATGATACTTCAGAACTCCAAGGGCTAAAAGACTAAAAGTTTCCAGAGATGGCTGGAAAAAGCAGATTACATATCCCGGAATTAGAGTCAGAAACATCCCATTCCTTTTTGTCTGTTTGTTTGTTTTATTAGCAACATCAAAGAGTAGAACTGTGCCTTCAAGGTTCTGTTTATTCACATTAGAATTGTCTACCCAGCTATCTTAGTCCATTTTCTGCTGCTATAACAAAATGCCTGAGACCGTATCATTTATAAATAAAAGAAGTTTAGGCCAGGTGCAGTGGCTTACACCTGTAATCTCAGCACATTGGGAGGCAGAGGCAGGTGAATCACCTGAGGTCAGGAGTTCAAGACCAGCCTGGCCAACATGGTGAAAGCCCATTTCCATTAAAAATACAAAAACTTAGCTGGGTATGGTGGTGACCACCTGTAATCCCAGCTATTCGGGAGGCTGAGGCAGAAGAATTGCTTGAACCCAGGAGGCACAGGTTGCATGAGCCAAGGTCATGCCACTGCACTCCAGCCTGGGCAACAGAGAGAGACTCTGTCTCAAAAAAAAGAGAAGAAGAAGAAAAAGAGGAGGAGGAGGAGGAGGAGGAGGAGGCGGAGGAGGAGGAGGAGAAGAAGGAGGAGAAGGAGAAGGAATTTATTGGGCTAACAGTTCTGGAGGCTGGAAAGGCCAAGATGGAGGAGCTACATCTGATGAGGGCTTTCTTGCTGCATCATCTCATGGGAGAAGTCAGAAGGGCAAGAGAGCAGGCATAAGAGAGCAAGAAAGGAAGGAAGCCAGACTTATCCTTTTTATCAAGAACTCGCTCCCAAGATAACTAAACCACTCTCACAGTAATGGTATTAATCCACTCATGAGGGCAGAGCCTTAGTGACCTAATCACCTCTTAAAGCTCCCACCTCACAACATTGTTAGATTGGGGATTAAGTTGTCAACACATGAACTTTGGGGGACACACTCAAACCATGGCATAAGCCAAACCATTAATCAAGGAACACAGCATGGTACAGAACTTTTCAATCTGTAAGCTCTGACAAATTGACCTCCCACACACCCTTTCTTAGGAAGTTACTTGAGGAATGATGACTTGTAAGAGCTGTGTGAAGTAAATCCTTATCACTCATACCAAGACATCACCAGAAAGTATCTGGGATTGATAAGTCAAGAAATAACGTTGTATGTGATTTATTTGAAGATACGGGACTAACCATCAGAAAAACTAAAAGCTGAACTTGTAAAAGTGGCAACTTCTGGAGATTGATATCAGGTGTAGGGTAAACATTTCAGTACCATTTAATTTTTCTTTGCCATGTGCACATATTAATTCAAAGTAATTTGAATGTATTACCAGAGATAGTTAAAATTTTCTGTTCGATTTTTTGTGATATTAACTACAAAGACTATGGTAGACAGAATAGTGGCACCCTAATGTTGTCCAATCCTATGAATATGTTCTCTTACATAGCAAAGGAAACTTTGCAGATATAATTAAGGTAAAAGACTCTGAAATGGGGAGAGTAGTCTGGCTTATCCAGGTGGACTTAATGTAATCACAATTTCCTTAAAAGTGGAAGAGGGAGGCAGAGGCAGAGAGTCAGAGGGATCCAGTGTTGCTGACTTTGGAGATGGAAGGAGATGCCCAACAAATGTGGGAAGCTTCTAGAAGCTAGAAGATGAAACAAAGTGGACACCCCTCTAGAGACTCCAGAAAGAAATTCAGTCCCATTTACACCATGATTTTAGCTCAGTGAGACCCATATCAGACTTCTATCCCACAGAATTGTAAGATGATACATTCTTGTGTTAAGTCACTGAGTTTTCAGTGATTTGCTACAACAGCAAAGGAAAACTATTGCATAGACTTAAGAATTAATTCCTTTTGGTGTTGTCCCATCCTAGACTAAAAGAAATTATTTTCCTTTCACCTTTGTATAATCTAATCAAAACTTTAACAAAAACGATAGCAAGACAGACCTTTGCTATTTGGGGGGATAAACAGAATGAATACACTGCCTTGTCTTTCCTTTTACTCCTAATGTTTCTGATATTCCCTTTTCCGAGTCTCAGGTAAGTTACATCTGGGTATATTTAAGGGTAAAGATGAGCTACTCCAAGTAGTAGAAGGCTTCATGCTTCAATATGTCAAAATATTTCCAGAAGCTATTCTTTGTGGAGTTATATGTTAAGGTCTTGATTTTCTGTTCACATTTATGAAACACACACACATACAAAAAAAAAAAAGTAAACTTTATAATGAAATTCCTTATCTATAATCACTATTTTTAAAATACACTCCTTTAAATTACATCACCTACACTCTGTTACACTATTACTACATGTAGTCTGTAACTTCAGGATAGTTCTATAGTGTCACCAAGAAGGTTCATTGGACTTCAAATCTTACTGTTCTTCTGTATTCAAAATCCCAGAAAGGTTTGTTTTTCATTTTTGAGGTTTTCAAAATAGATATGTTGTAGCCCACCAAATTGTGAATACTTTGGTTTGTAACCCTGAGAGTGGGAATGAATTCATCCATTCATCTCTCTTTCTGTCAGTTAGTCTTTGGCACATAAAAGAGGCAGGACAGTGCAGTAGCAAGAGAACTAAACTGGGAGTCAAGACATCTAAATACAAAATTTAGGTAGCTCTAGGCAACCAATCAATTGTATGGCCTTAGACAAGTCACTTTATGATTCCAGAGCAAGAATTTTTCTTAAGCGATATAAGGTTTGACAAGATTAATAATGGTTTTCAAATTCTGATATCTACAATAGCCAATGGCAGGTCTGTGACCATGGAGGCCAGAAGGCTCTCTGTCACACCAAAAATCCAACCAAAGGAATTAACCAGTCACCAGGTCCGTGTGCCATTCATAATTCAGCGACAGCAATGTGTTTAATCCTCTGACTCTATCTTTTACTGGAGGCCTTTGCTGCTTCCATATTTACCTGGACACATTTTGTTCTCTCCAAACCCAAAAAACAATCAGTCAATGAAGACAATTTCTCAGGCAACTCTAATTTGCTGAGCAGGTTAAGATGAAGATATTCCAATTATTCATTCATTACAGTTTACCTTCCAATGACTTATCCCTGCTCACATTTTTCAGAAGTTCCAAGTACATAGTTTCTCACTGACCTCTTTTGCAAGACAGACTATAAATGCAATACAGACTATAATATTTTAGTTCTTTGAGCTCTTCATACCTTTTTTTTTCAAAGCACTGAGTTATTCTAATAATACACTATAAATAAATGACCAAATATTTAAGAAATAAGTTTAAAATATATCAATAAGCAGAAATGTGCCCATCGCCTATTTAAGCAAAACTTTCTTGATGAATAAAAAGGTTTAAAAAATTATATTACAAACAGTGAAAGCTATCAAAACCTGTCCCAAAACAACTACTTACATTCTAAGTACATTCACTTCAAAATGGAAAGGCGCAGTATACATAAGAATCAACATAGCCACAAAGCGCTCACTCGTTCTTAAATACATCTCAGCAAGAGGAGGTGAGAACAGCATAACCCAGGCAGAGGAAAAGGAACGTGTTCAGATCCCTGTTCATCTTTTATTCTACAGACTGCGGTTGATTCAAAACTACCTTCAAATAGCGCCTTTGTTTATCTTAGGCCTGTTCACTAATGCTTCTTAGTAATCTTTACCTTCTTATTTCACTTCTGATTTCAGCCTATGTCTGTTCTCTTCTGTTCTCTCAGTTTCAGTTTCTCTGTGTATACAAACTGCTTACATATCTACCTCCTCTCCTATCTAGGTATTCATTTGCATTATCTACAGATCTCTCTTAACTAGATTAATTCCTTGGATCTCAAAAGAATGTTCCAGTACATCCAAGAATTCATTAAAGAAATACCTAATATTGCAAAAATTAGACAGAAGTCTTGCCTTCACAAAGTTCAGAATTTAGAGGAAACAGACAACAAAATTAATAATGTTTGTAAATGTTCTGCAGTGAGCTTTCAAGTACCGTATCAATGTTTGGTAGGTTCCCATAAATGGGTATAGGTAGATCAGGAAATTACACTAGGAGTAAGTCCTCTTGGTTGAAATACCTCATCTCAAAGCTACACCCCACCCTGCAGTTAGAAATATCACTATTCCACCTGTCTCCCAAGTTCCAAAATATACCAATAAGATCTGACATGTCCTTCATTTTCCATATATATTAATTGCCATATTGTTCACTTTCTACTATGAAAATATAAAGGAAATGGTTCAGAAGAAAGATTATTTCCTCTTCACTGATAAAAGTCTAAAATACTTAGGTTCAGTCTCTGTAAACTGCTTACATGAGATATATATAAGATTGTAAATATATCCCCTAGTATATTATATTTAGCTGAATAGAGGATGAAATGCAAAGAGGTTCCTTTAAGATAAGCCCATTAAGCTGGCTGCCTTGTTTTTTAATAAGCCAAATGCTCTATTTATATGTTCTAAACTGCAATTAACTCATTTAAAAGATTGTTTAGCATTTCAGGCAGTTTATCGCTATAATATTAAGTCTTTCTTGGTATCAAATTGGTTCCATTATAATGTATCTATTTTTAGTGAAGTCACGATGAAACATTTTTTGTTGATCCTATTTCCCAGAAGACTGAATAATTTCATCTGATTGCCTAGGTCTTTTTTCCAAGCTTTAACATCCAGTAACAACATTTTCAGAAACAAAAAATGAAGTGATTAAATGAAAGAAAAAAATGAATCCACTTTTTCTATCATCATTACAGTTTTATTTCTCTAAATCAAAATCAAAATCTTAAATTAAAGCTACAGGCATCTCAGAAGCTTTCGCTAAGCAATCCATTTGACAATGATATGTTTTCATTTAATTATCCTCTCACATAATTATATGGCTTTGGAATATGTGTACTAATCTTCACCTTCTCTAAACTGAAATTCTCTTTGCCTCTCTATGAAGGAAAGCATGGACTTTGATCAAGATATACTTAGGTTCCAAGCCTGGTTCTGTCATTCCCAGGCTACATAATCTTGGGTAAGTTACTAAGCCTCCCTGAACCCTCTTCATCTATAATACAGAGACCGTAACACTTTATAGTAAGGTTTGGTGATGTTAACATTTTGTATCAGATAATTATTTGCCATAAGGAGCTGTTCTGTGTATTGCAGGATATTTATTAGCATCTCTGATCTCTACTCACTAGATGCCAGTATATCCTCTGGTCGTAAAAAATTCTCTCCAGACATTGACAAATGTTCCCTGGTGGGGAAATTCTTGAGAACCACTCTTTGACAGGATTGCTGATTAATCCTATCAAATAGTGGTTTAAAGGTTTAAATCTTTAGATGCTAATGTGGGTTAAATGAAATTATATACATCAATAATCTGGCATACCTTGACACATAACATGTACAGAACAAAGTTAATGTTTTTATGAATAGACCTGAATTCTCAATAATAACAATGTTATACTGTATAAAAAGAAAGAATGAGAAATTACAGAAAATTAAAGACTTTATTGTCAGAGAAAGGTATAGTCATCATTCAGAAGAAAAATAATTTCGTAATTTAGTATTAGTTTGATTAGAATAAGAAGCTTTTGGTTGTACCTGTTTCAGGGACAGGGAAGGTGAGGAAAACCTAAATAACTTAAAGCATTCAATTCAGCAGATGCCAATTTCCACACTCACTGGCATTTTATTTTTTAGTCTCATAAACATACAGCCACTGGAACATCAAAATAAATTCAAGCCTTAATTTCCAAGTGTCTAATCTTGCAGAACGGGTTGAGCATTGGGAGACACACAGACCTGGATTCAAATCCCAGCTCTACATTTATTGCTCCAAGACCCTAGGAAAATGTCTAACTATTCTGACCCTCTTTCCTCATTTGCAAATTAGGCAATAATAATAAACATTCCAGTTGATGATGTTTTATGAGTAACTAGTGGGATAAGATGTGGAGGTGGAAGGCAGTGATAGTGATGATCCCGACCCTATGTAGGCCCGGGCTAATAAATGTGTTCATGTCTTCATTTAAAAAAAAAATTAAAATAAAAAAATAAAAATAGGAAAAAAGATTGTAGAATAAATATATAAAGGAAGAAAATACTTTTATATGACTGTACAACATGTTTGTATTTTTAGCTATTATTACAACTGTCTCTTATACACATCTAGATGTGTATAAGAGACAGCAACATGTTTGTATTTTTAGCTATTATTACAAGAGTTAAAAGTTTTTTAAAATTAAGTTTACAAAACAAAAACGTTACAGTAAGTTAAGACTAATTTATTTTTGAAGAAATAAATTTTTTATGTAAGTCTAGTAAGCCTAAGTATACATTGGTTATAAAGTCTAGAATAGTATACAGTAATGTCCTAGGCCTTCACATTTATTCGCCACTCACTCTTTGGCTCACTCAGAGCAACTTCAAGTTCTGCAAGTTCCGTTCATGCTAAGTGTACTGTTTATTATCCTTTATACTTTATTTTTACTGTACTTTTCCTGTGTTTAGATATGTTTGGGTAAGCAAATACCATTGTGTTACAATTGCCTGCAGTATTCAATACATTAATTCGCTGCTCAGGTCTGTATCCTAGGAGCAATAGGCTATACCATACAGCCTAGGTGTGTAGTAGGCTATACCATCTAGGTTTGTATAAGTATATGCTATTATGTTCACACAACGATGAAATCACCTTATGACAAATTTCTCAGAATGTATGCCTCTCATTAAGCAATGCATGACCGTATACTATTGTTGTTTATTATAAAATCTTTCTTCTCCTTCTTTTTGTCTTCCCTTCCTTTGCCTTCCCACCAACTCCTGTAATATCACTTCTCCTTTCTGGCAGTAATAGCTTCCAAAGGCAGTGCTGTCAACTTCAGTCATTCCTTAGACTGTCATTCAACATTCCATCATCTGGGGTAAGACAGCAATTAGGAACATAACTTTCTTTTCCAGCTGCCAAAATACAATTAATTGACTAACGTATCCTTTTTATTTGAAATACAATAATTGTCAAACATTAAAATGTTTCCAACATTTTGAGTATTTTAAAATCCACAGAAAACCTAACGGAATAGTAGAATAAGCACTCAAATAACCTTTGCTAGATTAACCAGTTAACATTTTGCCATCTCGGCACCCTCTTTTCTCCTTGCTCTCTTGATCTCTCTTCTCTCCCCACTCCTAAATACTTAAGTATGAATTTTCAAAATTAAAAACATTCTCTAATGTAACCACATTGTTGTTATCATACCTAAGAAAACATAACAATAAATAAATAGTATCATCTAATATGCATCCATATTCAAATTTTTTCAATGGTCTCCAAAATGTCTTTAAAAGATGCTTTTATAGTAAATATTCATATATTGCATTTATTTGACATATGCATTTAAATTCTTTTGATTTAGAACATTCCCCCCGCCTTGTTTTTATTACCTTGAGGTTTTGTTTTGTTTTAATTTCAGGCCACTGTCTTCTAGATTTGATTCAACACAAATATTTTGATAAAAACAGTTCATGGACAATACTCTCTGTTTCTTACTGCATCCCATCAGCAGGTTCACTATTGGTGATGTTAACTTTGAGTGTGTGGCATGGGGGTGACCTCCAGATTGCTCCACTTAAAGGTACATTTTTTCCTTCACAAGTAATCTGTGCCATGATACTTTTAAGACCGTGTGAATGTTCTGTTCATTACACCACTCACAAGGGTTTTAGTAGCCACTAATGATCCATGTTTGCATCAATTATTATTCAGAGGATTGCAGCAGGATCATGTTCTAATTACATTTATGTGTTAACACATATTAGCTTGCACTGCTCTCCGAAGAAGAGTTCTCCCAATCCTTTCTCTTCTTTTAAGTAGCACTACGGATTATAATCATTATTATTATTACTCATTGTGTTATAATACATTACCATTACTCTTTTTGATGTATACATTTTCCCAGTGTGGCCAGTGGGAGCCACATCAAGCCAGCTCCTTTTGAACACTGTTTTTGCATTGTGGGGCAGGATGTCCCAGGCTCTCATAGGATCAGATGTTTCTCCAAGAATCCTTAGTTCTTTGATTTTTTTGTTTCTTTGTTTGTTTGTTTGAGATGAAGTCTCACTCTTGTCACCCAGGCTGGAGTGCAATGGCACGATCTTGGCTCACAGCAACCTCCGCCTCCCAGGTTCAAGCAATACTTCTGCCTCAGCCTCCTAAGTAGCTGGGATTACAGGCGCCTGCCACCCTGCCCAGCTAATTTTTGTATTTTTAGTAGAGACGGAGTTTTACCATGTCGGCCAGGCCGGTCTCAAGCTCCCGACCTCAGGCCATCTGCCCGCCTCAGCCTCCCAAGGTGTTGGGACTACAGGTATGAGCCACCGCACCTGGCTGAATCCTTAGTTCTTTTGATAGAGAATGGTAGGTGTGCTAGAGGAGTGTAATTGCTTCTAGGTCCTTTCAGGCAAACATTATTATAATATTTTTGAGCCTACTATTAAACTTTGTTAACTTTCCACTGATCAATCTATTCATAGGAGTTTTAGATACTTTAGTTTTATAATACATTTTAATATTCAATTTGGTTATTTTTTATTCTGTTTTTTTTCACTAAATCTCACCTTTTAATATAAATTGGTCACATTTTGGAGAAAAATAAAGATTAATTTAGAGATAATAACGTAATTACATCACCACATTGGCATTACAGTATCAACATATATAAACAGTTATGACTCAGCATTTATTCACAGATTATTCAAATGTTCCTCCTTGTCTTTTAATTAACTTTTGTAGTTTTACTATAATACTATGGGCCTTGCCTTCACATTTCTTGTCAATTGTGATTATTTCACAATATATATATCTTACAGTATTCTATGAGATTTTTCTTAATTACATTTTAAGTGGTTGTTGCTGACATGTAAACATATCAGTTTATTTCTTTATAGCAGTTCACCATATGAATTATCTTATGTTCTGATAGTATTTTGAAATTCATTCTACTGAGTTTCCCAAGTAGACAACCATGTTACCTATAAGTGAATATGTTTTTCCTCCTCTTTTCTTCTGTTTATACATTTAATATTTAGAGTGCAGACAACTTAAAACTTCCTGCCTACAGAAAGTTGAGAGTGCCAGGGGTTCTGGTAAGAAAAACAGAAGGCAAAAACCATATCTTTATTAAGGTGGCCGGATAATTTCTGGAAAACGCATTCTAATATAAATTTAGAGGACTGAAACCTAGACCCCACTAGAAAAGGAGAGAATTTCCATGGAAAGGGCTTAACAAAGAGGTAAAGTTGTGAACACTGGACTCATCTGGGCAACTGTAATTTATCTGCATATGACTTATTTTCCCAGAGATTCTTCTGCTGGAGTGAAAGCAGACATTTTTTCCTCAACAATTAGCTTTCATGATTTAGATCACTCTAGGTTTTAAAAAGGGAGAGGTGGAGAACAGAATTTCCATTTCTTAGATTGAAAGAAAATAGAAAAAAACTGCTTAGGAGATAGTTACAGAAATAACAAGTTGCGCATACTTGGTGATCTTCTGTTTAAAAGTGACCTGGGGGCCAGGCACAGTGGCTCATGCCTGTGATCCCAGCATTTTGGGAGGCCAAGGTGGGTGGATCTCCTGAGATTAGGAGTTCCAGATCAGCCTGGCCAACATGGTGAAACCCGTCTCTACTAAAAATAGCCGGGTGTGGTGGTGCACTCCTGTAACCCCAGCTAGTCTTAATCAATTTGTTGAACAGCACGTGTATTTGGTTTTAATATACATATTAAATATACATGTATATACATGTGCACATATATGCATGTATCTATGTATTTATATTGTTTCATGATCTGCCAATGCAGACGTTAAATGAGTTAACAAATCTTTGACAGAGATACGGTTTGAAATCATTTTGATAATTTAAATGATAAAGTTATTGCAAAAAGATCCACTTGTTTCCTGTTGAGAAAGAGTCTTCTAAAAATTATCTCAAACTGCAAATAGCCCTTAAAGCTTACTGATGTATTTCCATTAAATGTTGTAATTCTGAAATAATCTTACTTGTATTTTAAAAGATAATTAGATAAATTTATAATCAAATTCTCCCCTCTACATACTATACAAGAAAGGTAAGCAAACTTGTGTAAGGAAAAAAATCTAATTCTTACGCATAATTCTAAGAATCAAGTAAGAATGTGTTCTAGAGGAAATTAATAAAATGTTAGTTCTACTACCATGTGATTAAAATAGGAAGAGTTCATCCTCCCAAAATATTTTGCAAAAGAATAATCTAAAATACAGTAGGGACTACAGAAAGAAGGTGGTCTAGGCATTGTATTTTATTTACAATAGATTTATCTTAATATCTTAAATTTCATACTAAATTTTAATAAATTTGCATATAAATGATAAGTTCCTTCATTTATTTTATGCATAAGTAATGTATACCTGTTAGTGGCTTATAAGACTATAGATTGGGAAACTTTTTTTTTTAGTTAGCAAAGATATATTTTTAATTATATATGCTTTATGTGACACATAAAATCAAGAGATTGGAAGTGCAAATAGAGTAACTGAACTGAAATATGTCAGGTCAAATTCCATGATTACATAACAGAATCACTTTAATTTAACCACACCTTAAAGCTGAAATAGGTAAAAGGTTTAACTAAAGTGGGTCTACAAAAATTAGCCAAATTTCATTAATAATTTGACTTAAAAATCTGTTTTCATTTACAGATTGATTTTTCTTCACTGGCAAAGAAAAAAATTCTCAATATTTAAAAGACAAGAAAGAAAAGTGATTAAAAAAACTTACAACAGTCTAAGATAAATATCATATAGGAAAAAAATGAAGAAAAAAAAGTTGTAACAACCAAATAGCTAGGGCTTAACTGCTTACAAAGCAAGTTTATTTTTATCACAAGAGAGTAATTCATGTATGGGTCATTTGCAAATCTTTTACAGAGTATGGGAGAAAACATGGAAAAGAAGCTGGTAACTCTCAAATGTTCTCACATTCATGTGAGTCTGTTAGCTTTAAGGGGCGGATTATAAATGACCCACGTGAATAGAATGTAGATTATCTTTATTTCCTTAGCAGATTTTTCACTATTTTGGGAGACATGTAGAAGTCCCCTATTCATAAAAGGTTTTTGGATGTTGCATTGCCTATAGCAATATAAAATTGGTTCCTTACTTGAATTTTTCATCTCAATCTTTGTTAAAAATTAAACCTTTTATTAAGTAAATATTTTGCTCAAAATTTGCCTAAAATAGTCAAAATATAAATATTTGCTTCTAGGAGGGGCACAGTGGCTCAAGGCTGTAATCTCAGCATTTTGAGAGGCTGAGGTGAGCAGAGTGTTTGAATTCAGGAGTCTGTGACCAGCCTAGGCAACATGACGAAACCCAGTCTCTACTAAAAAATACAAAAATATTAGCTGGGTGTAGTGGCACGTGCCTGAGTCCCAGCTACTCGGGAGGCTGAGGTAGAAGGATCACCTGAGCTGGGGAGGTCGAGCTGAAGTGGGCTGAGATCACAGTACTGTACTACAGCCTGGGCAACTGGAGTGAGACCTATCAAATAAATAATTAAATTAAATAATATAAAATAAAATATTTGCTTCTCATCTTTTTCACCCAGGGTAGCTGGGGTATGAGATGTGTTGAGATGAGTAATAAATTGGAGTCAGACTATAAAGGGCCTTGTGAACCATTGTAAAGAGTCGTGAAGGTAATGGACAGTGAGAGTGGAGAAAAGAGGATGTGTCTGAGGGACATTTCCCAAACAGAACCACTGATCTTTGAAACTGATTAGATGTAGTGAGTGAAACTAAAGGGTAAGTAGAGAAAACACTCCAAGAGGGGTGGGTGGTGAAGCCTTTATCCCAGAAAGCTAACTCTTTTGGATGTCCTCTGAGTAGGTAAACAGGGGAAGAGAGGGAATACAGAGTGAAATAATGACTTCGTTTTTATAAACGTTGAGTTGACTGTGCCTGTGGAACAACGAGATGAAAACAGCTGATGGGATACTAGATTGTGAATCTAAGTTTGCAATGATAACAATCATGGGTTTTCGTTTACTGCCAGATACTGTGCTAAGCATTTTGCGCACTATAGCAGAAGTTGCTAACTCCTAAATATCTGTTCTCCCTCAACAACTACATTTATCTATACTAATCTCCTTCATCTATACTAATAAAACCCATGATTAGTGGCTGGATATAGTTTTACTTGGAATTAACACTATGCTTTCCAGCCTCCCCAGTGACTAAGTGCCACCATGCCACTAAGTTCTGACCAATGGGCTGGGGATGAAAGTGCAATTTCCAGGTACTATTCTCAAGAAAGAACCTTCTTATCCTTCCAGGTGGCTAGAATGCAGACAATGACTGGACAGCTAGAACAGGCACATACGTACTCCGGAATGTAAGTCACATACAATAAAGCAACCAGATGAGATAGAATCTGGATACCAGAAACTGAGTGGGGCCATGCCAGTTCAAGACATGTACTAGAATTTATTCATTAGAGAAAAATAATTGGTCTCTTTAGACCACTAATATTTGAATGTTCTGCCTTTTAAAAGAAAATAAAATTATAACTATGACACAAATGTTATCTAATCCTCATAACAATACTATTTGATGAACACTCGCATTATCTCACTTTAGAAATGAGGCAAGAAGCAGCTAGGATAGAGGTTTGCCCAAGGTCATACAAACAGAAAGCAGTGTGGCTAGCATTTAGTCAAAACAATCTGAGAGAAGAGGCCACACTCGTGATCACCAAACTTTAGGAAACTATCTAGCTCTCTGACCATTCCAAAGCAATCCCACACATGTGAAAATTTGTCTTTAACTTTTTATTAGAGTATAATATATGTAGAAAAATGTGTACTTTTATTTTTAAATTAGGAACATAGTCAATCAAAGTGTTATTTTGTTTCCAACCTAAATTCTTCCTCATGTTTTACGTACTCATTTTCCCTTATCCACAGATAAAGGCCAATAAGGCACAATCTTTTTCATGTTTATTTTATGACCTAGAAACATTATTAAAGTTCTCTGGCAACTTCTCTTTTGCAGGCTAAATATAACCCTTAGTCCTTATGCCTTTCTTTCAGTCTTAACATCCCAAATCCCTGAATTATTCCCACTGTAAATCTTGGCAGATTCTTTAATGCCTCTCAATCTTTTACCTAAGTACTATTTGTGGTTGCAAATTTAGCAGCATATGGGGCTTGAGAATGAGTTTTTCACAGCACTTTCCATGTACCAGGCCAGGATTCATGCATCAGACCCCCCACCATATTTGGGGAGATCTAAATACTTGATAAGTTAAGAGGTTCTTTCTGTTTTCAAGGACAAAAGAGCTTTGTCTTATTGCTGAAAGCTGACATGAATAACTTGAAAACAAAGGTTTTGTCAATTACAATCTATTCTTTATGTTTTCAGAATTTGTTATTGGCTAGCCATAATCCAATAAAATTTACCCGTGGACAAGGAGGGCATGGGAAAGAGTAGTGTTATAGTTCTCTTTCTGGGACAGCCCCAGTGGATCAGCAGACAGGAAGGGATGCACCATCCTCGAGAGGTAAATTCAGAGCAAGACGATTACAATGGGTTAGGTCTGAAGAGGAATGAGCTGAGGCAAAATAGCTTGCTATTACAGACAGCCAAGAAAAATGGGTTTCAAAAATGCTTCAAAAGAGAGATCCATGATATTGTGAAATCCTAAAGGTGGTTTAAGAGAATTCAATTTATTTCTGGATATTGTCTTTTGAAGGCCAAATATAACCCTGAATCCTTATGCCTTTCTTTATAGTCTTAATATCCCAATGTTACTGGTGGCAGAGATCCAAGTTACCCTGAGTTACCAGCGGTGAATCCGTATGGGTCCATAGCAACTTCAGTCCTTGCCTCCTCAGAAGAAAGAATTCAACTGAGGGGAATAAAGCAGAAAAAGAGATCAAGGCAAATTTCAGAGCAGGAGTGGAAGTTTATTAAAAAGGCTTTAGAACAGGAAAGAAAGGAAAATTCACTTGGAAGAAAACCAATCAGATGCCTGAAGGTCCAACAGAGAAAAAGAGCTAAAAGAGGGGTCTTTAGCCTTGATCCTAAGACTTTTATATGCTCTCCTCTTTCTCATGATTCTTCCCCTAGGGTGGACTTCCCGCATGTGCAGTGCTTTCCTTACCCTTTGGATCTGGCATGCCAAGCAGTATGTTTAGGAAGTTAAATGAAAGCCCACCTGAGACTTTCTTCCCTTTTCCAGTGGCATGTACCTGGATGTCATACTTTGCCATTTTTGTCTCTTAAAGAGCATCCCCAAGAAGTTGCTTCTCCTTTGGGTCTGTATTCAATTAACGTGTTGAGGTTAACAGGTGTGGACCATCAGGAAATGGTCTCTCTGCTGCCGAACCATCACCAGACATTCCCGGTGGGTTGGTGGAGGGCCCTCTCCTGTCCCGCTCATGCCTGTCTACCTGTAACACCAATTAAATTATTCCCACTTTGCAGTGGGAATCTTTAAGATTCTTCTCCCAATCTTTTACCTAAGTACTGTGTGTGGTTGCAAAGTTAGCAGTATATATGACTTGACAATGAGTTTTTCACATTACTTTCTTTGTTTCAGAAAAGGAAAACGTCTTTTGGTATAGACTCCTCTTAGAGGTAAAATTATTTTCAATGGACTTTTGGAAGGTTCCAGAAATAAGGAAAATTAAAGGGAAGTTGAAATTCATCAACACTGTAAACTAATTTCAAGGAATAAATAACCTTACAGGTAAATAAACAATAGGGTGTATCATTACATGCAAACAGATAAATAATGCAGAAGATTTGCAAGTTCTGAGACACTATCATTAGAAATTATGTTTTGTTTATTTGTTTAATATAGTGGTGGGAAGATGAAATTTAGACTCAGCTTTGTCTCTACAAAATACAAAAACCTAGCTGCGTTTGTTGGTGCATGTCTGTGGTCCCAGCTTCTTGGTAGGCTGAGGTGGGAGGATTGCTTGAGCCCAAGAGGCAGAAGTTGCAGTGAGCTGTCATTGCACCACTGCACTCCAACCTGGACAACAGAGCAAGACTCCATCTCAAAAAAAAAAAAAAAAAAAACCTTTAGACTCAGAAGTCATGTCCTTCACACAATGAAAAGTTTTCTCATTAACTAGTCATTTACATTAGGTATATAGCTAATGGGTACAGCACACCAACATGACACATGTATACATATGTAACAAACCTGTGCATTGTGCACATGTACCCTAGAACTTAAAGTATAATTTTTAAAAAAAAGAAGAAAAAATTTCTCTAATAAATCGCAGCTGCTGCAAAAACATTTTAAAAAGACTATTAACCTAATGGAAAGGGATTTGAACAGATAGTCCACAAAACAAAAATAGTTCTTCACTATAAGAAATTCTCTATAATGCCCCACTGCACTCATAATACAATCAGATCATTGAAAATTAAAACTACAAAAAGGACAATTTGGCAATATCTATCAAAACTACAAATGTACACATCCTTTTACCCAACAGCATAACAGCCTCACTTCTTAAAATGTATCCTTAACATATATACTCCCACATGAGTAATGACTTATGTTTAAGGCTTTTATAGTGTAGCATTTTTTACCATGATAAAGGATTTAAAACCATTTCAATGCCTATCAGTAGGGACCTTGTTTAGATAAGTAATGATTCCCTCAATGTAATACCATTAAGCTGTTTTTCAAAAAATTGATGATGAGTTATTTACGTATAGATCTGAAATAATTTCTACACAAATTAATAAGTGAAAAAAATAAGGTGCAGAATAAAGTATACAGCATATGAGTACTGGCATCAAAATGATATAGGGGGCTTCTATTCACTTGTATATGGAATAAATACAAGCATATATTGCATAGAATGTCTCTACATGAACAGCCAAGGAATTAATATTATACTAACAATATTATCCCAGAAGGAATATGGGGGTGGATGGAGGACAGATATTACCGGGAGGTTTTTCTCTGCATAGCCTTTGTGCCTTTTAATGTTAAAGATATAAAAGTATTGCATATTTTCCAAATTAAATAAAAACTAAAGTTTAAAACAAATCTACACTTGTGCCCAGCCTCCCCTAGAGTTATTTTAATTCTTGTAATACTCCCTATTTTATAGAGTAATTTTAATTCTTGAAATTTCCCTATTTTATAATTTCTCTATCAGTAAATTATACTTCTTGCCTGCCACACATTATTACAGGGAACCAATGAGACAATGAATAGCAGGAAACCTGTATAAGGTACTACACGAATGCAAAAGGAAATTGTGTCTACACAAACAGTATTGACTGAGCCTGGATTTCTGCTAAGAAATATATACCTTGTATGCTAATACTTTTGTTGAAATCAATGCTGAAGGCTGAAAATTTAAGAATGTTGCACAAATTCTAACCCATTTATTTTCTAATTGTTTATTCTAGTTCCTAAGAATGATGTTTAACTTTTGTCACAAATAGGAATTCACTGTTACTCAATATTCAAAAATACTTATGTGTAACTCAAACAATCCATTTGATGCACTAAGAAAGCTTGCAGTCTCAAAGAACTCTACTGTATTTTCTTACAAGTGAGAGAACTTTTATAAAATAAGCAGTTATCCAAATCATGATAATATATACAATAAATGCAAATTTGCATACATCTAATTTGTCCAAGGAGAGATAAAGACCCCATATATATTCTAGAATGGGAATGTTAGTAGGATTTCTTTGGCCAATGACTGTTGACTCATGATATCTGCTTGAATCACTCTGTTAAATAGGATTCTGAGGTGAAGTTTGGATTTTGTGGGAAAGAATGTTGCAATAACTACATGTACCACGTACGTGAGAGTGAGGGATGGTGAGAGGGGCCAGGAACAGTCGTACCTGCTTTATGTGTTTCCACGCGTTTCCCCTTCCTTCTTCCTTTCTGCCCTTCCTTGCCATATTTTTTCTGTTCTACAAAAATGTTTCTGAGCTTACATGATAGAAGGTTTAGGCAGCCTGGTATGGGGAAAGAAAGGGTGTTGCTTTCCTTGGAATACCCTAGTGAGAGGAAAGGATGAGGCAATAAAAGAAGAACTCATTGGGAGACCAGCTAGATGTTTTCAGCACTGGTTGTTGAACTAAAATTTGAGAGGATAGGAAAGACAAAACACAAGCTAATTCATGTCAATATAACTAGACCATATTTACATATAATCTAATCAAGGAAGTTCAAGACCTGTTCAAACAGCAGCTCATTTAAATCAATATCAGATTCCACATTACGTGAATGATCTGTTTGTGCAAGTTTCTGTGCCAGGAGATAAAGGAGATCTCAACAGTATTTGTGACTCATGTAAGTTTTCAATATGACAAAACAAACATGAGATACTTTGAAAAATTCAGAATAGCAATAAAAGCGTAGTGAACTGTTAAATATGATGTACCAACAACTGGAATGCTTCAGCCAGGTACATATAGTCAGACCCAGCTTTACAGAGTGCATCAATATGAACAGGCCTTGGAGAATGGATAGGATTTGCCCAAGTAGGAGGAGTACAAAGGGGTTACTGAAGATAAGTAAAAAAAATAATAATAATAAGGTTGGAAAAATAGATCACGATTTAACCTTGATTGTTGAGCTAAGGAGCTTGGTTTTCCACAATAGGTCATAAAAATCCTTTGAAGATTTTTAACCAAGATAATGAAATCTTCAAAGTACTGGTTTAGGGAGGGCTACACAGATCAGAGGAGGATCAAGAAATTTGTTCTGGGTACATCAATTAGGTTGGTGTTGGAATAGTCCTGGCTGAGGTGATAAAGGTCTGAATGAGGGTGATAGCACTGAAAATGGAAAGGAGACACAGATTATGAAAATGCACTTAGATAAATATTGGAGAATAAAGTTAGACAGGACATAACAACTGTTGAATATGGGAGTTAAGAGATATTAAGGAGTCAAGGTTAGTATATTAGGAAAATAAGAAAACCCTAACAAAGCTGTCTCAATTGCAGTCAGGACCCCTCCTGCATGCACAAATACACTCAGTGCTTTTTGTCTGCCATAATATTTATTATTCAGTGTTGTGGTCACTGTTTACTTACCCACGTCCCTGACTTGACTGCAAACTGCTAAAGTCTAAAGACTATGTTCTGTTTGTGGCATAGCTGGTACAAAAATGTTCATATGCATGCAAAATGAAATGAAGGAAGAGAGAAAGGGAGGGAAAGGAAGTATTTGTTTTAGAGGGAGAGATGAGAAATGTAATTTTATACATGGAGAGATAGAAGTAACAGTATATTATTCAAACTAATACATATATATTTTATTTAACTTGATTAATTTTTTCAAAGGTTACCTTTATTACTGTCCACTCAGTGCAACCCATAGTACTGCATAACCCAAACATATATTCTCAATACCAAGGTTCTACTAGAAGACCATCTCTTTCCAGTCATGACTCCCTGGTCCCATCTGAGGAAAATTCATGTTGAGTATCCATAATCCAAAAATCGGAAAGTGGAAGTGCTCCAAAATCAGAAACTTTTTGAGTATCAACATGATGCTCAAAGAAAATTCTCATTGAGGCCTTTTGGCTTTTGGATTTTCAGATTAGGGATGCTCAACTGGTAAATATAACACAAATATTCCAAAATCTAATAAAATCCAGAATCCCAAACACTCGTGGTTCAAAGCATTTCAGATAAGGAATACTCAACCTGTATTTACTTTACTAATGTGTTCAAACATCCCAGCAAGGCTTCTGGAGAGCTATTTAGTAACAATAACTAAAGCCTTAAAACGTGCATGTGTTTAATCCCCCAACTGAAGGTTAAAGAGTGCATTCTAGGTGAATAAATGTGGTTGCTTGAAAAAGATGACTAAGGGAATGCTTACCACATAGAATTTCATAATAACAAAAGGTTCTGGGGATTGGCTAACTTAATTACAGACTATCTATACAAAGGAATTCTTTATAATCATTACAAATGATGATGTAGCAAACTATCAAATAAAAAGATGCTCTCTAATCAGTGACAAGAACAAATTATAAACTACAAAAGGAACACGATATAATCTCCTTTTGGTGATACTATAATATTGTCAAAAGATTATATAGTAAAACATTAAGAGTGGATACCTCTGGGTTGTCTACGTGGGTAGTATGTATTTGTTTTACTTTTTATTTTCTTTCCAGTTTCTTCAATAAGCAACTATATCTTTTGCAACAACCTATATTTTAAATGCCAAGTGAACATAGACTTTGTTACATTTACTTTTGTATGTCCAGACATAGTACAAGCATTACACAGAAGTGTTCAATAATGGTTGAATAAAGAAAATATATTAAATATATGTTACTATTTAGCTATAAGTCAAATACAATTAATATATAATATAAATATAATAAATACATTATTTAAGGCAAGAGTTATGGCAATCACAATTACGGAAAGTAGCAATATGTCACCAACATGACCAGTCTCTGAAGAAACATGTTCACACAGGTTGGGCCTAATAACTTGCAGCTAAAGGAAGAAAATTACTAGGTGACTGGAAATGGAGCCAGTAACTCAGCTAAGGAGGGCAATGAGTACACTGAGCTGCAAGAGCTACACCCTCACCTGAGGGTCTAAGAAATCCAGGCTGTGGGCCAGTAAGACTGACTCAACCTTCCTTCACCTGTCTTCTGAAATTTAAGTTAAAAAAACCCTCCTCTTCTGTGAGCCCTTGCTATGGTCTGTATATTTGTGTCCCATTAAAATTTATATGCTGAAATCCTAACCCCCAAGGTGATGGTATTAGAAGGTGGGGTCTATAGGAAATGATTAGATGAGGTTTAAGACTAGTTCCCTTATAAATCCGACCACAGAGAGATCCCTAGCCCATTTCAGCATCTGAGGACACAGCTAGAAGGTGCCATCTGCGAACCAGGAAATGGGATCTCACTGGATACCAAATCCGATGCTGCTTTGCCCTTGGAACTCCCAGACTCCAAAATTGCGAGAAATAACATTTCTGTTATTGATAAGCCACCCAGTTTATGGTACTTTGTTATAGCAGCCTCAACAGATTAAGACAGCCCTGATCAGTGGGCTCCTTTCATGCAGCCAACGTGGGCACTTACAACACTTCACTGGGCAGAAGACTTTTTTTCACAGAGGCAGTGTGGTCGGAAGGAGCTTTTGGATTTTAAATAAGAGACAATTCTGCCACTAACAGTGCATGTGTACTTTAGTAAGCCACATTTTCTGGCTTTACCGGATAAGTATGAGTTATAAAAATAGCCCTGTCATCACAAGATTGAGGATAAAATGAGAAAATGACTAAAAAAATTAAGAAATGCAATAACTAGGTGTTAAACTATAAAATATATTGTTTTTACTCCTGGTGATTCATTAAGTTTTACCATAAAATCAGCCTCCACTATAATCCCAGCACTTTGGGAAGCCAAGGCAGGTGGATCACTTGAGGTCAGGAGTTGGAAGTCAGCCTGACCAACATGATGAAACCCTGTCTCTATTAAAAATACAAAAATTAGCTGGGCGTGGCGGCAGGCACCTGTAATCCCAGCTACTCAGGAGGCTAAGGCAGGAGAATTGCGTGAACCCAGGAGGCAGAGGTTGCAGTGAGCCGAGATCGTGCCATTGCACTCCAGCCTAGGCGAGAGAGTGAGACTTTGTCTCAAAAAAATAAAAACAAAATAAAATAAAATAAATCAGCCTCCAGAGAAGATTGGATTTCATACCACAGTAGTGTCAGAGGAAAGATACTTCATGATGGCGTTAATGTAGTTCCACTTGAAGCAGCAAACAAATGCCACTGGCCCTACCTATCTACCTACCTCCACAGCAGACTATGAGACAAGAGACCGGGGTAAGATTGACAACCAACCTCGAGTGCTCTGTTCTGCTCTGTGTATTAATGACATCGGTTGTTGGGCTCGTTTATGAGAATGGGACTTGGCAGTCCTTGCATGCTGGCATCAAATCAGATCCCCCCAGAGTTGCACACCTACTGTGCTGCATACATCTCTCTCTATCCAGACTTATCTTGCTCATAATGATTAAAAAATCAACACATCAGCCTAAACTGTGATTTCAGTGAAGGCAAGATCCACGTACTCAGCTTTGTATCTTCAGTTCACATCAGAATAACTAGAATGCAGTAGAGGCTTAATAAATGTGAGAAACAAGACAGGGTCCAAAAATTCATGAGGCTTCATTTCCATATCATAAACTGTATTTTTGACTGAAGTGTTTGTTCAATTACCTTTATCTGCCTGCCATCACACCTCACTGCCAGATGAGGCTTTGAAAAATTGGGTGGATCTTTTCCAACGTCTCCAGATTAGCAGTCATATTTAGTTACTTGTATACTTTTTCTATACAGAAAATATTAACACGTTTTGGGGATTCAGCAGGTACAAATGGGCTGTTAAATAGAAGAGCATATGCAAATGTATTTAAGACACTGCACTGAACCCAGCCAAGCTTTCTCAAATGATGATAACCATGAATAGGAGTGTTAACAACTGGAACAGCAGGGTATGGTTTTGCTTAACTTCCTTATCTAGTAACAGGTACCAATAGTTGACAGGAATACGTGTTGCATTACATACTCATTTTCATATTATCTAATTTCCAACATCTTTTATTCTCACATTGGTAACAGACAGCAACCCCTTCCACATAGCCATGTACTATTTTATGAAGAAACCCAGAAGGAAAGATGGAATAAAATAAGTAAATGTGCAGAAAAACATATGAAATGACTACATATATTGTTGATTAAAATAAAATGCATGAGCTGGGTGTGGTGACTCACGCCTGTAATCCCAGCACTTTGGGAGGCCAAGATGGGTGGATCACAAGGTCAGGAGATTGAGACCATCCTGACTAACATGGTGAAACCCTATCTCTACCAAAAATACAAAAAATAATTAGCCAGGCATGGTGGCACGCACCTGTAGTCCCAGCTACTCGGGAGGCTGAGGGAGGAGAATCATCTGAACCCAGGAGACGGAGGTTGTAGTGAGCCGAGATCGTGCCACTGCAGTCCAGCCTGAGTGACAGAGTGAGACTCCATCTCTAAAATAAAATAAAATAAAATAAAATAAAATAAAATAAATTCATGATAACAAAAGAAAGGGAGGTACTGGGGAGGAGTTGGGGGTAAGTTAGTAAGTTAGTACACCCTAGAATAACTATAAACAGAATTGACTTCTTTTCTTATCAAATATGCCGCTACAACTCATTCAAGATGACTTCAATATGATGTGAAGAGGTAGCATAGTACAGCACAGAAAGCTTTGGTGTCAAGTGGAAATGACTTCATAAGCTTCGGCTTTAGATTTATTAGCTATAAGACTTCGGGCGAGTAATTTTTCTGAGCCTCAGTTTCAACATCTTTAAAGGGAGAGAGAGAACAGTTATATGAATTACTAATGTGAAGTGCACAGCTATATGTAGATATTCAAATAAGTGGTATCTATTAATTGTGAAAGTCTCTCTTCACAAAGCTTCTATGCTACCAGTAAACCCCTAATGTAAGAAAGCATCATTATTCCAAATAAGCTACTTCCTTTGAAAACTTAATGGAATTGACTGGGATGGGGGAAATAATCTCCCTGGCAGACTCAGGGTGAGGCACTGGCAGGCAGGCAAAAATTATACAAAGAGAATGCTCCGATCTGAATTTTGCTCAAGGTGAATTTTTTTTTAAGCAAACTCTTCCAAAGCAACTCATTACCTTTCATTTTCTTAATCTCTATGAATGAAAATAATGTATTCAATATCTGTTCCCTAGAAGCCCCTCTCCATGAAATCTCAGAAATAACCCTCAATGCAAGCAATGTTTCCTGGTGAAAAATAGGAGCTCCAAGAAATTCCAGGGACAGAAGAGAAACAGAAGAGAAGGCATGAAGTTAAAAATTAATAATTTTATAAGAGCACAAGAAGCCATGAGGAAGAGGTACAAAAGGAAAAGGAAGGAAACCCCTGATATCAACATGCCTCCCCATTAATTATCAGAAGAAGAAATAAAAGGAGTATGGTAAAAAGAAGAGCTTTGTAAAGATATACAATAGGAACAATGGGGCAGATTTCCAAGATGATCCCCTAACAGTGTCATATCCAAAAAAGTTTACATGCTCCTGTATAATATTTCTGCATTTAACCACGAGCACTAATAGTCTCCTCCTGACAGTCCATTTGCCCTCCCTGATGTTTAAGCAACATAACTTTAATTTGAAACTTTAAATTCTTTAAATTAATTCTTTAATTTGAAACTTTAGTATATAACAGAAGAAATTTAAAAAGACGATGTAAGTAAAATAAATGAAACTATAAATATAAGCATACAAACATTTTATATCTTTAGTATGCAGGTATGGTTTTATTGCGGTCAGTAAATCTCTCTCTTTGCCGTTCCCTCTACCACACACACCGGGATGAATATTATTTTAGGTAAACTCAAAGTGTCAGTCCTACTTCTTAATTATCTTTTCCTGTTCTTACTCAAATTATTCTCCTCTTGAATTCCAAACTGGTGTCGACTTAGATTGTGCAAATCTGAAACCACCTACACCCACACAGCTTATTGTCTACATGAATGTTACTTTACTATCTGACCATCTTCTTCAACATGGCTTTACTATTACAGTGTCTTTATTTCCTTGGGGTAGGGCTTCATGTAATCATCCATGAAATATTATTCTTGTAATACTACAACTGTACTATTATTACAAGAAGCCCTGGCCCAGGGAGATAAAAGTTTTGAAATTCTCACCTCAAAACCCTGTCCTTGGCTGGGCACAGTGGCTCACACCTGTAATCCCAGCACTTTGGGAGGTCGAGGCGGGTGGATCACCTGAGGTCAGGAGTTCGAGACGAGCCTGGCCAATGTGGTGAAACTCTATCTCTACTAAAAATACAAAAATTATCTGCACACAGTGGCGGGTGCCTGTAATCCCAACTACTCAGGAGGCTGAGGCAGAAGAATCGCTTGAACCCATTAGGCAGAGGTTGCAGTGAGCCAAGATTGCGCCATTGCACTCCAGCCTGGGAGAAAAGAGCGAAACTTCATCTAAAAAAAAAAAAAAAAAAAAAAAAAACCTTGTCCTTGCTGTATCCACCAATTATAAACCAATATATCATAATCATTACCCAATTCTCATCACGCCCTCATATTGAAAAACCCATCTTAAACCAGGCATCAAAAACCTCATAAATAGCCCAACTTCACCCTCCCTTTCCAAGATGCTATTAAAACTTTGTCAAGGTAGAGAGCTCCCTTACCATGTTAAGCCACAAACTTAGCTTTGCCTTATCAATTAGTTACTTAGGTGGTGTTTTGAAAGCCTTCTTGGATAGATGTCTTCCTTCTTAGTTTGATGATTACAGTGTATGAGAGATAAGCATGTGTGTATAATTTTATTCTTAATAAGAAAGGCTGAGGCTGGGCACAGTGGCTCACACCTGTAATATCAGTACTTTGAGATGGCAAGGTGGGAGGATCACTTGAGTTCAGGACTTCTAGACTAGCATGGGCAACATAGGGAGACCCTGTCTCCATAAAAAATAAAAAATAAAAAAATAGCCAGGTGTGGTGGCATATGCTTGTAGTCCCAGCTACTTGGCAGGCCAAGGTAGGAGGATCACTTGAGTTCGGGAGGTCAAGGCTGTAGTAAGCCAAGATGGCATTACTGCACTCCAGCCTGGGAGGCAGAGGGAGACAGAAAGACTCTGTCAAAAAAAAAAAAAAAAGAAAAAGAAAAAGAAAGATTTGTAGGTTTGTGTATCTACTGCTAACAGGACTGCTGTTTTCTCTATCACTATATTCATGTCTCATCCAATTGAACTTCCCTTTAGCTGTCTTCTTAATGTTGTGTTATCCATGCACCTGCCTTCTGTTCTTCTGGTATGCAATGAAAGATCTCAGGCTTGCCATATATCTAAAAGACAACCTTGAACCTATGGCCACCAGGCAACAATTCATTAAAGATGATTGTGAGCCTCCAAAGGGCCCTTGTACTAATTCTCAAATTTCTCCTTGGTCACACTGATGACCCCTGTTCCAGGGGTTGTACCAGTTTATAGCCAACTTGGCCAGTCAGTATTTATGCCACAGGAACTATTATACCATTATAGAGATGGTTTTCCAAACAGCTTCTTAGTCCCTGAGGTCAAAGACGCCTGTGTTTCCCACAGATGAAAAACGTCCCAAAGTATTATTTGAATGACTGCTCCCAGACCTAAGGAATCTCAGTGATGCGGTTTCATTGTTGTTTCCTGTTTCTTACATTTAAACTCCCTTTATCCTCATATCCACCAACTCCCAAAGTTGCTGGGTTTACAGATGTCCTTTGCAATCTAATGCAACGTTGGGACTCACAAAACAATACCCCACAATGAAAGCCTCAGAAGCAGCCTGAGAAACAAAAGTTTTTCTCTGACCTTCTCCTGCCCTCTATCTCTCAGTTCCATTCCCCACCAGGCTAGCCACAGCAACTAGCAACCCTCTTCCCTGAAGCAGGTCATAGACACCAAAACCCCTTTTCCTCAAAGCCAGCCAAAAACCTAAAACTATTATTCTAACTTTCCCTCTGCCTTTCTGTGTAAAAACTGGTCATCAAGAAGTTATCCAACCTACCTTTCTTTGGCTATGGTCATAAGATCCCCATTCCAGAGAGTGTCCTGCCTCATACCCAGAAGAAGGGAATGCATGCTCAGGGAGGCCAAGAAGATTCTCGACAGAAAGGACTTGCTGAGTTTTCCTCACTCAATCTATTAGCCTTAGATCATACTCTTTTGTCCAATCACATTTGGACAAAATGTACGGACACAACTGTCCATACTTTGTTGAACTTAAGCAAAAGAATAGATAGTTCCCTCTGTATCTTCAGGTCTTCACTCTGAGGGCCCCCATGTACACATTAATTTGTATGCCTTTTCTCCAATTAATCTGTCTCTTGTCCATGATTTTCAGTGAACATTCACAGAGCAAAGAGGAAGGTTTTCCCTTGGTCCTGATAGCATACAGCAGCAAAGACCAGCAAGACTGGCTTTTAATCTTTTTATGTTCATAGAGACTCTAATGTGAGGATTTTTAATTATAAAATGATCATTGATCACCAAAGCTATCCTGCAATTTTAAAATGAAGAATAGTTTTAGAAATATAGCAATGAAGCATGTAAAACAAAAGGAACAATGTGATGATAAAACAAAAATAAAGGTTGGCATCACTGCTGGGGTAAGAATGGCACAGAATACTGATTATTTAAATGAGACCAAAAAAAGAATTAAAGGTGATATATACCATGAGCATTTTTCTTATACTTTGTCTTCTGCCTAGTTTTTTTGTTTGTTTGTTTACTTTTTTTAAGTTAGTTTCACTCACATTCTGAAATGGTCTAAGAAGAGGCCACAATGAAAATATAAAAGAAACATGGAGAGAATAACAGATCATAGCTGCACTTTCTACTATGCTTTTCTAACTGTTCATTTATATTTTGCATGATTTCTCCTAAGAAAAATGGAAAACCATTTTAGAAAAAGACCAAAAAGACTGAGAAGATTTTTAGTAGTCTAACCTACTTGATAGAGAACTTCTGTGAGGATAGTAGTGAGCCCAAACCTTTTATTGGATACTCCTCATTAAAAAATTTAATGTTTCTCACACACACACACATATATATACACACACACACACATATATATACACACATACATATATATACATACACACACCTAAACTTTATATATGTTCTGTTATACTGTGTAATTTATAAAATATGTAAGGAATACAAAATAGAAATTTTTAAATGCTGAAATTAAAAATACAGAAATGAAAGCTCTAATTTTTTTTTTTTAATCCAAAAGATTTTCCTACACTCCCTGGGATGAATTCTAGGCTGGACTACAGATTTTCAAGATTTTCCTTGCATCCTTAAGAAAACTTAGAATAAATGGAAGACTTGGACCCTTGAAGTTTAATTTACTATTTAAAAGTAATTCAGGTTTAATATAGCAAGTTAGCATATACATGTTTGAATGGCTACATTTATGGTATTATGACGAAGTGCTTTCCCTTGTCTAAACAGCAGTTATGGAGAAAGAGTGCATTTGTTTATAGTATCTGATAAATTGGGCCCAGGATTGAGTTTATTTAATGAAATAAAAACTCAAAATAAGCATTAATCTAGTAGTACAAACATCTAGTATGCACTATTAGATGATCACAATTAGTTATCAATAATCATAAGTAGGCTTTATGCAGGCATAATAATTATCATTTTAACTAGAATACACACCTCTTAAAGACAGCATCTTATAACCCTTTATTTTCCCAGTGTAGGCATAGCAAGGTGCTCACAAAAAATGTTTACATTATTCCCCTTCATTGTATTTGCTCAGGCACTTGGGCGACTAGCTCAAACCTGTTTCGCAACAAGTTTGATGAACCTGCTAACTGACATTTCTGTCCCTGACATGAAAACTTCCTAACATTCTTGTCCCTGATATGAAAATGTCTCTCTTAATTCACAGTCAACTTAGCTACCACAGATTGGAACGTGAGGGGCTGAAATAGGCAAGGAGACAGCGTGAGGAGGAGGTTGCCTTAGAAATAGAGGATCAGCCTCATTATGTCTATTCGCCAGAAGGAAAAAAAAAAATCCCCAGAAAGTCTTTCATCAAGGGAGGATCTAAACTCTAACAGAGAACTGTTATCTATCCGCACATGAATTTCGGGGGAAGGAGGAGAAACAGGGAGGTAATCGGTATAATTCATCCCCGAGGCTCTTTCCAATTCCAAGACTGATTCAAAATTGGAGAGAATGGTGGAACCGATACACCAACATTC
>NW_012105364.1:11326239-11328837 GCF_000951045.1 Mandrillus leucophaeus
CCCAGGGGCGCCGGGGGAGCCCCCAGCCAGGGGCTGCCCGACCTACCCCGCTTTCTTTTCTTCGGAATGCACGGCTTTCTGGATGAGATCTTCTTCACCTTCTTCTTCAACGTACTGGGGCAGGGGGACGGAACAACCAGCGGCCACACGTCGCTCTGGTCCTTCTTTATGTATGGCAGCTGCAGTTTCGTGGTGGAAAAACTCTACTTCCATCTCCACTACAGCCGCGGTTGGGGCACTTGGAAGCGGGTGCCCATCTACGTGATCTTCATCTACGTGTGGGAGCTTTCCTGGGGTCTGGGACTCCGCACATGCGGGGCTTGTTCCTGGGACTATTCTCACTACCCGCTCAATTTCATGGGCCTCATCACCCTGATGTATTTACCTGGCTGGATATTCCTTAGTGTGTACCAGGACCTAATTTCCAACGTGTTGTGGAGGGTGCAGTACGTACCAAGTAACTAAAACCAAAAAAGAAAGAAAGAAAAGGAAAAAGTCATTGGATTCCCACGAATGGATGCGATTTATTTTTACACATTTAAAATGAAGTGGGTTTTTTAGTCCTTTAATTTTTATACACTTTATTAAATCTTCCAAAATGTTTTATTCCACCTTTTAGTTTTTCTATTTGAAACCCGTGTATAATATACTTTGAAACATTACTCGAAACATAATTCAAAGTACTTAATTCGCCAATGTTTTAAAACGTTTACAAGCCCAAACAGCAAAACCGTTATACCTTAACATCAGAATGGTGTAGTAGTGTTTACTCATCTGGCCATCGATGAGTGATAGCTACTAATTTTTTTTGCGGGGGGGGGGATCTTTAAATCAGAGAGCAGTGATTTTTACAAGATTTGGCTAAATTTTCTGATTCAATGATTTGTTTACTTTCTTTTTAATCTAATTTCATTTTAAATCCTTGCCATATTTACCAATGACTGAAGAAACTCAATGTCTTGTACTCTTGAAACTACAGTTAATAGATCTTAAAGTGCCTCCGTCTAGCACACAAGTGAAAAGAGGCTGAAAAATGCGAAAGCACGTTCTATGAACAGATTTTTAAATGAGATCTTTTCTAGTAACTCAGACAGGTGACACTGTGTTAAGATATTTGATCTCCATCCTGGAAATGATTGCTTTCCAATGTGGGTAAGCCTTAAACACCAGGTGTGTTAACGTTGATCAGATCCTGTGTTATCTATGGCTGTACATTTTTGTTACTGTGCAATAATGTAAAATGTTTACCTTACATAGCCAAGGGCCAAGTGAAATTATATCACCTTCCACAGTGTTCTAACTCCAAGGACCCTTTTCTACATGGAACTTCAAGGGCAGAACATTACCTTTGAATAAAATGAACCTGAATGTTCACGTTAATTACGTTAAGCCTAATTGTTTCCTGTGAATACAGATATGTTTTCAGCATATTTCTGCCGTGGCTCTTTTTCCTTCTGGGCCCAGAGTCCTTGGGCCAGGCTTGATGTGGTAATGTGCATTATAAATCAGTCGTAGCTTTGTGGTGACTTACTATTAACGTCTGCAAGCTCTGAAGTTAAATGAGATGATGTAAACCATTTTAAGAAATCATGCCTAATTAATAATGTATTTTGATGTTGTTTGCTGTTTTATTACATTTATAAAAGAGTAGAATTCAATGCAGCTCAGCCAGGGATGATGAATATCCTCTCAGTTTTTATTACAAAGACAATCAGGAAAATTTCATGTATAGAAATGAGTGGCTTTCTATTCAAATTATCAGCTAGCCTATGCTGTAAAAAGGGACTTTTTTCTGTTTTTAAAAAATGTTTGCTACAGGAGTAGAAAATATATGTATTTAAATTTTATTAAGTTAGAATAGTTATGAGTGTTATATATTTTAAACCACTATCTGAGGTTGTAAGCTAAATTAGGAGTAATGCTATATAATCAACCTCACCTGTGAAATGGACTGTGCAAAACATTATTTTAGCCAAAATACTTTACTCAAAGCTAAGTAGAAACTGAAATATAAGCTAACTGTTTGCAGAGAGTTTCACTTAAGAAAAGTTCTCTGTGACACTTGGTCACGGATCAAAGATTTATGAAAACCCTGTATAGAAAAAAGTATAAGCATAGTCACTCCAGTTAGGGAGATGCTGAACAGAATATTTGTAATTCAAATGTGACACATGAATCTGAGTTAAGTGTGACATCACACCAGCGAATACTTCACCAAATCCGAGATTTCTGAAATACTTGCTAAATGTACACATTTGCACTGTGCCCTTCACATGCTGTTCTCCGGCCCTTCTTACTCACCTAACAGCATTCTTAGGGTCAGAAATCCATCAAGAAAGTAGGAAAGCGTGCTGTTTTGTGTTGCTTTTTAATGTTAATCCGATTTAAAGGAAAAGTCAAGGTTTTCATTCATTCAGTTCACTCAAGAGATAGTTACTGAGCCTCCACTGTTTGCTAGGCACTTGCCTTAACTCTGTGGATATAGCTGTGAACCAACACAGACAAAATCTCTGTCCTTGGGATGCTTACGTACTAGTGCTTTGATTTATATAAGATTATACTTATTTGCAATAGGCTATGAGAGGCAATTTTTATGAA
>NW_012105364.1:11333937-11337376 GCF_000951045.1 Mandrillus leucophaeus
AGCATATACAAGAATCACCTTGTGCCTACAAAAAGAGGTAGGAAGTTTTTAATATTTCATATTTTTCCCCCCTCTGCTCAGCAGCTTCTTTCCCCCTTTCTCTAAAATCAAAATAATATGCCAAAATGCAAGATACCTCATATCACAAGCTAGGAAAAATATATATAATTATTACTATACATTTAATATAGTACTCAGAATAAATGTCATTGTTAAGAGCTAAGCAGCCAAAAATTAAAACTAAATCTTTAGAGATATTTATTCTGAGTTCTAGTAAATACCTCAGAGTCTAAGAATTTATTAATAGAAATAAATAAAACAAATGTAATTTATTTTTTTCTCCATGTTTATCTTATGCAATGCTGAAATGTCTTATTAGAAGCACTTTAAATTTTAAATCAGTTCTATTTGAGCTCTGAATCTAAAAAGGAATGTAACCTTTTGAGTTTTTCTTGTTAACAGTAAATACAGAAGTTCCTGTATCACACAAGGACTCCAATAAGATCGATCATCCATTGCAACATTTCCAACATTTTAATGATTCAGTGTACTTAACTATAAATACTTTATTATAAATATTTAATATTTCATGTTTCAGCTCAGCACAACACAGGTTAGAAAAATATAACCTGTCTTTCATTAAGAAACGTTGGATAATCCTACCCCTTTGAATAAAAAAAATTTCTGCTCTTGAAATAGTCTCCATTGGCATGATGGACTTGGTTCTGTTTAACAAGATGGTGAATGAGAATTTGGATAGACTACTTTGGTTTGTTTCCTACTTCCAAAACACATAAAAAAATCAATATACTTGGAAAGGAAGTTACACTCACAATACAGTTAGAGTGATAAATAAGTAATTGTATTGTAGTATCTTAAAGCATTTTAATAAAGTCAATTTTCCTTATATTAAAAGGCATTAAAATTTTTTACCTTTTATGTTAATTTTAAATATACTGTCTTGAACAATACTGAATGGAGCTAAGCTCCTTTACTGAAGGAAAGTAAGAAGAGAGGATATAGTTCCCACACCCCTATGCATCAAACACATGCTCAGCTTATAATGAAGTGAAAGATGGCAGCAAAAGATGATTCTGTTACATTTCCAGGGTATTTTTAGTTTTTTTCCTATTCTTAGGCTTGGTACTGGAGGACCTAACAAAGATAGCAATTGTCTGTGTGGACCTCTATTCACTAGAACTAGCCTCATTCTAATTTTAACATGGAGGCCTCAAGCCAGCCACCAGCAACTCAAATTGTAAATTAACCTGTGATGTGGATAAAGAAATTTTTTATCGGAGACCTTTTTTCTTTTTAATGTAAAGAAAGCATAGAGAATGGTTTCCTTAATTTCTTAATTATCTTTGCAAAAATCGTCAAGCAAATTACCAGACATCCGACAGAGAAACATGGATCCTTAACACGCAGAAATGTTTAATTTTCATCTTACCTCTTAAAAATTCTATAAAATGCAAAAGTCTCGTGAACCGACTTTCCCAACTAAAAAGAAAAATAAATAATATGTCTTTACCATGATTAAGGAAAATCAAATGTTGAAAGAAATTGTGAAAGTTAATAACATCCAGCCTTCCACCCAAGGCAAGAATTTACACCTCTGAAAGATGGTTTCTCAGCTCAGCTTGTGCTACTCAAGAAAGCATTAATTGTGTTTTTCACACAAAGACTAAATGGGAGGAAAGCTGTTGGCAGCTGGTTGATAAACCCCACTTTCAGTGAAGTAAGAAGGCTTCCAAAGTTTTTCGGAGCTAATATATGCTATTCATCCTGATTACTTATTACAATGAAACTTTTCTTAAGGAACGTTTTTCTCTTCATTAAAAAAACAAAATTAGGCCAAGCGCACCGGCTCATGCCTGTAATTCCAACAATTTGGGAAGCTAAGATGGAAGGATCTCTTGAGACCAGAAGTTTGAGTCCAGCCTGAGCAACATAAAGAGACACAATCTGCACAAAAAAATCAAAAATTAGAGAGGCTCGGTGGCATATGCCTGTAGTTCCAGCTACTTAGGAGGCTTAAGTGGGAGGATTCCTTGAGCACAGAAGGTTAAGGCTGCAGTGAGCTATGATGGACTCCAGCCTGGGTGACAGAGCGAGATCCTGTATCAAAAAAAAAAAAAAAAAAAGTGTGTTTCATTCTTTTGTCATGATACTTATGATCTCTTTATTTTTTTTTATTGTACCTTTTCAAATGATGCTTCATTCATGGAGTCTAAGCAGCAAGTCTTTGAGATCTTTTAGGGTAATTACATTACTTCAGAAAATAAAAAATACATTGATTGCAGGTTTAGAAGACTAAATTCTAGACACTCTGCTTGAGTCGTTGGAGTCTCAACCTGGTTCAAGCCAAGAAAAGCCTTTGGCGAACTGCTGTGGTCAACCTACAGAACATCACCTGGTGAAGTTTCCTGGTAACTTACCCTGGCAGACCTAAACACCTGTACTAGAAAGAAATTGAGAGGCCATAGGTATCACAGAGACAAGGAGCTAGCCAAAGAAGGGGGAAAGATTCCATGGATCAACAGTCCATCCAAGAAATTGTTCTTACCATATTAAGGAGAAAATTAGCTCCACTTTTCATGGGATTTCAACAGATGTTTATACTATATTATATTAATATATGGATATTATTAATATCCATAATGAAAACAAAAGTAGCCTTATAGGATCTCAGATTCCAAACTTCACATATTGAAAAGTCATTACTGTGGGAAAATAGTATTGAGAACATGCAGAAAATTTATATCATTTTGTTCTGATTACCTACTAACTTAGGACAAAAACAAAATTAAATAGGCTCTTGTACATTTCTGAAGGAGAACTATTTTAGTCCAATCCTTTTATTAGTAGCAATGAATGAACAGGAAGAAAAAATAAATAAAAGAGTTCCCTGGTATACAAGAGAGACAGCAGTCAGATTCCAAATACTTAAAAGCAAGAGTTTAATAAAATTCATCATAGCACTTACTCATAATGCTGATATTTACAGCAAACAAAACAAAACAGAAACAAAAGAATAATTAAGGCAGAAATTGAAGATCAATTGAGAAGGGTACTATTCAATAGCCATAGAGAGCACATGTGTTAATTTTCTATGGGTAAAATAATTGGAATATGTGAATGTTATTCTGTATCTTTCTAGCATGCAAGATTTGCATTCCAAAGTAAATTTTGGGTTCAGAAAACACTGCACACCCTAGGTTTGACAGAATACCAAATGTATACTTTATTGAGTTAATATTTATTCAGCAGAATTTCTGAGTTTATTTTTTGTGTAATGATGTTATTGGGCATGCTATAAAAGTTTCAATAATAGTGTTATTGAAGTGTCTACTCAATGCACGAGTAAAGAGACCACAACTTACTAAAAATCTAAAATCACAGAACTTTAGAGCTTAAGAAGATAACCAATGGTCACCTA
>NW_012105364.1:11338671-11340089 GCF_000951045.1 Mandrillus leucophaeus
AAATCTCTGTCCTTGGGATGCTTACGTACTAGTGCTTTGATTTATATAAGATTATACTTATTTGCAATAGGCTATGAGAGGCAATTTTTATGAAGGCTCTCATCAGGCCTGTTCCTGGAAAATCAATCCATCTATCTAAAACAAAAACCCGTTAGCAATCTCTCTGCTAGTTCTACAAAGAGCGAGCTAGTTCTTGTATATTCAGGAAGTGATTAGCCTGTCTATTAACTTAGCACCTTGCTTTAGGGCTTCTCATTCTGTGTTTACTCAGCTTCTTAAATGTGACATTTTACTGCAACCTTTGATCCTTTAAGGAAAAACCAGGGAAAAGAAGGAACCATCAGATTATTCAATTATGTTACTAATTAATAATTCAAATACAGAAATGAGACGGCATTATGATGATAGTTAATATCTAATTAGCACTTACCACCTACAAGGAACTCTTCTAAGGGGGGTGTGTGTGTGTGTCTGTGTGTGTGTAAAGAAATATGTAAATATATATATGTATATATCTTAGGGGAATACATATATTCATATATATATATCAAGGGAATAGATATATATTTTATTTGTTTATATATATCATGCATATCTCGATATATATACATATGTGTACATATATTCACTTAAACCTCTAACAGCCCTCCTTTTACAAATGAAGACAAGAAAACTCGAACCCAAATAACTTAAGTAACTGCCCAAGTCATACAACTACTGATCATTTAGATTTGAATCCGCATATACTGGACTCCAGGGTCCATTCTTAACATCAGTACTGTCATGCCTTGATCTACTGACCACAATGGATCTTCTATGGAGTTCATTTTACAATCCATATTGCTCTTCCCCTCCACTATTATAGATGCAAGAGTAGCTGCATAAAAGCCAGGCAATAGTAGCAAATAGTGGCAAAAAGTGGCAAAAACACTTTCACGCTGCCTTTTTATTCCATGGTATTAAGTAACAAGGGAGCTAATAACAGGATGCATAGCTGACATCAGCCTTGTTCTTATCCCAAGATGATATATCTTTATATTTCAGTGATGCTCTGAAATACAGTACCTTGCTTGAATTCAGATAATCTTGAGTTTATAAGAATAAGGCCAGGCACGGTGGCTGACATCTGCAATCCCAACGCTTTGGGAACCCAAGGCAGGAGAATCACTTGAGATCAAGAGTTAGAGACCAAACTGACAACAGAGCAAGCCCTCGTCTCTACAAAAAATTAGCAAATGAATTAGCCAGATGTGGTGCCGCATGCCTGTAATCCTAGATACTTCAGAGGCTGAGGCAGGGGAATCCCTTAAGCCTAAGAGTACAGGACTGCAGTGAGCTATGATCACACCACTGCATTCTAGCCTGGGCAACAGAGCAAGACCCTTTCTCTAAAATCAAAATAATATGCCAAAATGCAA
>NW_012105364.1:11344879-11352804 GCF_000951045.1 Mandrillus leucophaeus
CTTTTAGGGTAATTACATTACTTCAGAAAATAAAAAATACATTGATTGCAGGTTTAGAAGACTAAATTCTAGACACTCTGCTTGAGTCGTTGGAGTCTCAACCTGGTTCAAGCCAAGAAAAGCCTTTGGCGAACTGCTGTGGTCAACCTACAGAACATCACCTGGTGAAGTTTCCTGGTAACTTACCCTGGCAGACCTAAACACCTGTACTAGAAAGAAATTGAGAGGCCATAGGTATCACAGAGACAAGGAGCTAGCCAAAGAAGGGGGAAAGATTCCATGGATCAACAGTCCATCCAAGAAATTGTTCTTACCATATTAAGGAGAAAATTAGCTCCACTTTTCATGGGATTTCAACAGATGTTTATACTATATTATATTAATATATGGATATTATTAATATCCATAATGAAAACAAAAGTAGCCTTATAGGATCTCAGATTCCAAACTTCACATATTGAAAAGTCATTACTGTGGGAAAATAGTATTGAGAACATGCAGAAAATTTATATCATTTTGTTCTGATTACCTACTAACTTAGGACAAAAACAAAATTAAATAGGCTCTTGTACATTTCTGAAGGAGAACTATTTTAGTCCAATCCTTTTATTAGTAGCAATGAATGAACAGGAAGAAAAAATAAATAAAAGAGTTCCCTGGTATACAAGAGAGACAGCAGTCAGATTCCAAATACTTAAAAGCAAGAGTTTAATAAAATTCATCATAGCACTTACTCATAATGCTGATATTTACAGCAAACAAAACAAAACAGAAACAAAAGAATAATTAAGGCAGAAATTGAAGATCAATTGAGAAGGGTACTATTCAATAGCCATAGAGAGCACATGTGTTAATTTTCTATGGGTAAAATAATTGGAATATGTGAATGTTATTCTGTATCTTTCTAGCATGCAAGATTTGCATTCCAAAGTAAATTTTGGGTTCAGAAAACACTGCACACCCTAGGTTTGACAGAATACCAAATGTATACTTTATTGAGTTAATATTTATTCAGCAGAATTTCTGAGTTTATTTTTTGTGTAATGATGTTATTGGGCATGCTATAAAAGTTTTAATAATAGTGTTATTGAAGTGTCTACTCAATGCACGAGTAAAGAGACCACAACTTACTAAAAATCTAAAATCACAGAACTTTAGAGCTTAAGAAGATAACCAATGGTCACCTAGTACAACTCCCAGCCCATACGGTAATTCCTTCTAGATCATCTTGGACATGTGTCCATCCATCATCTTCATGATCACTTCCAATGACAGAGATCATTGTACTTATTCAGATCTCCCAAGAAAATGCGTTTCTTTGTTCTATAGCTTAGATTGTTAGAAAGGTCCAAACAATAAGACCACATCTGTAACTCAGTCATTTTTCAGAGTTTTTAGTTAATGGACAAACCAAAAAACCAAAGATTTGAAGAAAGTTTCCAAGTGTGTCATAATTGTCTTACTCTGAATTAAATATCCCAAAATATTGCAGCAATATGTAATAAAGTATAATGATAAAGCTATTTCCAACTTGGTCTAGACATTTCATCTCTGCAAATAGGAAACAACATTACACATGATTAGCTATTTTTGCAGCTCAACCCTACCACTGTTTCAACTGAATTTTCATTTCTCGAAATACCCTGAGTCTCATTCCAGTGAACTATCATTAAGCCAGCTGGTCCTCTTTACGCACTTGTACATTCATATAAAGATAGTGGACATGGATCTCTGTTATTCCGATACTGCATGACTAGGACCTGAAAGTGAGTTAGACAGAAGTGACAGCAAGTGGAATGAAGAAGGGAAAAGCTACCATTGAATTTAATCTTCATTTATTTTGTTTCTTCTATTTTCCTGCTCTCTTCTCCTGTGATTAGATGTAATGTCATTTTCCCTGTTTTCTCAACACTTAGCAAAGAACATAGCTAAGAGTAGATGCTCAGAAATTTTTTGTTGGTGAATTTATCTGAATATTTATGTCAGACATAATGGAAGCAGAACTTAGAAATACTACCAGGTGGCATATGTGATTTCAATAGGACATTTGTTTATAGAGCATATACAAGAATCACCTTGTGCCTACAAAAAGAGGTAGGAAGTTTTTAATATTTCATATTTTTCCCCCCTCTGCTCAGCAGCTTCTTTCCCCAGGCAAAAAGCTCAGTTAACCCTCTAGGAGAGTTTAACTACATGGTGGACTTTTAAATTTGTAGGCTAGTCAGAGAACCCAGCTACCCTTAAAAACATTATTTCTGAACCATGAATTTAGAAAGAAAAACTGATGTTCACATGAACTAGTTGGCAAGAGTATGTTTTATGATGTGACTCTTCTCTAAAGACTGATTTGTTCAGTTTAAAGCTATTTTTATCTTTTTATTTTTAAAAAGAGATTTTATTGTTTAGAACAGTTTCAGATTTGCAAGAAAACTGCGATGATGGTACAGAGCTCTTATATGCCCATTAACATCTTGCATTAGTATGAATCTTTTCTTATTATTTAGGTGCCTATATTACTAACAAGAACCCGTACGTTATTCAGAAATCCTTAGTTTGTACCTAATGTCCTTTTCCAGGATTCCATTCAGGACACAACATTGTGTGTTCCTGAATGGAACAAGAAGAAAATGCTCATGACAATTATATATCTCATTTCTGTGATTGATTACGTGGGCACAGCAGGTATTCATAACTACTTTCTTTCATTATTCATTTTGTATTCACTTTGCTTTCAGCAAATACTTCAGCTGGTCATGGTTCTTTACCTGGTGGTGTAAACCAAACCTTCATTCTGAAATGTCTGGGTCATTACAGACCTGGATTGGACTGGACAGTTGCTGTGGTTTTCCACTAACCTTAATCACAAGGCATAGTAATGCTAAGAGACTCCCTAAGGGATATCCTGTATTCCAGACCTATTCTTTCTTACCTCCATTGTGAAGCAGCAGTCCAAATTCCCCTTGTTAGTCAGAATAAATCACCCCAGCTAGCACAGTAACTCCCTATTTTGCCTATTAATTCAGAGGCATGAGGAATCCAAGGTAACTGAGTAGCAGTCTTAACTTCCAGTTCAACAGAATCATTGTTGTGTCTCCTGAAGGAAGCATTTCTCCCTTTGAATCTAAGACCTCTAGGCCAGTGGAGCATAAGGTTATGGGAACAGGAAGCAAAAACTTTGCTGGTGGGTCACCATGTGTAATCCAGGTCCACCCCTTGATTCTTAGACCCAAGAATCCTGCCTATGAAATATTATGAAATATTCACATAATTCATATGATGCTAAACCTTGTCCCAGCTCTGTAAGGCATTGTCATCTTGCCGGTGCTGTAATTGAGTCTTCAAAAGGCCATTCCACCATTCTATCAAGCCAGCTGTTTCAAGATGGAGGAAAATATGGTTAAACCAGCAAATTCCATGAATATGGATCCTTTGTCATACTTTATTTGCTGTGAAGTGAGTTCCTTGATCACAAGTAATGCTGTAAGGAATACCGTGACAATGGATAAGACATTCTGTAATTACAAGAATGGTAGTTTTGACAGATGTATTACATGCAGGAAACACAAATTTATGTTCTGAGTGAGTATCTATTTCAATAAGGGCAAAATGCTGCCCCTTCCATGATGGAAGCAGCCCAATGTAATCAACCTGCCATAGCTGGCTGGCTGACTGCTTTGGGGCATGGTGTTATACCAGGGTCTCAATGTTGATCTATGCTGCTGCCAAATTGGGTACTCAGCAGCAGGAGTAACCAGGCCTGCCTTGGTGAATGGAAGTCTACATTGCTTACTTCCTGCATAACCTCCATTCCTACCATCATAGACACTTTGTTCATGAGCCCACTGGGTGATGCCAGGGTGGTGAGAGAAAGAGGTTTACTGGCATCCACAGAGTGGGTTATCTTATTCCATTAATTATTAAAATTCTCCTCTGCTGAGGTCATCCTTTGGTGTGTATTCACATGCTACTCAAATATCTTTAATTTTTTTTTGCCTTTCAGTGGGTTTTATTCACATACCTATTCCCCGAATTTTCTTGTTACCGATTTTCCAAATATATTCCTTACAAGTCCCTGACCATCCAGCCAAATCATTGACCACAGCCATGAATTGTTACATAATTACACATCTGACCATTCCTTCTTCCAAACCAGTGAACAACCAAGTACACTACTTAAAGTTATGTGGAAGGATTTCTTTTTCATCACTGTCCTTTCTTTCATACAGTCCTTACAGATAAGGGCTGTATTGGTACAGCCATCCACTTTTGGGAGGTACCTACATATCATTCAGAACCATTTATAAACCAGGTCCAAGTTTTCTCTTCCTCTGTCAGCTCATTATAGGGAAACTCCATGAAGCATAGGTACAGGCTGGGAGAGAGGAGGCAGTGTAGCAGAAGTGGGCAACATGGGCATTTGAGCCACTTTATATAACTTACTTACGCCTTCAGGGCTTGCTCAGGCCCAATCACATATATATCATTTCCATTTGATAATGGAGTGTTGCTTTGCATGTCCAACTTTGTGACTTGGTGGTCAGATAACACCCAGTTCATGATGGGCAGCTCAGGTCACATGGTAACTTGGTGAACCATGGTTAAACGTTCAGTATCTACTATAACACAGTAGCAGGTCAAGAGTTATTTCTAAAAAAAAAAAAAAAAAAAAAAAAAAAAAAGTAGCTATCCATAGAGAATTGCTGGGATTTTCTCTAAAATCCTAAGGCCCTACAATACAATTCACCTATGGGAGCCTGCTTAAGGCTCCAAACAGCATCCCCATCTGCCATTGACATTTCAAACACCATTGGATCTGCAGTTGTCAATGACACCACAATCTCTGAGTCTCCCGCCAATCTGATTGTATTTATTCCTGTATCTCTTGCAGGCTTCCTGTTTTCTTGTACTTCGGGAAGTCCTCAAGTCTCTGAGACTACATTCATTGATATTGAGTCCAGGAGGCCCAAAATGTCATTGTGGCCCAAGTAGTTAAGCAGTTTATACAGCAACTCGTATTTGTTGCAAATCCTTCTTCTGTCTTGGGCCCCACTCAAAACTGGCAGCTTTTTAGGTCATTCAGTAAATGGGCCAGAATAACGTACTAGAACATGTGGAATACAAATGGAGTCACTAGCTGTTGTGCCTCTTTTTGGTGTAGGAGTTGTAGACCAGATACAACAACTTATTCTTTACTTAGGAGAGTGATCTCAATATGCCCCACACCACCGGAACCCTAGAAATTTCATGAGGGAGAAGGTGCCTAAATTTTGCTAGTTTTAATTTCTACCCTAAGGCACACAAATGGCCTTACCAACAAGTCTAGAGCAGTTACTACTTCTTGATCCTAGGTCCAATCAGCAGAAGGTCACCAATGTAATGGACTAGTATGATATCTAAATCCATCAAAGAAAGGAAAGTCAATCAATATCCCTGACAACTAAATTATGACATAATGCTGGAGAGTTAACGTACCCGTGAGATAAAGCAGTGAAAGTATATTGCTGGCCTTGCCAGGTTAAAGCAAATTGCTTCTGGTGTGTCTTATCAGCAAGTATGGATAAAACATTTGCCAGATCAACAGCTACATACCAAGTATCGGGAGCTGTGCTCATTTGCTAAAGCAATAAAACCACATCTAGTATAGCAGCTGCAATTGAAGTCACCACTTGGCTAACTTTATGATAATCCACTGGCATTCTCTAAAAACACAGAACAAACTGAAGAGCTGAATGGGGATGTGGTGGGAATCACCACCCTGCGTCTTTCAATCCTCAATAATGGCACTAATCTCTGCAATTCCTCCGGGGATATGGAATTGTTTTCGAGTCACTATTTTTCTGGATAAACACAATTCTAATGACTTACTCAACAGGTCAGAGAACTAGTGAGGGGATTCTGCCACCTAATAAGTGTGTCTATTCCAATTATGCATTCTGGAACTAGGGAAATAATCACAGAATGTCTTCAGCAACCCCATGGACCCACTGTAAGACAGACCTGACCTAAAACTTTATTGGCCACCTGACCTCCATAAGCCTGTACTTTGGAGGGCCACAGTGACATTTTGAGTCTCCTGGACTCGATGTCAGTGAATGTTGACTCAGAAACTTGAGGATTTCCCAAAGTAAGAGAAAATAAGAAGACTGCAAGAAATACAGTAATAAATACAGTTGGATGGGCAAGACCAAGAGAATGTAGTGTCACTGACAATGGAAGCATCTTAGTCCATATGGGCTGCTGTAACAAAATTCCACAAACTGAATAGCTTAACAAAATAACAAAAATGTATTCTTCTAGCTCTGAAGACTGTAAATTTCAAGATCAAGGCGCTGGCAGATTTGGTGTCTGGTGAAGGCCTATTTCCTGATTTATAGATGGCACTTTCTCACTGTGTCCTCACACGGTGAAAGAGACAAGCAAGCTCTCTCAGGCTTCTTTTATAAGGGCACTAACCTCATTCATGAGGGGTTCTCCCTTGTGATCTAATCACCTTCCATAGGTCACCTCCTAGTACCATCACAGTGGGGGCTAGGATTTCAACATATGAAGTTTGAAGGACACAAACATGCAGACCACAGCAAGAAGAGAGGAGGAGGAGGAGCTTGTGTTCAGTATCATCAAATTCAGCATAAAATTAAAATAAGACCAAGGTCAATGATCATTATATTTCAGGGTATTCAGAAAGGCAAAGTGCAGGCAGGGATGGGAGAATATTAGACTGAAATGTATTGAGGAGTGTGACTGAGAAAATGGTGACAATGGCATAAATGATTTGTTTGAAAGTTTGATTATATAGCGGAAAAAAAAGGATGGGGCCTATAGCTCAAGATGTGTGTGGAGTCAAGGAAGAATTTCTATATCCTAAATCGGGAGATTTGTGTGAATATAAATGCTGGTGGGAAAGAATGTAACCCAGTATAGAAGTTGAAGATACAAAAGATAAAAAGGACATAAAGTCTCACAGTTAAAGCATGCTTAAGAATAATTGATAACTACTAACATTATTGAGTGTTTACAAGTTGTCTTCTAAGCATAATTAATCCTCATAGCAATCTGATGAGGTAGGCACTGTTATTTCTATATGCTATAAATGGAACACAGGAGAACTGACTATATTTCCCAAGGCCATAGGGGTAGAGTGAGGATTTGGACTCATGCAGTCTGGATACGAGGCTGCATTCTCTGAACATCCACGTTGACGGAAAAGCGACCTAGGATCGAAAGGGGAAAAAGATGTAGGGAGCTAGCACTTCACCGAATTTGCACACTGCCCATCTTATACAATCCAATGAAGAATCCAGAGAAAGCTTTTGAAGTCAGCTCTACTCAAAGAGAATTTAAATCCATAAGTAATGACTAACTTTTGTATTTTTCATTCAATCATTTATTCAGTAACGATTTCTTGAGCATCTACTATATAACAGAAACAGACACTAGGAATGCTCTAGGAATAAAAAATGAGCAAGTCTGACATAACACCTTGATTGCCTTCCTTATTGTATTAGTCAGCTCAGGCTCCCATAACAAAATACCACAGATTGAGTGGCTTAAACAACAGCAATTTATTTTCTCACGGTTCTGGAAGCTAGAGGCCCCAGATCAAGGTCCAGCAGAGTTGGTTTCTGGTGAAGGCTCTCTTTCTGGTTTGCAGACAGTCACCTTCTCTCTGAGTCCTCACACGGTGGAAAAAGATTGAGCTCCTTAGTGTCTCTCCTTATAAGGACACTGATCCTATCAGATCAGAACCCTGCCCTTACGGCCTCATTTAATCTTCATTACTTCTATGAAGGCCCTATCTCCACATTCAGTCACATTGAAGGTTAGGGTTTCAACATATGAATTTGGAGGGAACACAATTCCTTTTATAGCACTTTTAATTCCTTCTTTTAATTCCAACCAAGACCCTGTGTGATAATAATAATAAT
>NW_012105364.1:11352944-11370863 GCF_000951045.1 Mandrillus leucophaeus
ATTATTATAATTATTATTATCTACAACTCATGAATAAAGCCACTGAGACTTCCCCTGCCACACAGTTTGTAAGAGACAGGAATAACACTCCATTTCAGCATTCTTTTTTGGCAACATTATATGTCCCTCAGAAAGTTCAGGGCTGTGTCACTAGGCAGGGGAAAAGAGCATTCAAAAAGGGAAAGAGGGAGCATCCTCTTAGTTTTATCCTTGGACCATGTTATATAATCCCATTGTCATTGCTTTTTTTATTGTCTCTGGGGAGGAGCTCTATTTTGTCTATGCCTAATTTTAACCTTTCTTAGAATTTGTACACAAACTGCTAAATCAGCCCCCTCCCCCATCCATTTTTATTTTTTTCTTCTGAGTCTGTCTACTTTGTTACTCATAAAATTAACTCTCTGCAAACATCTAATCACAGACACTGTGTCTCCAGGCCTTTCTGGGGGTTGAGACAGAGGCCTTGGAGGGCAACTATACTCAGAGCCAATTTCCTTAATTTCATGGAACATGTTTTGAGATGAGAGTTTAAAATATTCAACCAGTGATATTCAGGAGTACAAAATCAATTTTCAATGCATTATAAATGGTGTATCATAAATGGGTAACTACATTTCCATTAAGTTTATAGGGTATTTATTTTCATTTTGGAAGCATGAATTCCTAATTGTATTTCTAGATGATCTATACATAACTCCAAATGTGCTTATCAATGTTTTGCTTTTCAGGGCATAAAATAGATAACACAGATGAAAAGGTACTTGGCTTTCTTAGCAAATGAAGACAGCTTTCTGTGGAAGCAATGAGGTGAATTTTATGAAGATAAATAAATTTCAGATTTTTAAACTTTACCACACAAATTGTATAAATTATATATTTGAGGAAATATAGGTACCTTAATATGGGTACCTTATGAAGATAAATAAATTCCAGATTTTTAACTTTACCACACAAATTGCATATTTGAGATAATATGAGTATCTTAATGATAAGGAATTCTGTTAGGGGTCAACCTGCACCCACGTAGTTTAATGAGATCAAAACTCAAAAGAGAAAAGGTAAGTGCCTGAAGGTAAGGAGTAAGGCTTTATACAAACCCACTTTGTTTTCCATTACCAAACTTTCTTGAATAGGCCCACTCACTAAACCAGTTAAATATTGATAGATAATTTGAAAATCAACTTTATACCACTTCTGTCCAAAATATTCTGTAATGACAAATGTCATTTGCACTATTCAATGTCCACTAACCATATGTGGTAGCTGAACAGCTGGAATAGAGGTAGTGTACCTGAGGAGCTAAATATTAAATTATATTTAATTTTAACCAATTTAAAATGAAGTTATCCCATGTAGCTAGTGGTTACTGTATTGAATTCTATAGCTCTAGACTATATGTATTAGTTTGTCAGGACTATTAGAAAAAATGACTCAAACTGGGTGGCTTAAAACACCAAAAATTACTGTCTGACACTATTAGAGGCTAGTAGTCTGAAATTTAGGTGTCAGCAGTCCCATGCTCTCTCTAAAGCCTGCAGGGGAGAATCCTTTCTGCCTCCTCTAGCCTCCGGTATTTGCCAGCAATCATTGGCGTATCTTAGTTTGTGGATGTATCACTCCAATCTCTGCCTTCTTCATCATATGGTCATCTTCTCCCTGTGTGTTGCTGTGCTGAATGTTTGTGTACTCACAAAATTCATATATTGGAATCTTAATCCCCCGTGTGATAGTATTAGGAGGTAGGGCCTCTAGGAAGTGATTAGGTCATGAGAGCAAAGCCCTCATAATTGGAACTAGTGCCCAAATAAAAGAGATCTCAGAGAACCGGTTCATCCCTTCCACCACGTGAGGACACAGCAAAAAGGCGTAGTCTATCAGCCAGAAAGTAAGCCCTCACCAAACATCAAATCTGCCTTGATATGGTTCCTCCCAGCTTCCAGATGTGTCAGAAATAAACTTTTGTTGTTTATAAGTTACCCAGCTTATGGTATTTTATTATTGCAGCTCAAATGGACTAAGGCACTCTGTGTTCAAATTTTCCTCGTTATCTAAGCACACCAGTCATATTAGATTAAGGGTTCATTCTACTCCTGTGTAACCTCATCTTAACTGATTACATCTACAACAATCCCATTCCCAAATAAGGTCACATACTGAGGTACTGGGGGTTAGGATTTCCACATACCTTTTAGGGAGACTTAATTCAAACCATAAACCCATATTTTGAAAAATAAAAAACTGAAAAAAAAAAGATGTTTTCTTAAGTTAATCATTATCATTAAAGCTACTGAAAGTGTACCATTTTTACTTAGATCTATGATCTCCTTAATTTTGACTTCAATTTGTATTCAAAATACTTCAATTCAGTTCAGTTGAAACAAAATTAATTCGGAAAAGAATTTCAGAACAAACGGTATTTTAAATAACTTCGGATTACCCAGATTGTTAGATAGTGTTTGCCATCTAAAAACCAAAAAAGCAAGTATATAAGATTGTTTTTAACTTACAAACTTTTAAGTTGAAAACTGATTTAATTCCTTTCCTCTTGGATTTTTGTGAACCTGTTGTTGCTTTTCCCTAAATCAGCACTTGGGAATAAAAAAGTTTAACATCCAAATAAATTTGAGAAACTCTGATTTTAAAAAATTCAAGAAGTTTCCTTACTGTAGAACTTACCAGAAATCATCTTAGCTAATTCTCATTGTGAGCTTCCAAGAGCTTAATATAGCATACACTATTTCCCAAACTTTTTGAGCACAGAAAAAATTTCTTGAGTTTTTTTCATTTTGTCTTATGTTTCGGTCTCTCACACAATATGCTCTGGGAAACATTCCCTAAATGTATCAACTAATCTTCTACCTATCCTGTATTTCACTCTAATCTTCTTACTCTTGGTAACTCTAAAACAGCCCTTTTGCCCATGACATAAACTTATTCAAAAAGTATCAAAACTGAAGAGTAAAAAAAGTCTTCCTTCTAGCCTACCATATATGCAACCAGTAATCAATTCTTATCACGTCTTTGAAATTATAGTTTATATTCATTTCTTTTCATTCCTTCAGTCTTCAGAAGGAATAGAATCTAATGCAACAGTTTTATAGTGTATTAGTCCGTTTGCACGCTGCTTATAAAGATACTGCCTGAGACTGGGTAATTTATAAATAAAAGAGATGTAATTGACTCACAGTTCTGCATGGCTCAGGAGGCCTCAGGAAACTTAAAATCATGGCAGAAGGCAAAGGAGAAGCAAGCACCTTTTTCACAAAGTGGCAGGAGAGAGAGACAAGAAGCAGTGGAAACACCAGACACTTACCACACAACCAGATCTTGTGATAACTCACTATCACAAGGGGAGAACAGCAAGGGGGAAATCTGCCTCCATGATCCAGTCCTCTCGCACCAGGTCCCTCCCTTAACACATAGGGATTACAATTTGAGATGAGATTTGGGTGGGGACACAGAGCCAAATCATATATCATATAGTTTGTGTTACTTGTGCCCATTTCTATGTAATTCAATCTATCTAAACAAAACTTTAAATTACCACAGTCATCACATTGTAGAAGAAATTAAAGCAGCATTTTATCAAATTTTGTCTAGTGGAAAAATAATTAGATTAGCCACTATTAACTAACTAGTCATTAAATAATTGTGAATTATTGCTTTTTCAATTCTTGATTTATTCTCAAATTAGAGTAGAACAAAGGCAACTTAATCATTTGGCTTGGAATCAAATACTTCCTAGGAAAGCTCTTAAAGGTCCAAATAGATTTTTCTGTCTGATTTTGACTTTTCTTTGTGAGAACTATCAGTGGTTACTACTTAAAATGATGAGCCTACCATTTCTTATCATGTCTTTTTTTTTATCACTTAAACTCCAGGGCTCCTCTGAAGCTGGCATTACATGACAATCAGCTATGCTTGGATTCATTTCTCTAACTGTCCTCTTTTACAACTCTTTAATTGAATAAGTCTCCAAAGGATTTTAGTTGCCATGTCTTCAGAGTTGTTTTTCTCTTTCCAGATAAAGAAAGGTCAGTTTGCCACAGTCAAATCACGTGGCTGTTTTTCCATGAAAGAAAATGTCTTTTTCAGGGCAAGTTACAACAAGCTTACTTCTCACTAGAAAAATCATATATATTTTATGTAATCATATATTTTTATAATAATTATAATATTTGTATATATTGATATCTTTTTGTATAATGCATGTGTATATATCACAAAAACTTACCTTAGTAGCATTTCTATTCCCCTCTAATAGTATTTTCTCCCCCAATATGCAGATACATTCTTGGGGATCCAATAGTTACTGTCAACTGAAATTAAGGCTGTTGAGGTAGAAATAATTTCATAAAAATTTATTTATTTATTTTTATTTTCTTGAGATGGAGTCCCACTCTATCACCCAGGCGGAGTGCAGTGGTGCAATTGCGGCTCACTGCAACCTCCGCCTCCCAGTTCAAGTGATTCTCCTGCCTCAGCCTCCTAGGTAACTGGGATTACTGGCACATATCACCATGCCCAGCTAATTTTTGTGTACTTTTAGTAGAGACAGGGTTTCACCATGTTGGCCAGGCTGTTCTCAAACTCCTGACCTCAGGTTATCCACCCACCTCGGCCTCCCAAAGTGCTGGGATTACAGGCGTGAGCCACCACGCCTGACCACATAAAGGAAGCCAAATGTGAGGACTGACCCAGGAAGACACACCAGCAGAGCTGGGGGTGTTCCACAGTCTGTCACAAGGTGAAAGATATTTATAAGAAAGTTTTAGGCCGGATGCAGTGGCTCACACCTGTAATCTCAGCACTTTGGGAGGCCAAGGTGGGTGGATCACCAGACGTCAAGAGTTCGAGACCAGCCTGGACAACATGGTGAAACCCCATCTCTACTAAAAATACAAAAATTATCCGGGTATGGTGGTGGACACCTGTAATTCCATCTACTGGGGAGGCTGAGGCAAGAGAATGAGTTGAACTCAGGAGGCGGAGGTTGCAGTGAGCCGAGATCAGGTCACCGCACTATAACCTGGGTAACAGAGATTCTATCTCCAGAAAAAAAAAAAAAAAAAGAAAGTTTTAAAGCAAAAAGTGAAACTCCTCTTAATGTAATTGTCCCCTCTTCATTAGAGAGTACAATACAAAAGTTATAATTATCAGCTACAGATAACATCAGATGGACTAAAAATGTCTACATGCAGGATCATCAGCAGAACTTCATGCTTCAGCAAATCTTAAAATAAATCAGCATCCTATTTAGTTTCTGCAGGTTATACATTGATCAGTACAATCATTTGAGAAATTTATTATTTACTGGAAGACAGAATGTCACCATAGAGTCACAAGGCCTCTCCAAGATGGATTACTTTGGAAGTTTGCTTACTGTAAAATGTGATCTGAAGGTTGTTATTTCTCATTTCTAAGGTTTTTTTTTTTGTTAATCTTTGCATTTTTATCTTATTGATGTAACTAAGTCCTGTATCTTATAATTTTGCATTATAATATTATTACCCATGTTTATAATTTTAGTTATTATGGGGGTCGCTCTTGAGGCTATGCCAAGTGAAAAACTAAAGACTTTGAGGTACACTAGATGAACTAAGGTTCACGACAGGAAAATTGATTTATCACAATATACATGATATTACAGGGAAATTGAACCCGACGAACGATTACCATACTCATTCTACAGGATGAATTGCCAAATCACTTCACTTTATTGGCACCAAAAATATTTTTCTGTTCTCAATTGTGGTAATAATTTAATTAGATCACTGATCAAAGTAAGTTTAATTAACACTACATGCAAATTTATCTTCAAGTAAACAAAAGAACAGCTTTTCAGAGTTGCCTAGTACCATCTCATTCAAAGTGGCCTTTTCGATTACTCAGTGGATTTGGTTATCCTGAAGTAACAACATTATAAGCATCTCAAAGGCACCAATACTAGTGAATTGTGGAAATACAACATTTATGTGAACCAATGCATAGAAACAGATCAAATAGAGGACAATATCCGAAGCTATATCTTCCTACTCTACACCCAATATCTATAATTGACTTTCAGCAAGCAATATCATCCATCATGTTAAATTAACATTATTGCTTTATGGCTTGCTTTATCTTAATGTATAGATTCATTTAAGTTTTATATTTGTGTAAGAGCTATAAACACAAGGTTTTGCCCCTGTTTTTATTATTGAAGCAAATTAATGATAGATATTATTCCCAGAATAATTTTTTTCTCTTTAATGGAAGTATGTGATATAAATTTCAGAAACAGTTTTGCAACTTTCAGTTTTTGACATAATCTGATTAGTGGAAGAGCTTCATACCCCAAGCTGTGACTTTATCAGAATAAAACTTTTAAACAACCCATTAAAATGTTTTCAAACTCGGCTACATCTGCATGCCTGGCGTTTACCAGGCATTATAGAATACTCTTCTTAATACACCACCTAATACACCACTGCATTTCTTATTCTCCTTATGAGACTAGCAGGGAATTGGAAAAGTGGAGATGAAAAGAAGGAAGAAATGTAAACTGACTGGGTAAGTCTGAAATTCAAACCCTCATACATTGTTAGAGTCTTCTGTATTCACACGGTAAAGTCCTTAGGAGACCAAACTTTGAAATGGAAACAAAATTATTAATTTGAAGGAAATGAGTGTAAGTGCAGGTTTTAATATCAATGAATACGTGGAATAGAAACGAGAGAGACCCTGAAAAGAAAGCCTACCATTGTTCAGAAACAATAGGATGTGTATTCCCCTATCTGATGGTGCCTTTTAGAGGTCCATAATCGCTTTCTTCTCTTTCTTGTTAGAGGCTTTCCTCTGTTGAAGGCCTTTTAACGCTCCCTGCTCCCTCCTGCGTCTTCTCTGTGGAATGCACTCACCCAGATGTGGTGCCAACCAGTTGGACGCTAAGGTGAACAATCCTCTCCCCCAAGATCAGTCCATGTTGGTATCCAGATAAATTAGATTTAATCTATCTCTTTCTATTAATCCATCTTTGAGTTCTTTCTTTATTGGCCAATTAAATAGTGATGTCAAAGTTTCACACAGAGATTAAGTAGGTTAATTTAAAATTAAGTATTTAAGTGTTTAAGCTGACTCTTTAATTCACTTCCCATTAAAAATTTGCTCTTAAATTAATGAAATCCATAGCTATGATTTATCGGGGATGAAAACTTATTTTATAAATCACACTAAAAAATGCCATTACTTATTTATTTATTTATTTATTTATTTTTATTTTTGAGACAGAGTTTCACTCTTTTTGCCCAGGCTGGAGTGGTGCAATGGCACAATCTTGGCTCACTGCAACATTTGCCTCCCAGATTCAGGTGATTCTCCTGCCTCAGTCTCCCAAGTAGCTGGAATTACAGGAGCCTGTCACCACGCCCAGCTAATTTTTTGTATTTTTAGTAGAGACAGGGTTTCACCATGTTGGCCAGGATGGTCTCGATCTCTTGAACTCATGATCCACCCGCCTTGGACTCCCAAAGTGCTGGGATTACAGGCATGACCCACTGCTCCCGGCCGCCATTACCTTTTTTTAACAACATGTTTTCTCTGTTGTATATAAGACTGCACTTTCCCTCTTCCTTCCCATGGGCCAGATCTAATTTAATTTAAATACCAGGCACTTTTTAATAGAAAATTTTAAGTATATTTTTATCTACTGGGTTGCAGTAGGCCATTTCTGCATTGCGATAAAGAAATACCTGAGACAGGGTAATTTATAAAGAAAATAAGTTTAATTGGTTCATGCTTCTGCGGGCTGTACAGGCATGGTGCTGGCATCTGTTCAGCTTCTGGGGAGGCCTTAGGGAGCTTTTACTCATGGCAGAAGGCAAAGTAGGAACAGGTGTTTCACATGGCAAAAGCAGGAGGAAGTGAGAGAGTGGGGAGGGGAGGTGCCACAGACTTTCAGAAAACCAGATCTAAGTCTCATGTGAACTCAGCGTGAGAGCTCACTTATCACCAAGGAGATGGCCCAAGCCATTCATGAGCGATCTGCCCCCAAGAGCCAAACATCTCCTACAAAGCCCCACTTCCAACACTGGGAATCACATTTCAGCATAAGAGTTGGAGGAGACATCCAAACTATAATGGAGTCAGGAATCATTTTAGCTTCCATAAACACACTCATTTATCTCAAAATTCTACACTTGTAAGACTTCTTTTAAAGTTTGATTAGAATTATACCATAATTCCAAGTTGATTGATGGAAGTAGCTATGTATTGAGTATCCCCTCTGTACCTACAAGGAAATAAGTAATAGAATCCTTCACAGATTCTCTTTTTAACCAAGCATATGGATAAACACTTAACTAGCATAGAGATGGAGTGTAATGGAGTGTAATGCCTCTGATTCCAATCAGAGGCAGGGAGGTAGGAAATCAAGGTAGGAGTGGTGAGACCGGCGTAGGGGTCAGGCTATGAAGAGATATGTTTACCATGCTGAGGTCAAATTTATCCTGAGTATATTGGGTATTTATTGAAACAGGAAAGTGAACCCTCTGTAACCAGATATGGTTTTAGAAAAATTACACCTATTAGCAGGGGGATATAGTAAATGAAAGAGAACCCAGGAAGTCACTGTAATATGGAAGTAAGAAATGTTGAGAGCCTGAGTTAAGGTTAGAGCAGAAGAGGAAATTAATTGGAAAGTAGGCTCTGGAAACATCCTGGATATGGCAAAAAGGCATATGAAGTTTCACTCGCATCTGTGTAAAGAGGAAACCAAATAGATTTTCTGTGAGCAATAAAGCTTTTTAATCACCTGGGTGCAGGCAGGCTGAGTCCAGAAAGAGAGTCAGTGAAGGCAGATGAGGGTGGGGCCATTTTACAAGATTTGAGTGAGTAGTGGAAAATTACAGTCAAAGGGGGTTGTTCTCTGGCAGACGGGGAGGGGGGGGTCACAAGGTGCTCAGTGGGGGAGCTTTTGAGCCGGGATGAGCCAGGAGAAGGAATTTCACAAAGTAATGTCATCAGTTAAGGTAGGGACCGGCCATTTTCACTTCTTTTGTGGTGGAGTGTCATCAGTTAAGGCAGTAAGAGGCCATTTTCACTTCTTTTGTGATTCTTCCGTTACTTCAGGCCATCTGGATGTGTACATGCAGGTCATAGGGGATATGATGGCTGAGCTTGGGCTCAGAGACCTGACAGGAAGGGTTGTGACTTCAAGATTTTTAGCTTTAAGTATGTGACAGATGAAACAGTGCATCATCCGCATCCTGTTCCTTCTTTCTTGTTCTGTCTCTTCCTTTCTTTTTTCACATTTTTAGCTAGTTTCTTGTCCTAAAACATAGTACTGTCAAAGCTGATAGAATTACCTTATGTAAAAATATCTCATGACCTTTCCGATTCTATAATATTAGATAGCTTGCATAAGTTATTTTTCTTGTATTTTATTTTAATAAACATTCACTTGGCCAGATGCTGGTTTGTCACATCTTCTAAGGTGTTTTGTATATATTGTGTGATATTTAAAGACCAAGGGTCACAGACAACCTGACAAGGTAGTGGTTGAGGGTGAGGTGCATTGGGGAAGCCCCCCAAGGTGTCACATTGGGCCACCTGAGATCACAAACCTGCTCCCTGGAGGGGCTTTGGGGCTGCCCATGGGCTTTCCTTGACCCACTCCTGGGAAAGTACAGCTGTGCAAAAGATATTTTAATTAGCACAATAATCCTACTGTTTTCACACCAATTTAGAGCCTAATTGAGAAAGACAAAGCAACTATTGGCAACTGAAAATTAAGTGGCTTCAGAAGTAATCTAAACAAAAAGCAGGTCTGGGCAATTTTAGTCTCTCCCTGGGAGGACATAACAGAATTGAAAGATTGGTGCTGGCAAGTTCCAGGACCTGGGGTCAGAAAATAAGCACAAGCAGCACTCCTGAGCAAGGTACACAGACTGTTTGTGCCTCACCCTCTCTTATCCTCCTGCAGGCTGCTGAAGACTGGATTTCAAAGTGTATATTTTTAGCAAGACAGCTAAGACATCCCACCTAATTGCAGCTTGCAGGAAAGCACTGTGATCAGAGCTAAGTTACGGATACTTTTAGAGTAGGGCACAGACATCCTGGGTAAAATCCCAAGTTTAATGGCTGAGAATCCTCCATCGGGTCTCTACTTTTTTAACCCCACCGAGCATGTGTACTAGAGCCTGTTACAGACTGACCGTGCTGAATTCGTTCACCTACAGGGGAGTTACGACAAGGGAGAGTCCTGATACCTGGTACTTCCACATTGTCCAAACAAAAAGTGAAAAACCCATTTAGCCATAGGCTGTAGAAGTGTAAATAAGAAGAAAAGATTTAGTAGTAGACTGTTTCCTACTGGATTTACAGTTGTATACAAACACAATATATATAAATGTATAATAGTAACTTTCATGTTTAGTCCAGGTTTTTTTTTTATTACTTTGCATGGGATATTAAGTGATTTATACAGCTGAACTTTTACACATTTTTTCACAGACAAGCATATATTAAAGTAATTAGTTTAATATTTTCAAACAGAAATTTGCAAGTCTTTCACCTTTTAAAATATCCTTGCTTTCTTCTCAGATATACTTATTATTCAGTGGCCCATAAGGAATGATTACATTAGCATGTTATAGTTGCATATATATTTTTAAAATATGCCCTGTTATAAATGTAAAAAGCATGGATATAGTTTTAACTCTAGGAATATTAATTTGGAATAAAACTGATCTGTGTATTTTTACCATTTAAATATAGATATGGTCTCAGAGCAAGATACTTTAGTGCTCTGTTTTAAGGTTCAAATAAATTTGTAAACTTTTTTTTTATAACATTTCATTTCTCAAATGCATTTGGCATACATATGGCACAAAATTCGGAAACTATAAAGGAGAATGAGAAGAAAGCAAATAAAATCAAATTGAAATATTTTGACATATTATTGAAGTACATTTAATACTGTATTAATATATGATTTTAATGCTTACATATTTTATGTAAGAATTTGTGGTTAGAACTGAGGAAATTGCTTATGCTTTAGCAAAAAGTAACTAATTGAGAAATCTTAAGGTTAGTTAATTTCTTAATCATTAGACATTTTAGCAGAGTTGCATGTCATTTATATATCTTACTAGTTAGGCGTTGTAGTCGATTCAGTTATTATCAATAAATATTGATTCCCTCCTCTCCCCCCACTGCATGGATGGACTGAATTTTCCTGCCTTTTGACTTTGACTGTGGCCATGTGACTTGCTTTGATCAATGAGACATTAAGAGGATGTAAGGATCAAAGTTTGAAAAGGAAAAGCACTGGCACAATTGTTTGTTTTCCTTCGCTCCTGCTATCCCCATGAGAACAGGACTGGGTTAGACTGGAGGTAAAAGGAGCAGATCTGCCTCTGATGAGCTACATTAGCCAAGTCCAGACAAGCCCGGACACATGAGAAATAACAAGTAAATGTTTTTGGAGGCACTGAATTTGGAGGTGGTCTGTTACACAGCATTATTTTGGCAATAGATAACCAATACAACCACCAATAGGAAATGCAATGAACAGAGTGCCTGGGTTTCAGTTCCTGTTCTGTCATACACTAGCTGTATGACCTTTGCACATTGAATCTATTTGATCCCATTTTCACAGCCTGTTCTACTTGGAGCACAAAAACAGAATGTTAGTTGGATGTGATGACATCCTCCTGTAGTCCCAGCTACTCGGTAGGCTGAAGTGGGAAGATGACTTGAGCTTACGAGTTTGAGGCTGCAGTGAGCTGTGATTGTGCCACTGCAGTCCAGCCTGTGTGACAGGTTTTCCTGACTTTAAAAAAAGGAGAAAGAGAGAGAGAGATTGAGAGAGAGAACGTTCCAGGAAGGTGGTTTCTCTAAAAGAAAAATATCTTTGGACTAATTGGTAAGCTTAAGAATGTGGAAATTAGGAGGTTAGACTCCTGTATATACCTTTAGGAAAGAGGCTGAATCCAGGGGCTAAGCAGCAACAGTCCGCAGGCTCCACTCCCACCTCCACTGCATCTCACAAGGTAAGACTCACTGGCTTGGAATTCCAGCCAGCTGTCAGTAGCAGCATTGCACCTCCCTAAGAAGGAGCTCCCAGTGGGGAGGGGCAGGCCACCATCTTTGCAGTCCAGGCGCCTTAGCCATTCCAGCCTTCAGGCTTTGGAGAATCTGAGCCAATCCAGGGCGGAAGGGATTCCCCAGCACAGCACAGCTGCTCTACCAAAACGTGACCAGTCTGCTGCTTTAAGTGAGTGCTTGATCCTGGTCCTCTTCACTGGGCAGGATCTCCCAACTGGGGCCTCTGGTCACCCCCACCTGAGCTCTCCAACTGACGGAGATCTGAATTCCCCCTGGGACAGCACTCCCAGACAGTGGGGTGTGCCACCATCTTTGCTGTTTGGATGACTTAGCCATTCCAGTCTTTGGGCTTTGGAGTGTCTGGGTCAACCTGGGGTGGAAGGGATCCCCAGCATAGCACAGCTGCTCTACCAAAATGTAGCCAGACCGCTCCTTTAAGCAGGTACGTAATCCCAGTCCTCCTTACTGGGTGGGACCTCCCAACGAGGGTCTCCAACCACTTCCTACAGGTGCCTTTGGGCTGGCAACAGGTTCATACCTTCCTGGGATAAAAATCCCAGAGGGAGGGACAGGCTGCCTTCTTTGTTGTTTTGTAACCTTCACTGGTGACACCTCTAGGTTCTGGAAAATCCAATGTGACCAGAGACTGGAGTGGGCCCCAAGCATACCACAGCAGCCGTACAGAAAGGTGGTCCGACTGTTACATGGGTACCTGTTCCCATATCTCCTCACCAGACAAGTCCTCTAGGCCTGAGTCTCCAGCCACCCCCTGCCAGAGCTATTGAGCCAACACCAACTCAGCAACTCTCTGGACAGAGCTTCCAGGGGCAACTGAAAGCCTCTTGGCCCCTGCCTCTGCAGAGAAACTGCCCTTGGCACCTTTGGACTAACAAAGGCACAAAGACCCTAAGTGCCTTATCCACACCTCCAACAATCTCCAGTCAACCCAAAGAGAGGAGGCCAGTTCATCTCCCGTGGGTGCCACTCCCCCCACCACCCATGGCTCATCACAAGACAGAGAACTCCTGGCTTGGGTCCATAGCACAAACCCTCCATCCTGGACTGACGGCACTGCGTCATTCCTGACCTGCATCTCTCTGGGGTGGAGCCCCAGGAGTCAAGGAAATGACCCTTGGCCACAATGACTACTAAGGTCCCTTCCTCTGCTGACTCTAAGCTGGGAAAGGAACATAAAAACTAGGATTGCCCCAGAGCTGCAGTGGGCAGCCCAGGAGTGCCAAGTCATGAACTAGAGCCAGCACTCAATGGGGAGAGGAATCCATACTTTCAGTTGCTACTGTGAGGAAATATAGGGAAGCCACACAACCAAGCAAGAATCTACCAACTGACCAATAGGCCTAAGTGTCACCTTCTGGATCACACCCTAAAACTTCCACACCAAAATTACCTCACTAACATACCCACCTCTGAAACCAGAGACAAGAAGTCAGCCTCAAATAAAGACCCTGCATAAAGCCTCAACCCTGTGAAAAGATCCAGAAGTCTATTGACTGTACTCAATCTACACTGCAGTTAAACAAACACTCACACACAGAGATGAGAAAGAATCAATGCCAGAACTCAGATAACTCAAATGGCCAGAGTGTCATATGTCCTCCAAATGACCACACCACTTCTCCAACAAGAGTTCTTAACCAGGCCAAACTGGCTGGAATGGCAGAAATAGAATTCAGAATATGGACAGGAAAAAAATCATCAAGATTCAGGAGGATGGCAAAAACCAATCCAAGGAAAATAAAAATTACGATAAAGCAATGCAGGAGCTGAAAGACAAAATAGCCAGTATAAAAAATAATCTCAAGAATTTCATAATGCAATAACAAGTATTAACAGCAGAATAAACCAAGTTGAGGACAGAATCTCAGAACTTGAAGACTGTTTCTCTGAAATAAGACAGTCAGACAAAAAATAAAGAAAAAAGGATAAAAAGGAATAAATAAAAGTCTCCAAGAAGTATAGGATTACGTAAAGAGGCCAAATGTACTAATCACTTGCATCCCTGAAAGGGAAGGGGAGAAAGGAAACAACTTGGAAAGTATGTTTCAGAATATAGCCCATGAAAACTTCCCCAATCTTGCTAGATAGGCCAGCAGTCAAATTCAGGAAATACAGAGAAATCCTGCAAGATTCTACACAAGAAGATTATCCCCAAGACATGTAATCCTCAGATTTTCCAAGGTCAAAATGAAAGAAAGAATGTCAAATGCAGCTAGAGAAAGAAAGGGCAGATCACCTGCAAAGGGATCCCCATCAGGCTAACAGTGAAACTCTCAGCTGAAATGCTATAAGCTAGAAGAGATTGGGGCCCCATATTATTGGCCCCAAAGCTCCTTTAACTGATGAAGAATTTTGGCAAAGTTGCAGGATACAAAATCAATGTACAAAAATCACTAGCATTCCTATACACCAACAACAACCAAACTGAGAGCCAAATCAGAAAGGCAATCCCATTCTCAATTGCCACAAGAAAAGTAAGATGCCTAGGAATACACCTAACCAGGGAGGTGAAAGATCTCTACAATGAGAACTGCAAACATATTCAACAGTCTTAAAAAAACTCTTCAACCAAGAATTTCATATCCAGCCAAACTAAGCTTCCTAAGTGAAGGAGACATAAGATCCTTTTCGGATAAGCAAATGTTGAGGGATTTCACTACCACCAGACCTGCCTTACAAGAGATCTTGAAAGGAGCACTAAATATAGAAAGGAAAGGCTGCTACCAACTAATACAAAAACACACTTAAACACACAGACCAGTATCACTGTAAAGCAGCCACACAAACAAGCCAACGTATAGCCAACTAACAGCACAATGACAGGATCAAATCCATACATATCAGTACTAAACTTGAATGTAAATGGACTAAATGACCCACTTAAAAGGGACAAAGTAGCAAGCTGGATGAAAAAGCAAGACCCAGTGGTCTTCAGGAAACCCATCTCATACATAGTGATACTCACAGGCTCAAAATAAAGGGATGGATAAAAACAGAAAACAAAAAAGCAGGTATTGCAATCCTAATTTTAGACAAAACTGATTTCAAACCAACAAATATCAAAAAAGACAAGGAACATTTTTTTCTCTTTGATCTCTGCAATGAGAATTACAGAACACTGCTCAAATAAATCAGAGAAGACAAAAACAAATGAAAAAACATCCTATGCTCATGAATTGGAAGAATCAATATCATTAAAATGACTATACTGTCCAAAGCAATTTATAGATTCAATGCTATTTCTATCAAACTACCAATGACATTCTTCAGACAACTAGAAAAAGTTATTTTAAAATTTTTATGGAATCAAGAAAGAGCCCCAGTAGCCAAAGCAATCATAAACAAAAGGAGCAAAGCCGGAAGAATCATGTTACCTGACTGCAAACTATACTATAAGGCTACAGTGACCAAAACAGCATGGTACTGGTACAAAAACAGGCACATAAACCAATGAAACAGAATAGAGAGCCCAGAAATAAGGCCACACATCTACAACCATTTGATCTTTGATAAAGCTGACAAAAACAAGCAATGGGGAAAGGATTCCCTGTTCAGTAAGTAGTACTGGGATAACTGGCTAGCCATATGCAGAAGACTGAAGCTAGACCCCTTCCTTATACTATATACAAAAATCAACTCCAGATAGATTAAATACCTAAAAGTAAAACCCCAAACTATAAAAACCCTAGAAGATGTATGTGAAAGCCTGGACGTCCAGATAGAAGCCTGCTACAGAGGCAGAGCCCTCATGGAGAACCTCTACAAAGGGAGTATGAAGGGGAAATGTGGGTTTGGAGCCCCCACACAGAGTCCCCACTGAAGCACTGCCTAGTGGAGCTGTGAGAAGAAGGCCACAGTCCTCTGGACCCCAGAATGGTAGATACACTGACAGCCTGTACCATGCACCTGGAAAAGCTACAGGCACTCAATGCTAGCTCTTGAGAGCAGCTGTGGAAGCTGTACCATGAGAAACTTCAGAGACAGAGCTGCCCAAGACCTTGGGAGCCCGTCCCTTGCAACAGTGTGCCCTGGATGTGAGACACAGAGTCAAAAGAGATTATTTTGGAGATTTAAAATTTAATGACTGCACTGCTGGGTTTCAGATCTGCATGGGGACTACAACCCCTTTGTTTTGACTGATTTCTCCCTTTTGGAATGAGAGTATTTACCCAGTGCCTGTACCCCCATTGTATCTTGCAAGTAACTACCTTGTTTTTTATTTTTTATTTTACCTGCTCATAGGTGGAAGGGACTTTCTTTTTCTCAGATGAGACTTTCAATTGCAGACTTTGATGTTAATGCTAAAATTAGTTCAGACTTTCAGGGACTGTTGAGAAGGAATGATTGCATTTTGCAATGTGAGAAGGACATGAGATTTGAGAGGGGCCAGAGGTGGAATGACATGGTTTGATTTCTATCCCCATCTAAATCTCATGTTGAATTGTAATCCCCAGTGTTGGATGTAGGTCCTGGTGGAAGATGACTGAATCATGGGGATGGATTTCCTCTTTGGTGCAATTCTCATGACAGTAAGTGATTACATTTGGTTGTTAAAGGTGTGTAGTGCCTCCTCCCTCCCTCTCTTCTTTCTGCTCTGGCCATGTAAAATGTGCCTGCTTCCCCATCACCTTCTGTCATGACTGTAAATTATCTGAGGCCTCCCCAGTCATGTTTCCAGTACAGCCTGGGGGACCATGAGCCAATTAAACCACTTTTCTTTATATATTACCCATTCTTAGATATTTCTTTATAGCAGTGAAAGAACTGACTAATATTGTACTACACAGGTAGTTTTTCAACCCACACCCCTGTCCAGGAATTTATCCATTTCTTCTAGGTTTTCTAGTTTATTTGTGTAGAGGTGTTTATAGTATTCTCTGATGGTAGTTTGTATTTCTGTGGGGTCAGTGGTGATATCCCCTTTATCTTTTTTATTGCATCTATTTTATTTTTCTCTCTTTTCTTCTTTATTAGTCTTGCTAGTGGTCTATCAATTTTGTTGATGTTTTCAAAAAACCAGCTCCTGAATTCATTGATTTTTGGAGGGTTTTTTGTGTCTCTATCTCCTTCAGTTCTGCTCTGATCTTAGTTATTTCTTGCCTTCTGCTAGGTTTTGCACGTGTTTGCTCTTGCTTCTCTAGTTCTTTTAATTGTGATGTTAGGGTGTCAGTTTTACATCTTTCCTGCTTTCTCTTGTGGGCATTTAGTCCTATAAATTTCCCTCTACACACTGCTTTAAATGTGTCCCAGAGATTCTGGTATGTTGTATCTTTGTTCTCATTGGTTTCAAATAACAACTTTATTTCTGCCTTCATTTCATTATGTACCCAGTAGTCATTCAGGAGCAGGTTGTTCAGTTTCCATGTAGTTGAACGGTTTTGATTGAGTTTCTTAGTCCTGAGTTCTAGTTTGATTGCACTGTAGTCTGAGGGACAGTTTGCTATAATTTCTGTTCTTTTACATTTTCTGAGGAGTGCTTTACTTCCAATGATGTGGTCAATTTTGGAATAAGTGCGATGTGGTGCTGAGAAGAATGTGTATTCTGTTGATTTGGGGTGGAGAGTTCTGTAGATGTCTGTTAGGCCTGCTTAGTGCAGAGTTGAGTTCAATTCCTGGATATCCTTATTAACTTTCTGTCTCGTTGATCTGTCTATTGTTGACAGTGGGGTGTTAAAGTCTCCCATTATTATTGTGTGGGAGTGTAAATCTCTCTGTAAGTCTCTAAGCACTTGCTTTATGAATCTGGGTGCTCCTGTATTGGGTGCATATATATTTAGGTTAGCTCTTCTTGTTGAATTGATCCCTTTACCACTA
>NW_012105364.1:11371472-11381122 GCF_000951045.1 Mandrillus leucophaeus
TGTGTCTTGGAGTTGCTCTTCTTGAGGTGTATCTTTGTGGCGTTCTCTGTATTTCCTGAATTTGAATGTTGGCCTGCCTTGCTAGGTTGGTGAAGTTCTCCTGGATAATATCCTGAAGAACCTTTTCCAACTTGATTCCATTCTCCCCATCACTTTCAGGTATACCAATCAGACATAGATTTGGTCTTTTCACGTAATCCCATATTTCTTGGAGGCTTTGCTCATTTCTGTTTACTCTTTTTTCTCTAAACTTCTCTTCTCACTTCATTTCATTCATTTGATCTTCAGTAACTGATACTCTTTCCTCCAGTTGATCGAGTCAGTTACGGAAGCTTGTGCATTTGTCACGTAGTTCTCGTGTCATGGTTTTCATCTCTATCAGGTCGTTTATGGACTTCTCTGCATTGGTTATTCTAGTTATCCATTCATCAAATCTTTTTTCAAGGTTTTTAGTTTCTTTGCGCTGGGTTTGTAATTCCTATTTTAGCTCTGAGAAGTTTGATCGACTGAAGACTTCTTCTCTCAACTCGTCAAAGTCATTCTCCGCCAGCATTTTTCCATTGCTGGCGAGGAGCTGTGTTCCTTTGGAGGGGCAGAGGTGCTCTGATTTTTTGAATGTTGAGCTTTTCTGCACTGCTTTTTCCCCATTTTTGTGGTTTTATCTACCTTTGGTCTTTGATGATGGTGACATACAGATGGGGTTTTGGTGTGGATGTCCTTTCTGTTTGTTAGTTTTCCTTCTAACAGTCAGAACCCTTAGCTGCAGGTCTGTTGGAGTTTGCTTGAGGTCCACTCCAGTTAGGCTACTCCCAGTTAGGTTTTCCCAATTTGGCTACTCAGGGGTCAGGGACCCACTTGAGTAGGCAGTCTTCCCATTCTCAGATCTCAACCTCCATGCTCAGAGAACCACTACTCTCTTCAAAGCTGTCAAACAGGGATATTTACATCTGCAGAAGTTTCTGCCTCTTTTTGTTTATCTATGCCCTGTCCCCAGAGGTGGAGTCTATAGAGGCAGGCAGGCCTCCTTGAGCTGTGGTGGGCTCCACCTAGTTTGAGCATCTCGCCCAGCCACTTTGTTTACCTACTTAAGCCTCAGCAATGGCGGGCATCCCTCCGTCAGCCTTGCTGCTACTTTGCAGCTAGATCTCAGACTGCTGTGCTAGCAATGAAGGAGGCTCCGTGGGCGTGGGGCCCTCTGAGCCAGGTGCAGATTATAATCTCCTGGTGTGCCATTTGCTAAGACCCTTGGCAAAGCGCAGTATTAGGGTGGGAGTGACCTGATTTTCCAGGTGTTGTGTGTCATGGTTTCCCTTGGCTAGGAAAAGGAATTCCCTTCCCCCTTATGCTTCCCAGGTGAGGCAATGCCTCACCCTGCTTTGGCTCTCACTCAGGTTGCACCCACTGTCCTGCACTGACTATCCAATACACCCCAGTGAGATGAACCCGGTACCTTAGTTGGCAATGCAGAAATCACCCATCTTCTGTGTTGCTCACGCTGGGAGCTGGAGGCTGCAGATGTTCCTATTCAGCCATCTTGGCGCCCCCCCACCCCTTGCCCATTTTTTAATGCATTTGTTTTTTGCTTGTTGATTTAAGTTCCTTATAGATTCAGGATATTAGACGTTTTTAGGGTGCATGGTTTACAGATGTTTTCTCCCATTCTATAGGTTGTCTCTTTACTCTGTTATAGTTTGTTTTTCTGTGCAGAAGCTCTTTAGTGTAATTAGGTCCCATTTGCTCATTTTTGGTTTTGTTGCAATTGCTTTTGTATACTTAGTTAAAAATTTATACCTGATTGTCACCTACACCTAAGAAAACATCAGGATAAATCTTACTGTACCCTATGTTCCTTTGTTCCTTGGTGACTCACAGGAAATCCAAGTTTCTAGGTCTTCCCTTATCTGCTGGATTCTCATCCTAATAGAGCTAGTCTGACTTCACCTTCTACCCATCCCTAACCTCCCAAGCCCTTTCATTGTACCCTTTGGAAAACATAATTTGTCATAAGTAAAACTTCACATATTCTCAAACTCTTCTTTGAATAGTCTATGCCCCTTCTTGCTCCACTGAACTTAACTTCCCTCTAAAAACACAGCCTCCCCTGCAGCCATCTCAGGATGTGGCAGTTTTTCTGCAGCATTTCGTGTGCCTCTTGGCTGAAAGTGTGATAATAACCTCCCAGCCCCTTGTTCGTATTTCCAAACCTTTGTTTCTTATTCTTCCCCATTTTATCAGCAACCTTGATGATTATGCCATCAGGGCAGCTTCCCATTCCCTCCTCTTGCTGTAGACATCTGCTGTCTTGCCAGGTCCCCCATCACCACCCTCAATGCTACTCAAGTCACAAATCCTAGCACTTATAACAGCCCCATAACTAATACAACCAAGATCCTAGCCTCTCTGTCCGTTGGCCTTTAAATGTCAGTAATCCTGTCCATCGCTAACATGATTACATCTTAGACCAGCTAGCCTCTCCCAAACTAATTTTAATCGTCCCCTCTCTCTAGTTACCTCCTCTTTTCTTTTCTTTTTTTTTTCTTTAACTACTAATAATTAATCATTTATTATCGGAGCCTAAAAAATAAAAACAGGTTTTCAAAAAGAGACTTTTATATATGGATGTGCATATGTGGAGCCAGCTACATAGGTCTATCGCCTGTGCAGCAGTCACTGTCCCATGCTTACAGTCTCTATGCTTCATTTAATGCTGAGTTGTTACTGTCTTGAAATTATTTTATTTCATTTCTTTTTCATTTTAGAGATGGGGTCTCACTATGTTGTTCAGGCTAGAATGCAATGGCTAGTCACAAGCATAATCATAGCACACTACAGACTCGAACTCCTGGCCTCAAGTAATCCTTCTGCCTCAGCCTCCTAAGTAACTGAGACTAAAGGCATGCTCCAACATGCCCAGCTCTTGAAATTCCTAATAATGTTTGAAAAAGTGGCCTTAAATTTTTGTTTTACACTAAGCCCCAGAAATTAGGTGACTGGCCCTGATATATGTGAGCATGAGAGGTATCACCTCTTATTTTTGCACCTCACTCCTCCATTCTAATTCTTGTCATCACTGCATTCTACTCAGCTTGGATGACACAATCCATCATCATAATTAGTGTGTGTATACATTCCCTCACCACTCTCATTTGTCTCTCCCTCTTGTTATAAATCATTTCCAAAATTTCAAACGTGCAAAAGTCCACAGTCTGCTTATTTCATACTTTCACTTAAGCAGCTAATGAGAGATAGAATGGAGCTAAGAGACCTTATATTAAGTTTAAAACCAGCCTGGGCCACAATGCTGGCAGGCAATACAAATAGTTTTCCCTAGTCAAGTAGTTCTCTTACTATTTCAGTTTCTCTTTTTCCCTCAGATCTCTGATACTGCTAACCCCTTCTCACAACAAATGAAGACCTACTTCTTATGCACTGAGAAAATAGAAGCAATTAGATGCATATAGTAAATAGAAGAATGACAGTCTAGAAGATGCCTCATCTACCTACCACCAAACTTTCAACCTCACTGCATCTACAAATTCATGTATCCTGGCTTTTCTCTTACTTAAAGAGTAAACATCAGAGCTCCAATATAAGTCCAACCTCTCCTTGCACATTGCATCCAATCACTTCTTACATACTAAAGGATTTTGTACCTACATTAATCTCACTACTGCCTGCATCATCAAATTTCCTTCTCCATTGGATCATTCTTATCAGCCAACAACTGTACTTTAATAGCTACCTCCCTTCTTAACACACACACACACACACACACACACCCCAAAATAAAGCTCCCCTGTCTTCACGAATCTCCTACAGCTTTTCTCTGCTAGCCTTCATAGCAAAACTCTGCGAAGAAAATTTCCACACATACAGTCTTCCTCACTGTTCTTTTTCTCTTGAAGAAAAGTTTTGTCTCCACCACTCAAGGAAATTTCTCTTTTCACTGCCACAAATGACCTCCAGTTGCCAAATCAGTGGTCAACCAGTCTCATCTTCCTGGACCTCCCTGCAGCAGGGCTAGCAGCAGCACCTAGCACTGTGCTCTCCTGTTCCTCCTTTTTGCAGATTTGCAACAACTTGTACTGGACTCTGCAACTTTCTTTCGAATATGTCCTAAAAGATCTTCCAGGGTTTTTTTGTTTTTGTTTTTGTTTGGGTTTTTTTTCTTTTTAAAGCACCATATGCCCTGACTCTGAGACATCTCCCTTTAGATATTCTGGTTCAGTATGCACCATTCTCTTCCCTTTGATACCCCTTAACCCAAGTGAAATGAGGCCAGGATATTTAAATAAGACTTTGTCAGGGATTAACAAAAGGGAAATTAATACACTAAGTAACTTGAAACTATTTAATTTGCAATACAGGATACCTCATGCTCTTTGTGCTCAAGGCCTTATTTCCATGTAAAGGAGCTGACTGTGGTAGCCCACATTCAATAACTAAAGTAAAAGTCTAGCCTAGAGAGGAAAAGGCCAAGTGTGGGGCCAGAAATTCCTTCTCCAGCCTAACCAACGCCAATCTTTCCTGCCCAAACCCTGGTCTCGTTAGGGATTAACATTAAGCATGTTTATCCCTTTCAAGGGAGATTCCATCCCCTAAGCACTGGAGTGTGGCTTTACACTCTCCTTTCATCAGGGCATCCAGATAGGAAAAGAGGTAAATTCATATAATTTTAAAACAGGCTGTGGAGTGAAATCCTGGATTCAAATCTTTACTCTGCCAAGTAACAACTATGTGATTTGGGGCAAGTTACTAAATCTCTGTGTGTGTTAGTGTCCTCTTTTATAAAATAGCAATAATAGAACTTACCTCGGATGGGTCATGGTGAGGATGAAGTGAGATAATAGACATTAAACACCGGAAACAGTACTTGGGGCATAGCAAGGACTCATCATTCTAACTAGCTGTAATGCAGAGATGCGGCTGCCATCCACTCAAAGGACGCACACAGGTGATCAGGAGCTCTGTTCTCTTGCAAGAATACTAAGCATGAAAGACAGAGTCAGAATATATGTTAACTTGAGAAGGAAAATGAAGGCAGAGCATGGCAGAATCTTGAAGGACAGATGAGGTGATCCCCACACTGCTCTGCAAACAGGCATCTGGGAATGATGGCTGCTAGTTCTTTCATCCCCATCCCCTTGTCTCATACCCACTTAAAATGGAAAGCTGAGGACGTTCCCTGCTTTACCAGGATCTTTTGAAGTGCAGATTTTACTCTAATCTTTAGTGGAGCTGTAGGGCCTCAGTCATTCATCTGCTCCCTTTATTATGCTACAGCATTTCTGATCAAACAGAATTTGAGAAGGCAGAATCTATCCTGTCAAACAGTAAACAAAGAAACTCTCATAATAGCCCAGTGTTGTCACATGGCCTCCAGCCTTAGGTGTCCTGGAATGCTCCAGATCTGTAGAAAGGCACTAAACCGTCTTGAATGTAGAAAAGGGACAATGTAGGACAAATTTGTTAAATATATCTTTGCCTTGTAGAGTCATGATTATACTGATGATTAAGGTTTTTTTAAAATGCTTCATAGTATAACCTGGTAGAGAGGTCAGCAAACTTTCTGTAAAGGGCCAAATGGTAAATATTTTAGGCTCTGGGGGCCATACAGACTCTGTCTCAGCTACTTCACTCTGCCACTGTAGGAGAAAGTAGTCATAGAAAATACTTTGAATGAATGTGACTGTGTTACAATAATATGTTACTTCAAAAGCAGGAGCCAGTTGGTTTTGGTCCAAGGTCCATAATTTGCCAAACACTGACCTGATATACTGTTTCTTAGACTTGTATTATATCCATAACACCTTCATGGTTTTGGTGAAATCTACGAACATATGTAATCTTATTTATTATAAAATTAAAGTTCACTCTATTTTTAAATGCATTTATTTTAAAATAAAAATATAATTATTATTAATAAAAGATAAAAGATAGTTTACTTTTAATAAAAAGATAACTTTAAAAACTACATAAAAAGAAACCCCACAATTAAAGTGCTAATTGAAATTTGAAGACTAAGTGCTTATAATATAATTATTAAAAATAATTTTATAATATAGCATAATATAATTAATATATTACATAATATAAATTATTATAGAAAAATATTATAGAAGAATATTAAGTGCTTATATTATAATATAATATAATATGATAGAACCATATTGGGAGGATGGAAGTAGGAAAGTATAGAGATGATAGGCAGGAGATGAGAGAGCTAAATCCTTATCTTTCATGATACACAAAATAGTAGAAAATGAATGAATAATGTCTAAAATGAAAAAATAAGAAATAGCATTATAAACATATTGTAATAGAAAAACAGAGGCAAACACCTGAAGAAACTTCTGAAATAATTTAAAATGATTGACTCAGAAAGTGGGAATTAGGAGGCAGCAGTCGAGAAGTCTAGCAAGTTACCATATTTTCAGTCTTCTAAAACTATCTAACTTTTAAAACTCTGATAAGTATAAAAACGAAATTTTAAAAAGCCAAGGGTGTTGAAAAGGGTGTTTCCTTTCTAAGAAGGAACATTTTTGAATACAGAGTTGACTTGAAGATATCTACCATAATTTTTTAATTATTGCTTTTTCTGTTAGGTATTAAAAAACATTCCTCAAAAAATTTTTGAAGAAGAAATAAGATGTATCACTGAAAGTAAAGCTGCTTAACAAATCTAGTCCCATATTGGATCTTGCTCGATCCCCATGCCGTTCTCTGTACCTTAGCTACGGTGACGTTCTTTAAATCCCTCCTACCTGTGTTATCTCTACCACTGTCAGAGGCATTGGAACCAGAGTGACTCCATCTTGAATAGGGCTGGGTAAAATGAATCTGACACCTCCTGAGCTGCCCTCCCAGGAGGTTAAGCATTCTTAGTCACAGGATGAGATAGGAGGTTGGCACAAGACACAGATCACAAAGATCCTGCTGATAAAACAGGATGGTGTAAAGAAGCCAGCCAAAACTCATCAAAACCAAGATACCTATGAAAGTGACTGCTGGTCATCCTCACTACTCATTATATGCTAATTATAATACATTAGCTTTCTCAGAAACACTCCCACCAGCACTGTGACAGTTTATAAAGGCCATAGCTATGTCCAGAAATTACCCTATATAGTCTAAAAGGAGAAGGAACCCTCAGTTCCAGGAAATCTTCTTCCCTTTCTTGGAAAACTCATGAATAATCCACCGTTTTTAGCATATAACCAAGGGATAACTATAAATGTGGTGAACCCTGAATACCTGAGACAGGTCTCAGTTAATTTAGAAAGCTTGTTTTGCTAAGGTTGAGGAGGCAGGACGGTGACAGCCTCTAGAGTTCCTGATGACAGGTGCCCAAGGTGGCCAAAGCACAACTTGGTTTTATATATTTTAGGGAGACATGAGACATCAATCAACATATGTAAGATGAACACTGGTTCAGTCCAGAAAGGCGGGACAACTCAAAGCTAGAAGGGGGCTTCCAAGTCACAGGTAGTTAAGAGACAAGTGGTTGCATTCTTTTCGAGTTTTCAATTAGCTTCGCCAAAAAAGGCAATCAGATATGCATTTATCTCAGTGAGGGATGACTTTGAACAGAATGGGAAGCAGGTTTACCCTAAGCAGTTCCCGGCTTGACTTTTCCCTTTAGCTTAGTAATTTGGAGACCCCAAGATTTATTTTCCTTTCACAGTATAGTCAGTCAAGCAGCCCATACTGCTGATTTGCCTATGGAGTAACCATTCTTTTATTTATTTCTCTAATAAACTTGCTTTTACTTTACTCTATGAACTTGCCCCAAATTCTTTCTTGTGCGAGGTCCAAGAACCATCTCTTGGGGTCTGGATCAGGACCCCTTTCCAGTAACACCACCACAGCACGTGTGTACACGCTATTCTGCCTATCTGGAATGCTGTCTTTGCCTTCTTACCTGATTACACTTGACCCTTTATCTGTGAATTCTGGATCCACAGATTCAACTAACCACAGATCAAAAATATTTGGAAAACAAAATTCCATAAAGTTCCATAAACAAAACTTGAATGTACTGCACACTGAGTACTACATCAAATACACAGGAATGAAGTGATGTGTAGGCATTGTATTAGGTATTTTAAGTAATCTAGAGATGTTCTAAAGTATACAAGGGGGCGTGCGTTGCTTACATGCAAATATTATGCCATTTTATATAAGGGACTTGAGCATCCGCAGATTTTGGTGTCCTTGGGAGTCTTGGAACTGATTACTTATGAATATCAAGAGATGACTTTAACTCTAACCCATCAGGGAAGCCTTCCCCCAATAAGTCAAACCTCCTATTATAACTACTCATAGATCAGCAGGCCAGTCCTTGGAAGCACTTGTCACAAATGCCGTTTTATATTGACTGGAAAATTATTGAATTATTTTCTGACTGTCTTGCTATATCATTTTCTCTTTGAAGTCTAAGGATCAGAAACTAACACAGTCCCTTGCCATCATAGCCACTAATAAGTATTTATTACACTGAATAAGTAAATGCAATACTAAAATTTTTAAATATATATCTCAATTAGCCAATCCTGGTTGTAACATTTTGTTTTCATAATATAAATCTGCATGTTATCCCTCAGATCTTGTAAATTTGCGTTCTGATAACTGATTAAAAGTAACACTTTCTTAAAGGGAAATGCTCAACTGTTTTCAGGAAAGTCAGGGGCAGGGATTACTTCCTCAAGACATGGAGTAAAAGTGAGTGATTCTGAGTTTTAAGGTTTAGCTTTCTCCAAATCTTCCAAACATTTCCAGATATCACCTTCCAGATACCAGAATTCCTTTTTTTCTTGGCCAATATCCCACATTTCATAAGACCTAGTGATAATATAAATTTAATAATGTAAAATGTATGCACAATTCTTAAAATAAAAAGTGTTTATGCTACTTCAATTTCGGGATCATGGCAGATGGGAGGCAGGACTAGATTGCAGCTCCAGACAGAGCAGCATGCAGAGACCATTAGCAATATTAACCAAGAAAAGAGAGAAAATCCAAATAACCTCACTAAGAAATGAAACAGGAGATGTTACTGACACCACTGAAATGGTGATTTAAGGAAATTAAGTTCATTTAAGGCTACTATGAAGACCTTTATTCACATAAACTAGAAAACCTAGATGAGATGGAAAAATTCCTGGAAAAATACAACCCTCCTAGCTTAAATTAGGAAGAATTAGATACCGTGAACAGACCAAAAACAAGCAGCAAGATTGAAACAGTAATTTAAAAATTACCAACCAAAAAAAGTCCAGGACCAGGTGGATTCACAGCAGAATTCTACCAGACATTCAAAGAAGAATTGGTACCAATCTTTTTGACACTATTCCACAAGATAGAGAAAGAAGGAACCCTCCCTAACTCATTCTATGAAGCCAGTATCACCCTAATACCAAAACCAGGGACGGACACAACCAAAAAAGAAAACTACAGACTGATATCCTTGATGAACATAGATGCTAAAACCCTTAACAAAATACTAGCTGACCGAATCCAACAACATATCAAAAAGATAATCCACCATCATCAAGTGGGTTTCATACCAGAGATGCAAGGATGGTTTAACTCTCACAAATCAAGAAGAAAAAAGCAAACAATCCCATCGAAAAGTGGGCTAAGGACATGAA
>NW_012105364.1:11385287-11387096 GCF_000951045.1 Mandrillus leucophaeus
GATAATTAAACATAACACCAAAGCTAGAAACTACACAGGAAAAGGTCGATCATGGCTCTGAGCTAATGTATCACTTTCCAAGTGTTACCTTCTATGTAGGGCGTAAGGTCTGGAAGCCATGCTTTTTTTTTCCCACTGAATTTTTTCCCAATTCTTAAGAGCTTAAATATCTACCTATTCAAGGAAACAATAAGTAGTTGTAAAAATACCCCAAATCTTGTCCAAAAAGTCTGGAAACACAGGGAATACAATGTATATTTAATATCACACTTTAGATTAACTGTTGGATTTATTGCTTTAGAGACAGTTACCTGAAATGGTATGTGGAAGTTGAAGGAAAATATATTGAGCATATTATATCAAAATGTTACTAATACATTGTTTGAAAATAAATTGGTCCTATGTTTCTGACTTTTTGAACACTGTATGAAGTGTTGTTTTTAACTATAAAAAATGAAACAAGGCCAGTTGTGGTGGCTCACACTTGCAATCCCAGCACTTTGGGAGGTCAAGGTGAGCAGGTCCCTTGAGGCCATGAGTTTGAGAAAAGCCTGGGCAACATAGCAAGAACCTGTCTCTCCAAAAATACAAAACTTAGAGGACGTGGTGGCACATGACTGTAATCCCAGCTACTCAGGAGGCTGAGGCATGAGAATTGCTTGAGCCAAAAGGCAGAGGCTGCAGTGAGCTGAGACCATGCCGCTACACTCCAGCCTGGGTGACAGAGTGAGATCCTGTCTCAAAAAAAAAAAAGAAAGGAACAACTTAAACAGTTAATAAAGGATTGTTAATAAATAAATTATTCTTAATGAAATAAATCCCCATAAATACATTCCTGGAGAAGTGCTATAAACAATTGTTCTAGAAAGACTGCAGGTAACTCATTTTTTTTTAAGTTGAATTGATCTGTGATACGTAGACCTGACTGGACTGAAGCCATGGACCCCAAAGAGCAAGACTCCACTGAAGAAAACAGTCCCCACAACTTTACAAGATATAAGCAAATCAAGAATCTTTACAGAATTTTTAAAAATCTGTGTCTCCAAGGGAATTTTTCCTTTAAAATGTAACAGTGTACCAAAGGAAATTGCAAAGCAATTTGTAAATATTACTCTATTTTTGGTGAGCTAAATAAAATTATATATGTTTATTTATATGCTTAAAATATAGTCCAAAAGAATTTTTTGATTTACTTATATACTTCTACCCTGCTTACATTTTTTTCAGTATCTACTATTTTCATACTTAATTTTTAAATTAATGTTAAATCAAATTTAAGTTAGTCATATACAAGCATCAAATGGTAAATTGTTTTTATAACAGCATAAACTTATGTGTTTTAATATCTACTCCATATTTCTACTAAATAAAATTTTAAGCCATAGCATACAACCAGAGAAGCCCAACAATTCAATCTTTTCCTTATCTGAGTTTTGTATAAATAGACTCTTTCTTATCTACAAAGAATGCCAGACGCATTGAAAAACAGCTAAGATTAGAATCGCAAAACATTAGTGTTTGAAAAGAACTAACAACACTGAGCAATTATCAAGTGTTTAGTATTTACCATCCGTTGTTCTAAGAATTTTTAAATTACAAGTTATTTTGTCCTTAAAAATCTTATTGTTATCTCAGTTTTACAGTTAAAGAAACTGAGAAACACAGTTTGAAAAACATAACAAAGGTCACAACTTCACAGTGGTGGAGCTAAGATTTGAACCAAGCAGATACAGTGCTATTAACCACTCACCTACCAGCATTCATTCCAGGGTAATTTTTAGAGAGTTTAAACAATGGACAGAGGCCGGG
>NW_012105364.1:11391751-11392496 GCF_000951045.1 Mandrillus leucophaeus
TCACTAATGATGAGGGAAATGCAAATCAAAACCACAATGTGATACCATCTTACTCCTGCAAGAATGGCCATAATCAAAAAATCAAAAAATAGTAGATGTTGGCATGGATGCAGTGATCAGGAAACACTTCTACACTGCTGGCAGGAATGTAAACTAGTACAGCCACTATGGAGAACAGTGTGGAGATCCCTAAAAGAACTTAAGGTAGAACTACCATTTGATCCAGCAATCCCACTACTGGGTATCTATCCAGAGGAAAAGAAGTCACTATTTGAAAAAGATACCTCCACACCCATGTTTATAACAGCACAATTCACAATTGCAAAATCATGGAACCAACACAAATGCCCATCAGTAAATGAGTGGATAAAGAAACTGTGGTATATATACATGATGGAATACTACTCAGCCATAAAAAGGAATGAATTAACAGCATTTGCAATGACCTAGATGAGATTAGAGACTATGATTCTAAGTGAAGTAACTCAGGAATGGAAAACCAAACATCATATGTTCTCACTGATATGTGGGAGCTAAGCTATGAGGACGTAAAGGCATAAGAATGATAATGGACTTTGTGGACTTGGAGGGAAGAATGGCGGCTGGGGAGTGAGGGATAAGACTACAAATACGGGGCATTATATACTGCTCAGGTGATGGATACACCAAAATCTCACAAATAACCATTAAAGAACTTACTCATGAAACCAAATGCTACCTGTACCCCAATAACTTATGGAAAAAT
>NW_012105364.1:11397456-11398488 GCF_000951045.1 Mandrillus leucophaeus
TCTGGCTCTTTGGGAACCAGATTGGGAACCACAGTTAAGATGTACTTTGGGAACCACAGCAGTTTGTCAAAGTTTCTCCTGGGTTTTGATATGCAGAATTGAATATAACATTTTAGTATAAAATTTGTATACCACAGAATGAGAGATATTATATTATATGTAATATATAATTAAATTATAATGTGTTGATAATATGGTTTGAAGGAGAAGACATCCCTGCTCTGCTCACATTTGTATATCTCATGCTAATGTTAGACTATTGCATTATGACACAGTTGTCCTAAGGAGGCCACAGTGTATTGTAATGCCAATCGCATGAGTAGAAATTGGGTCTCACTGTGATGAAGTAGTCACTCCCAGTGCCAGTTATCCATGGAAAAGATAAATCCTGGGAATCGAATTATAATTTGGAAGAGAGTCTACAGTGAGGAAAAAAAAAATGAATCATGTTCTTCACTCTACTCCGAGTCTTCAGAAGTGTTTGGAGGGCTCTTGGGTGATGGGGAAAATAGACACTGCACAAGGAGGCAGACCAGGTAGTTAACAAGGAGATACAACCCTCTCACTGGGCAGGGGTCACACCCACAGTGGACTCAGAGGACGGCTAGGGTTCTGTTCTTAAGAAAAGCCATTCCCAGAGGCCAATTGTATGTGATGTTCCTTATGTAGAAATTCTCTCCAGTTTCCTGAAGGTTTTAGTTAAATTATAGTCATAAGACCATCCTATCTGCTTAAATTATGGTTGTGCCAGAGTAAGAATATACAGGGTGCAATTTGTTGGTGCCCACGAAGTTTCTTAAAAGATAAGAGAAGAGTTGTGAGGTCCAGCTGCCCCTCCCTATCTGGAGACTCTCTGTCCATGACCAAGCCTGGAGAATTGGAAAATTATTCTATTAAGGGAGCTGGCTAGTTTCCTTGTAGCACGCTAATATGTTTAGCTTTTCGACAATCACATTACACCTTATAATTACAGTAAACTTTAAATCAACTAAAATGCTCAAGACTTTTTCAGATATCTTAACTGTACATGTA
>NW_012105364.1:11398538-11400372 GCF_000951045.1 Mandrillus leucophaeus
GAGTCTCGCTCTGTCGCCCAGGCTGGAGTGTAGTGGCGCGATCTCGGCTCACTGCAAGCTCCGCCTCCCAGGTTCACGCCATTCTCCTGCCTCCGCCTCCTGAGTAGCTGGGACAAGCACTCGTCACCACGCCTGTCTAATTTTTTGGACTTTTAGTAGAGACGGGATTTAACCGTGTTAGCCAGCATGGTCTCGATTTCCTGACCTCATGGTCTGCCCGCCTCCCCTTCCCAAAGTGCTCGGATTACAGGCGTGAGCCACTGCCCCCGGCCTCGAGTTAGACTTTTAACGTAAATATGAGACTTCACAGTTTTCAATTACATAGGGTTTGTTTTTGCCCTAATATCCCAGCATGTCAAGATCATATAGTCAAACTCCGTTTGGATCATTTTAGTACTAGTGAGCCCTCCCAGCCTTGGCCATATTCAAGTTGGACAAACATGTGTTATTAATAAGTAAGGCCAAGGATGTAACCTTGCTTTATTTGCCCAGCCTTGAAAGTTGAAATTGCTTACTATTAACTAGTACATATTTCATCATCGAGTACTCAAGGATATCACAGGAGGCTTGTCAAATGCCTTGCAGCACTTAAAATGCGCTATATTTATATCACCCCTGGAAAACTTAGTGATTTTACCTGCAAAATAAAAACAAATAATTGGTTAATTTAGCTGTTATCAAATCTATCTTATGGTTCTTGTAATTAACTTATTCTTTTTTAAAATACCAAACTATCTGCTTAATACTTGTTTTATACTTTTTGCCAAGAATCAATTTCAGCATTAATAGAATTCACATTTCCAATTTTTAAAAAATATGAAAAGCATTATTCCATCAATCCATTTTCTCCTTATGCAAGATTTAAAAAGCAGCATACCAGGTATCTCTTCTGCTAACTTCCCCTTTTGCTGGTTCTAGGTATTAGGCAACAGAGGCAGAGCAATAGAGATGTAAAGCCAATTATCAGAGATGGACTTCCTCTGTTCCAATAGTTTTCAAGTATGAGTGACCATCAGAACTAAGTGAGGAGTGTTTTTTTAAATGTCGACTGGCTTATTTTCATATACATTCCTTGGACCCATACCCCAGTATTCTGACACAACAGGTAAGAGGAACCAGAAATCCGCAGGTGGTTCTGTTTAAGAGCCAGGTTTGGGGACTACCATGCTCATATCTATAATTTTTTCTTGGATATGATGGAACAAATTATTTTGATAGAGAAATAATTATTACTGTATTTCATAGATTCCAAGACACTTTTTATGCATTTTAATACTTTCTAAATGGGGATACAGTTTACAACTGGTAGTGGTACAGTTTAATTGAGAGCATCTCCTTTTGCTGTGCTTAAAATGTGGTTCATCTTACAGTTGATGGCATATTTGATTCAATGACATATGGTTGGTACAAGTTGTCAATTAATTTCACTATGTTTTATAGTCACACCTTATCTTTAACCTTTAATCACATGGCAGATAAATACATGCCTTTGGTCACAAGGTGGAATTAGTTGAGAATGCCTAGGGAAAACTACACATTTCCTTAGGACTGCTGGAAAAGTCAGCAAACATCTCTGTGTTGCAAGAAAAGCCAATAATATCTAGGTCTTTTTGGTAACAAAAGTTGAGGGGGAAAAAAAGAAGACTCATGAGGAGTTATAGACAATTCTAAGCTCTCAGCTTAATGTGGCCAAGAGAAAGCTTTTAGGAGTAATAACTTGCCTGTAATCTCAGCACTTTGGGAGACTGAGGCAGGCAGATCACAAGGTCAGTCAAGACCAGCCTGGCCTTCATGGTGAAATCCCGTCTCTACTAAAAATACAAAAATTAGCGGG
>NW_012105364.1:11400422-11400890 GCF_000951045.1 Mandrillus leucophaeus
AATTCAGTAGTTCATATGTTTAACAGACTATGGAACCTTTTAATCTCATTTTTCTAGAGAATACATACTTGCTATGGTCTGTGTGTTTCTGTCCTCGCAAAATTCATATGTTAAAGTCCTAATCCCCAAGGTGAAAGTAGGCTTTTGGGGCACTTCTCTCATGAACAGAATTAATGTCTTTATGAAAGAGCTCCCAGAGAGCTGCCTTGCCCCCTTCTTCCATGTGAGGACACAATTAGAAGGTGCTGTCTATGAACCAAAAGGGGACCCTCTCCAGGACAGCACAGTGATATGGTTTGACTGTGCCCCCACCCAAGTCTCAAGACACCTTGATCTTGGACTTCCCAGCCTCCAAAACTGAGACATAAATTTCTGTTGTTTAAAATCTACCCCAATTTATGGTATGTTGTCAGAGCAGCCTGAATAGACCAAAACACACTACTATATCTACTTGATTTTTACAGGCAA
>NW_012105364.1:11406040-11407147 GCF_000951045.1 Mandrillus leucophaeus
TCCATGTAAGACATAACTTGCTCCTCCTTGCCTTCTACCGTGATTGTGAGGCCTCCTCAGCCATGTGGAACTGTAACTCCATTAAATCTCTTTCTTTTGTAAGTTGCCCAGTCTCAGGAATGTCATTATCAGAAACATGAAAATGGACTAATACACATAGTTATCCTCTAGATAGTATTAACGGCTTTGGTTTAAACAAAGATTTCTTAAGCAGGACATAAATATACTATCCTTACAGAAAAACGCTGTTAAATCAGGCAACACTGACATTAAGAACTTCTCTTCCTTTCTTTTTAGGAAAAAAGAGGGGGATCTTCCTGTCTTGCCTAGGCTGATCTTAAACTCCTGGCCTTAAGTGATCCTCCTGCCTCAGACCCCAAGTAGCTAGAATACAGGCACGTACCACTGCATATGGCAGAACTTTTGTTCTTTAACATAGACTATTAAGAGATAAAAAGGCAAGCTGCCAGAATGGGAGAAAATGTTGAGTAGATATTTAACTTGGACTAGTGTTGCTATGGGCACTCTTAAACCTCTTCTTTTGTGCACATTCTATACATTTCTCTTAGGTATAGCCTAGGAGTGGTTTATTATATAAATCATATATATGTGTGTGTGTGTGTGTATTTGTATGCAATCAAATATTAAACAGCAATGAAGATGAACAAACTACCATCAAAACAGCATGAACGAACCTCATAAAAATAAGTCGAAGGGGGAAAGGCAGGCACAAAAGGGTGTATGCTATTACGATTTTATCTATATCAATCTGTAAAACAAAAAATCTAGGGTAATAGAAGTCAGACAGTAATTGCCTTTGACGGGGAGGGTGGTAACTGGGAAAGAACACAAAAAGATTTCAATGTAAAAATGCTTGACCCTGCAGATGTGTAATCTGTATACTTTATGTATGCTATACTTCAATAAGACTATTGTTATAAAAAGAATAAAATAAAAAACATTATAGTAATCATCATGAATTGTAGAACTGATTGTGAATTAATAGAGTTGTGAACTGTAAATGATCCAAAACAATCAATAAATTTTAGCTAAAACAATTACTGAAGGTGACTGTACACATTTCTGGTTACAGAGGATATTTATTAG
>NW_012105364.1:11408157-11481416 GCF_000951045.1 Mandrillus leucophaeus
TGTTGTTTAAAATCTACCCCAATTTATGGTATGTTGTCAGAGCAGCCTGAATAGACCAAAACACACTACTATATCTACTTGATTTTTACAGGCAAAGAAAGAAAACAAAAATCTTCAAAATAGAAGTACTAGAGGCGTGGAGACCAGGTAGGAGGCTGTGGCAGTCAACCAGGCCGGAGAGCATAGTGACTCACACTAGGTTAGCAGCAGCAGAGGTGGTGAGAAGTGGTCAGATTGTGGACATATTTTGAAGGCAGAGCCAACAGGACTTCTGATAAATTGAACGTGTGGTGTCAGAGAGATGTCAGGAGTGACTTCAAGGACTCAGGCCTGAGCAATCAGAGGAGTTGCCATCAACTATGTGGAGAGAACAAGTATGCAAATAGAAGGAGGATAGGGACATCAGGGCTCTAGGAAGCCTACAAGGAACCCAGCTTTGTGGAGTGTTCTATTGATCTCAGACAAAAGAAAGGATCGATGAATAAACTATCAAATTAGAAATGATCACTGAGAAAGAAACACATCTGTCATCAAGACTGTTCCTCCTGTGGAGTAATTTTCTCAATTTTCTCAGGGGTTAGAATGTGGTTAGCAGCTTCCTAAATATGGATGACATCCTCATCAAAATTTAGTAGGTGGGTTGCAACTTCTTCTACCCTCTGGAGACTGAGGCCTAAGGAGAATGAGTGTCTTATCTAATAATAGTCAATAGTAATTTCCAGGTATCCTCCTATTCCTAGAATAAACACATCTTTAATCTTAAAACACTTATTGTTTGTCAAATGGGAATAGCAAGCTAGACACCGGAAATTTGATTCAAAAAAATTTTTAGCAATGATAAAGCAGAAGTTATACGTAAACTAAATTGGAAATATCGGTTGCAATATTCCCAGTAATAATAATAAATTCAGTAATTAGTAATTTATCATTATTATTATGAAATATTTCTTCTATGCAAGGCATCACACTAAGTTCTTTTGTGCTTTATCTCATGTAAACTTCATTACAATTTCCTGATTGTACAAATGAAAAAACCTTAGGGATGGGTTCACAGCTCAGAAGCGTGCATCCAGATCTTAAATCTACATCTATCTGGTTCCACAAACAATGCTAGTTAGTTACACTGCAAGAATAAGTTTAACAATTTAGAATTAGGTATGTCTATCTCTTCTTCTCATATTGCTTCATTTTCCATAAACACATCTTAAAATAGAAAGTGTTAATTTGAGTTGGCGTGGTCACTTTTCCAGTATCATGTGATAGCTACCAAAGGGCTGCTTTATATCGAGCAGAGCCTCCTCATGACAGAATAGGGTAGAGGAGGGGACTTTCTGGGAGACCTTGAGGTCCTATTCCAGAAAGTGACATTCTTTCATTCTTAAGTTATTTTCTCATCTAGTATTCACTATCTTAATTTGTCCTTACAATAATTACATGTGTTAGATAAGACTTTTATTAGCAGTCTCATGTTAGAGAAGAAAATTGTTGCCATAAATATTCAGGTGATTTCCCTAGAGTCTGAGAGGATGTTGGTTCTATCTCTGGGACTGGAATAGTTAGATTTATTTCTTAAGTGAACTGTGCATTATTTTTCTCCTTAAAAGCAGATTTATTAAGTTTTATTTTACAGGTAAGAAAATTCGTCCATTCTAAATGTATAATTCAGTGAGTTTTGTTAAATGCGTACGGCTGTGTGACCATCACTAAAATTAAGAAAAAAACAGCTCCTTCTTACCCTCTATAGTCAATTTCCCCTCCTGACTCCCAACACCTGGAAACCACTCACCTACTTTCTGTCACTAGAGTTATGCCTTTTCTAGAATTTCATATAAATACAATCCCATATTCTATAATTTCTTGTGTCTGCCTTCCTTTGATTGCCATAGTGCTTTGGATATTTACCCAAGTTATTACATGTATCAGAAGTTTGTTCTTTCTTATGCTGAAGAGTATTCCGTTGTGCAGATGTACCACAACTTGCTTATACATTCATCGGTTAATGGACATCTGGGTTGTTTAGAGTTGTTTGCTGTTATGCATAAAGCATAACATAACACAAATTAATATGAACATTCACAACAAGTCTTTGTGGGAACATGTTTTTTCACTTTTTCCTCAGTAAATCCCTAGGATTGGAAAGGCTGAATTGTATGGTAGATATATGTTCAACTTCATAAGAAACTGCCAGTTTTCTAAAGTGGTGGTAGCATTTTTAATTCCCACCAACAGTGTGTGAGAGTTCTGGTTGTTCTATACTTTCACCATCATTTGGTATTTTGGCCATCATGGACAAGTTACTCAATGCCCTGTAGGCCTGGTTTCCTCAGCTTTAAATTGCAGCTGATAATAATACCAACCTCATAGGATGGTTGTGAGGATTAAATAAGTTAAGCATAGTCATATGTCACATGACTGCATTTCAGTCAATGAAAGACTGCGTATATGAGGAGGTTCCACAAAATTGTAATGGAGCATATATAGAAACGTGATATACAGCACTTGATATTGGCATTGCAGACCAAGGTGTGGAAATGACTGACATTCAGAAGTGGCATTGGAACATTTGGTTTTTTATATGAAAAAAAACATGTAAATATAAATATGAGCCGGGTGCAAAGGCTCGTACCTATAACCTTAGAGCTTTGGAAGGCAGAGGCAAAAAGATCACTTGAGGCCAGGAGTTTAAGACCAGTCTGGGCAAAATAGCAAGTCCCTGTCTCTAGCCAGGGGTGGTGGCACACACCTGTAGTCCTAGCTACTTGGGAGGCTAAGGCAGGAGAATTGCTTGAGCCCAGGAGTTTGAGGCTTCAGTGAGCTATGATTGTGCCACTGCACACCAGCCTGGGTGACATAGTAAGGTCTTGTCTCTAAATAAGTAAATGCAAATATACATACCATCTAGGTTTGTGTAAGTGCATCCTATGATGTTCACATAATGATGAAATCTCCTAGTGATGCATTTCTCAAAATGTATTCCCATTGTTGAGTGACTCATGACTGTATGTGCAACACTTAGAACAATGTCTGGGGCTTGGTAAATGTTAAATAAAGATTAGTTCTTTTTTTGTTATTGTTCTTACTGTTATTATTATCTTAACTCAAAAAGGAATTGAAAACTTTTGCTATGTGGTCACACTGTAAATAATCTTTCTGGAGATGTGAGACTTGTTGCAACTGTTTTATGGCACTAGTGGGGAGAGTGTAATAAAGAATGGTTTGGGAGCATGTCCACTTCTTCCATCCCCACATACCCCAGATACCAAATCCATTGGCAAGAAGCAAGATGGTGGTTTACCTGGTTTCCATATGAAAGATGGGGAAACTCATTTAACAATTCACACACAAAGGCAATACAATATTGGGATTGGAGTTTAAGACAAAAGACAGAGAAGGAGGAGACAAGCACTTCAAGATAGATGCTCCAAGGACAAGAGGGAAAGGAAGACTTAGGGAGTAGAACCAAGTCAGTCAATACAGGCAGACACCTGAGGTAAAGCCTGGGGCAGTCTAAAGAGGCTTCATGGACAGCTCTGGGAATGATGGTTAGAATGAGGAGAAGACAGGTAGGATGGAGAGGATTTCACAAGCAAGATCTAGACCCAACTAAAGAGAAGATCAAATTGGTGCTAGAGAATTAAATCAGATTTGAGAAGGGGTAAAGTGGTAGTTTTTGTAGGCTGAAGATAGAATCTTTCTATAGTTTCTCCACACTGAGAATTATAAACTCCGTTATACCCCCAAGAAAGCCAGCAAATATTTCTACAGACAAAATAGCAAAACCCTCATGATAGATAGAGCACATCTACATTAGGGAAAGAATGTGAGTCCAAGTCTTTGGCGAATAACTTCCCACTCTTACCCTTGGTATGGTAGTCTCTAAGCATCATAGTCTGGATGATCTTAAGCCACATACCTACCCACTTCGACCTTTCTACCTTGACTCCTAGGCCAATCAAATCTCTTCTACCATCTTTCTAGATCTATTTCTGATGGATTTTTCTATCCCACTCTCCCCATCCTCATCACGTCTACATTCAGCCTCAGTTTCTCTCTCTACCTGCTGCTTATCCTGACACAAGGACTTTTGATCTCTGCTTTTTCCTCTTCACCTACACTGGCTCATCTTCATCCCACCCCATTCTCTGAGTCTCTTCAGTCTAAGGAAACGCACAAGGCATACATTTAGCATCCTTGTCTGCTTAATTGTAACATCATCACTGTGAAAAACACCAACTGCACTGCCAAGTGCCCCTGTGCTCATCTCCTTGACTTTGTTGAGCTAACAGAGCTAGGCTTCGCATCAGACTCAGTTCTTGTTTTGGTCTTCTCTGGCACTCCCCCTCTCTCTTGTGACCTTAAATCAAATAGATGTTTTACCGCTTGCTTGGAGGCGGGTAAAAAATGTCCTACTTCATGGGAGAGTTGTGAGGACTAATTAAAACCTCCTGAAGTCTTTTGAGAACTTGCTCCATTCTTAGGAAACCTAAGTTCTTGACAGCCTGGCTGCCGGGATCCTTGTAAACATGTCTGGCTTTTAGGAGCAACTTCCTCAAGGTAGGAATGGACTAAAATGAAACTGCAGTGTGACCAGCCATCACTTCAAATGCAACCCTAATGCAAGTATCCATTTGTATAGCACCCCTTTTTGTGTTCAAAGTGATTCAGATATATTTTCTTTATTCTGATTTCTTCATTTAGAGGCTTTTATGTGGGAGACCCAATGGTTAATACATGCAAGAATATGTAGTAATACTTTTTTGTGGTAAAGAAGGTAATCTTGGAGAGAGGTTTCAGGCCAAAGTTTCTCTTATGTTACTTGACTGAATGAAATCCCTTGCTAATTTATATCTACAAATATGCCTTTGAAGTGACAACAATCTAGCTCAAAATATATTGTATAATCAAAATGTGGGTGAGGGATACTAAGAGAAGCAGATGATGCCACCCGGAAAGTCCATCTGTGTGACTTTCAACGTAACTATCTTAAGCAGGAGGACGGATTCCATCCACTGTGGCGGGAAGCCTCAAACATTGTTTTAGAATGAGAATCAGAATCAGAAAGCAGTCCAGGGGATTTACAGGGCTGTGGACAACTGCACCCTTAGCCCTAATCTTCCTGAGAGTAATAGAGTAGGGGGCAAGCCCCATTTTCTGCTCTGTCCCAGTTTACTCTTTACCATGCTACTTCACAGAATGGACCTAAATAAATAAAAATGGCAGAAATCAACACTCCCTTTCTATAACCTTAAGCCAGATGGATAATTTTACAGGAAAAGATATGAAGGAGGAAATTCAAAAATATAAACAACAGATAAATGAAGCTCGATCCAGCTGGAATAATTTCCCCCAGGCAGAACAGGCTCCTCCATTGATTGTAGCCTGACAGAATTCCTCAGAAGGAATGAAAAGGAACAGCACGTGTTTGTATGGACCCCAGAAAAGAACCATGCCCCGATGCTATGCGCCTCTTTTAAAAGAATTTGTGTTATTATTTGGTGTTCTTTTTCTTTCCTCTCTGTGTTTTGTTTCCTGATCATACATATGAAATCCAAGGCAGTTACAATACACTGTCATGCCACACAGACCTATCAGGGATACTACTGGGTTTGTGCAAAAGTTACTATGGTTTTGGCCATTACTTTCAATGGCCAAAAGTATTTTACTCGGGCCTGACAATAGCTCACTATTCCCTCAAATTTCTTCTCCCAGACAAGCAGGGTCTTATACCCCTGGGCTGTAGCTGAAGCTGTTTCCCTCAATTCCAGGTCAAGTAGGGGCATGTGTTACCTGCACTCAGACTGAGGTGTGGGCCGCCAGCAGGAGAGGATGATCTGAGAAGCATGGAAAGAAGCGAATCAGATGTGAGCAGACCATCCAAGGGAGGCATCAACCTGTGGGGCAGAGCATGAAGTTCACAGAATACAATTGAAAATCAGCCACCAGAGGAAATTTAAAACACAGCAGAGAGGAAAAAATCTGATTTCAGCCCCAGCTCTCTCACTGCTATCTGTGTAATTGTGGCTATGTCATTTAGCATATCTAAGTCTTAATTTCCTCATCATGGACATAATGACAGCTTCTATCTCAAGTATTATGAGGAACAAATGTGAAGATACATGCAAAGCACTAATTAGAATACTTGGCATAAGGTAGAGGTTCCTTATATTTCATCTACTAGAATTACTACTATTATTGTTATTTTTGCTCACCCTTAACAAAGAGGAGAGTCGCTGTGTCCATATTCATAGGGCATTCATGCATTTAGTGTGGCAAGGAGGGATTAAAGAAATCCTACCTGGGCAAACACAAGATGCCTAGCACATGTTGACCCCAACTGCTCTCCCATATTAAAAATGAGAAAACGGAGGCAAAAAAGAGATTAAATAATTTGTCCAGGGTCAAAAAAATAAATAGCAGAGTTAAAATTCAAGCCTGAGCAGTCAGCTGTGTCTCGATATCTAAACATTCCCACACAACCTTTTAGTTTCTTAGCGTCATCCACACTCCCCGACATTTCCCAGATTATGACATCTCCCTTTTTAGTTTCTGCCTGGAACATCCTTTCTCCTCTTCTCGACCTAATAAACTTCTACCCAACCTTGAAGTTGCAGCTCAAATGTTATCTACCGGGTCCTTGTGAAGCCTTTTCTAAGGCCACCAGGAAAGGGGGTTTCTCCTTTCATTGGGCTCGCACGGCTCTTTGTCATCACATTTAATTTGGGGTCAGTTGAAGGGGCTGTCCACTCCCTTACAGCAGGGATCTTAGCCTGATGTCTGCGGAAGGGCATCGAAGGGAGGTCTGTGAATCAGGCATGTGGATATGTACCTGCATGCACATATACAGTCACAAACAGAAATGCACACAGATACGCAGCAGAGATTTTTATTCTATTTTGCAAAATTATCTTGCTGTACACATTATTTTCATGTCTATTAAGGGCTGCTCCTGTAGACAAGCACTGTATACTCATCAGTGTTGTCATGATACGTCACAACAGCTTCCCATTGGTAGGAATTAGTGAATCTGTGTCCTGTGATGATTATCATGAGCACCTATCTTTACTTTAGGACTGGCTTAAGTTAGAAAAATGTAAAAAAAAAAAAAAAAAAAAAAACCCTAACAAAAAATATCAAATATCCTTTGCCTTTGCTTTCTACTATATATGATAGAACACCAAAGCCCAAGTGCTTTGTTTATGACAACATTCTTGCTAATGGAAGGAGCATCAAGCCAAAAATGCTGAAGGGTCATTTCATACTTTTTCTTCCAAAAATATATTAGCATAGATCTGTTTTAAGAAGGGAAGGCTGGAGTTGAAAAGGAAAAACTTCGCCAAAATTTGATGTGATTTGACACTAGGCAGCAGCATAGTGTCAAAATAGAAACAAGGTAATTGGTAAAAGCCATGTACCCCAGAAATAATTTACTGTGTGGTTTGAAGCAGAAGAAGCAGGTAAAAGTAGTGCTTAGTTAAAATGAAATTATTGGCCAAGCACGGTGGGTCACTCCTGTAATCCCAACACTTTGGGAGGCCAAGGCACAAGGGTTACTTGAAGTTAGGAGTTCAAGACCAGCCTAGGCAACATGGTGATATCCCATCTCTACCAAACATACAAAGAGTTACCTGGGTATGGTGGCACGTGCCTGTGGTCTCAGCTCCTCTGCATAGGCTGAGATGGGAGGATCCTTTAAGCTCAGGAGGCAGAGGTTGCAGTGAGCCAAGATCACGCCACTGCACTCCAGCCTGGATACAGATTGAGACCCCATCTCAAAAAATAAATAAAATAAAATAATTACGTGACGACTGACGTTTTAAAATTAATATTGTGAGACATGTGATGAAGGAATTAGAAGATTCTTTATGCAGCCGGCTAACGCCTTCAAAGATGATTTCCTATTTAACAAGCCCTTTTTGAAATTTAAAATCCATCAACATCTTCGGAATGTTGATAAGTTTCTGTTACACATAAACCTCACTGGACGCTTTGTGAACAAACAGAACTCCTGTGGTGCAGGGTAGCACATCTTGGAGTTTCACAGTTTTAGAGGAGGAAGTATCTTCACGCAGTAGATCTGACTCACTGCTTTCTATGGTCCTGCTTGTCTATAGCGAAGTGTCCACTAATGCTAGGGCCTTGAATCATTGCCTTTTGAATATGTTTTGTCAGAAAATGAAAACAGAACATGAACTTTTTTTTTTAATCTATGATATAGAAATATGCAGACAACCCAAAACTCAGCATAACTCTTTTTAAAGTACTTCTGCTCAGATAACCCTAAAATTGAAACCCGGGCTCTTAATTCTTCCTTTGTTGACATCAACCTCCCCTTGCTGAAAATGAAACTCAGTGATGTGAAGCCAATGGAAATTAAAGGATGCAAATCTAATTCAGATAGTCTTGAAATATTTTGTCGTCCCCTTGTCACAAGCCCATTGTGTCATCTGTGAGCTTGAACTGATTCTATTTGCTACAACATGCTGTTTTGAGCCCAGCTTTTTAGAATGTGTTACCATCAAAACAGAAAGTCTGCAGGAAAGTACACATACTGCCACGTCAAAAACCATTCTCCAATTTCAGATTCTCATTCAAAATAAGGAAGAGGCCTGGTGTGGTGGCTCATAGCTGTAATCCCAGCACTTCAGGGGGCCGAGGCGGACGAATCACTTGAGGTCAGGAGTTCAGGACCAGCCTGGCCAACATGGTGAAGCCCCATATCTACTAAAAATACAAAAATTAGCTGGGTGTTGTGGTGCATGCCTCTAATCCCAGCTACTTGGGATGCTAAGGCAGGAGAATCCCTTGAGCCGGGGAGACAGAGTTTGCAGTGAGCCGAGATCACGCCATTGCACTCCAGCCTGGGCAACAAGAGTGAAACTCCATCTCAAAAAAAAAAAAAAAAAAATGATAAGGAAGAGATGCTTTCTCATTGAAATTTATTTTTTAGCAAAACCAAAGTTTATTTTTAACTTTATTTTCACGTTATAGACTTTTTTTTCTTTCCCCAATGTTTAAGCATGTTGCCTGAAATTACTTTTCCATGCTAAAATTGACAGAAAAGGTGTAATTCTTTATAAACAGCATTTTGATCCAATGCAATAAAATAAGCTGTGTACGTAATTTTTCTTATAATCTTATATAAATATCTTCTGGAAGAAAATCGATAGGCTTCATCAGATTTCGAAAGCCTCCATGATGTTAAAAAGGTTAAGGATAATACCATGAAAATCTGACTATCTTGAGGAAAAGTCTATCTTTGTAACTTGCCTTCTCCCCACAGAATCTAGGAGAGTGACCGCACTTAATACTCAAGGATGTTAGTGATGATAATCATGGTTTTTTCATTTCCTAAAGGATATTGATCATGAGACAGAGTTAGCTGAGTAAACAGAAACATATATGGATTTTAATTTTAAAACTGAGTTCAAAACTGTCTTCCTTATAAAGTCAAGGAAGAAAACCTCTTTATTTAGTATCTTATGAATTGGAAAAGGAAGATCAGACTGGGAAGATGTAAAACAAAAATGTATTTCCTTTGTTTGCTACCACAAAATTATGGAATAGAATATGTTTCTTTACTTGTAGTGCAAGCATTTGTATACTGGGTTCATCAAAGTCAAAGTCTTTATCAATTAAAATAAACATCCTAAAGGTACTGATTTTGTTATGGACTGAACTGTGTCCTTTCAAAATTCATATGATGAAGTTCTTAAACCCTAGTAGCTTACTATCATTATCATTAGTAGTAGTAGTAGTAGTAGTAGTAGTAGTAGTAGTAGTAGTAGTATTTGTAGAGATGAGGTCTCTCTGTGTTGTTCAGGCAGGCCTTGAACTCCTGGCCTCAAGCAATCCTCCCATCTTGTCCTCCCAAACTCTGGGATAACAAGCATTAGCCACTGCACCCAGCCTTAAACTCTAGTAGCTTAAAATGTGACCTTATTTGAAGACAGGATCTTTACAGAGGTAATTAAGTGAAAATGAGGTCTTTAGAGTGTTGTCTAATCCAACATAACTGGTGTCCTTAAAAGGGGAAGAAGCATGGTCACAAACAGAAACATATGGAAGACACAAGGAGAAGATAGTCACCTACAAGCCAAGGGAAGAGGCCTGAAACACGTTTATCCCTCATGACTCTCAGAAGAAACCAATTCTGCTAATACCTTGATCCCAGACTTCCAGCCTCCACTGTAAGAAAATTAATTTCTGTTGTTTAAGCCATCTAGTCTGTGGCACTTTGTTATAGCATCACTAGCAAACTAATAGAGATATACAGAATAAATCCCAGGAGACTCCAGGTAAAGAAAGTGAACCCAGACTAAAGGACTTGAGGAAGCACTAAGCTGGGGCACAGAAGAAGATATGATGTATTAATTCCTCTGACCACCACCCTAGGGAAAGAAGAAACCTCTCTTAAAATACAGAGCTAGCTCTGAGGTTCCAAGTTTTCAGTTTCTTCACCATACATGAAAGCTATTAGATATACTATCCAAAGCAATCTATAGATTCAATGAAATCCCTATCAAAGTACCAGTGTCATTTTTCACATAAATAGAGGAAACAATCATAAAATGTGGGTGAATTCAAAAAAAAAGTCCAAATAGCCAAAACAATCCTGAGCAAAAGTAACAAAGCTGGAGGCATCACACTACCTGCCTTCAAAATATACTACAAGGTTATAGTAACCAAAAGCGAGAGCATAGTATTGGTACAAAAACAGACACATAGACCAAAACAACGGGATAGGGAACCCAGAAGTAAATCTATGTTTCTATGGACAATTGATTTTTAACAAAGGCGTCAAGAACATATATTGGGGAAAAGACACCCTTTTCAGTAAATGGTGCTGGGAGAACTGGATATCCATATGAAGAAGAATGAGAACGTACCCCTATCTCTCAACATATACAAAAATCAACTCATGATATATTAAAGATTCAAACATTAGACCCCAAACTATAAAACTACTGGCATAAAACATAGGGGAAATGCTTCACTACATTGGCTTGGGTACAGAATTTATGGCTAAGACCTCAAAAACACAAGCAACAAAACCAAAAATAGACAAAGGGAGCTATGTTAAATGAAAGGCTTCTGTACAATAAAGTAAACAATCAACAGAGTGAAGAGATAACCTGCTGAGTGGGAGAAAATATGTGTAAACCGTTCATCTGACTAGGGACTAATATCCTGAATATATAGGGAACTCAAACAACTTAACAGTGAAAAAACAAATAATCCCATTTTAAAAATGGGCACTCCAACCTTGGTTTGCATCTTGACCCTAGCCCTTGTTTCCCAGTGGGTTACTTTGGGAAAGTTGGTCAGAGTAAAATCTCAATTTCTTCAGATAATAACAGTGTCACCATCACAGGGTATTATGGAGATTAATGAGAAAATGCCTATAATCTTTTAACACAGGCCTGGCCCAGAGCGAGTAATCAAAAAATAAGAGCTAAAATAAAAATAACAGCAATACAACAAACAAGCATATGGTGCTTACTATGTACCAAGTACTGATCAAAGAACTTACACATATCAATTAATTTCATTCCCATACAGATGAGGAAACAAAGGCACAGACAAGTTGTGTAACCTGCTCAAGTTTACACAGCCAATGAACAAAGGGCCTAGAACAAACTCAGGTAGTCTGGCTCTAGAAACCATATTTTCAAACTATTAGACATACTATCTCTATTATTATCCATTGTTAAAGACACAGCCTTTATCTCTTTCTTGAGCTTTGAAATCACATGGTTTTGAAAAAAAAATTATCAAGATACCCTACAGACACCTCAAATACAACATGCTCAAAACCTAATCCCCCAAACCTGCTTCTCCACCTGTGCTCCTTTCTCAGGACTCGATGACATTGTCCTGGCAAGGGACTTGGTGTCAGATTGAGGTTAGGAGGCAAGACTTTACTCCAGACCAGACTGAAGATTGGCTGAAACATGAAAGAGGCACCAAAAGCAATTCTCCATAAGACACACCTGCCAGTATCATGACAGTTTATTGTTGCCATGGCAACACCTGGAAGTTGCCTTCTCTTTCCATGGCAATAGCTCAGAAGTTACCACACCTTTTCTCGAAACTTCTGAATAACCTGCTCTCAGTTTGCATATAATTATAAGTGGGTGTATATATGACTGCAGAACTGCCCCTTGGCAGCTACTCTCAAGCCCTGCTCGGCAGTAGCGGTCATGAAGCTCTAACACTGCCACCTCAATAAAGCTGTTTTCTTCTGCCACTGGGTCACTCTTGAACTCTTTCCTGAGCAAAGCCAAGAACCTTCCGAGGCTAAGACCCAATTTGGGGGCTTACCTGCCCTGCAAAAAATTAGGTTCCTTGCTTTCCCTTGACCCTCCCATATCCAATCATCCAAGTATTGATTTCTAATTCTATCCTTTTCTCTCTATCCCTAATACTTCCCTAATTCAAGACTTTATCCTCTCTGGCCTAGATAATGGCAATAGCCTTCTAACTAGTTTTCCTGCCTCTAGACTCAAAGACCCAATTTCTCCACAACGTACTTTCTCTGCAGATTTAAAATACAAATCTGAGCATTTCAATCTGGGCTAAAGGATTAATTGCTGTTTCACTAACATCATCCAGAAGACACTTCATATCTGACACCTACCTTTCCAGCCCCAACTCCCATCTTGCACCATGTCCCCCTTCCTTCTTGCATTTCAGCAATCTCCAGAGGCTCTTACACTCTCTCCATCTCTCACACACACATACACCCACACATGTGCACACATGCACACACACATGCACAGACACCGTGCTGTTTCACAAATACTATATTGGAGTCTGTGTTTTAAAATTATCAGCATAACTCCTAAGAATATATAAAACAATCACAGGGAATATATAATCACTTACTTCCTACCCTACCAATTCCCTCACTGACAAAATAACCACAAAATTAATTTACTTGTAGAAAAAAGTTTAAATCAGTTTTATAAGTAATTTTAAAAAATTATCTTTCAAGGACACTGAAGAACTTGCAGACAATCACCAAACAGTAACATTATTCATATACTGTTTTTACATTGTAATACCAGATTTATCTGAAATATAAGCTGACTGATTTCCTTCAGGATACATACTGTGACTAGCACTGTGACTAGCTATTATTTCTGTTTGTTGAAACCAAAAGGCTTCAAGGACACAGAAATGTTACTGCTGAAAAAGCACAGGGGACTTGATGCCGTTATCTTACTGCCCCCTGCTGCTATTATTGTGTGTTATAAATGAGGCCCAGGAAATTGTAAAGTGATGCAACCTTCTAATAACCTAAGCTTCCTCTTTTCTCAATTGCCAGTGTCTCTTTTAATCCATAAAAGCCATATTGAAAGCATGTAAAAAATTAACAGATGACCCTTGATAACCTATTCCCTATGATACAGCACCCAGAAAAAAAAATATTTATTTTTTCTTCAACCTTTAAGTTTCAGGGTGTATGTGCAGGATGTGCAGGTTTGTTACGTAGGTAAATGTGCGCCATGGTCGTTTGCCGCACAGATCAATCCGTCACTTAGGTATTAAGCCCAGCATCCATTAGCTATTCTTCCTAATGCTCTCCCCCTACACAGGCTCCAGTGTGTGTTTTTCCCAATGTGTCCATGTATTCTCATTGTTCAGCTCCCATTTATAAGTGAGACTATGTGGTGTTTGGTTTTCGGTTACTGTGTTAGTTTGCTGAGGATAACAACTTCCAGCTCCGTCCATGTCCCTGCAAAGGACATAATCTCATTCCTTTTAATGGCTGCATAGTATTCCATAATGTACATGTACCACATTTTCTTTATCTAGTCTACCACTGATAGGCATTTAGGTTGATTACGTCTTTGCTATTGTGAATAAGGCTGCAATGAACATACATGTGCATGTGTCTTTATAATAGAATGATTTATATTCCTCTGGATATATACCCAGTAATGGGATTGTCGGGTCAAATATTATTTCTGCTTCTAGATCTTTGAGGAATAGCCACATTGTCTTTCACAGTGGTTGAACTAATTTGCACTAGTGTAAACGTGTTCCTTTTTCTCTGCAACCTCACCAGCATCTGTTGTTTCTTTTTTTTTTTTTTTTTTTGGAAATGGAATCTCACTCTGTCGCCCAGGCTGGAGTGCAGTGGTGCGATCTCGGCTCACTGCAAGCTCCGCCTCCTGGGTTCACGCCATTCTCCTGCCTCAGCCTCCCAAGTAGCTGGGACTACAGGCACCCGCCACCTCGTCCCGCTAATTTTTTGTGTTTTTCGTAGAGACGGGGCTAATTTTTTGTATTTTTAGTAGAGACGGGATTTTACCGTGTTAGCCAGGGTGGTCTCAATCTCCTGACCTCGTGATACCCCTGCCTCTGCCTCCCAAAGTGCTCGGATTACAGGCGTGAGCCACCGCACCCAGCCCAACCTCTGTTGTTTCTTGACTTTTTAATAATTGCCATTCTGATTGATGTGAGATGGTATCTCATTGTGGTTTTTATTTGCATTTCTCTAATGATCAGTGACGTTGAGCTTTTTTTCATTTGTTTCTTGGCCAGATGAATGTCTTCTTTTGAGAAATATCTGTTCACATCGTTTGCCCACTTCTTAATGGGGTTGTTTGTTTTTTTCTTGTGTATTTGTGTAAGTTCCTTGTAGACACTGGACATTAAATCTTTGTCAGATTACAAAAATTTTCTCCCATTCTAGTAGGTTGTTCACTTGATGATAGTGTCTTTTGTGTTCAGAAGCTCTTTAGTTTAATTAGATCCCATTTGTCAATATTGCTAAAATGGCTGTATCACCCAAAGTAACTTATAGATGCAATGCTATTCTAGTTAAACTACCATTGACATTTGTCACAGAATTAGAAAAAACTATTTTAAAATTCACAAAGAATGGAAAAAGACCCCAAAGAGGCAAGACATCCTAAGCAAAAAGAGTGAAGCTGGAGGCAACATGCTATCTGATTTCAAACTATACCACAAGGCTACAGTAACCAAAATAGCAATGTACTGGTACAAAACAAGCACATAGATCAATGGAACAGAATAGAGAACTCAGAAATAAGACCACACATCTTCAACCATCTGATCTTCAACAAACCTTACAAAAATAAGCAATGGGGAAAGGATTCCCTATTTCTTAAATGGTGCTGGGAGAACTGGGTAGCCATATGCAGAAAATTGAAACTGGACCCCCTTCCTTACACCTTATACAAAAATTAACTCAACATGAATTAAAGACTTACATGCAAAACCCAAAATTATAAAAACCCTAGAAGAAAATCCAGACAATACCATTCAGGGCATAGGCAAGGGCAAAGATTTCATGACCCAAACGCCAAAAGCGAATGCAACAAAAGAAAAATTCGTTTCTTTTGTTTTACCCATGGTCAGAAGCTACTCTGAAGCCTGGAGTGAAAAGAAATAAGAACTAGTTCCTTTGTGTTATAATGTTACTTGACTTCACATCCTTGCAGGAGCAGTATTGTATAATGGTGGAATGCACAGGCTTGGGAGTCAAAGTCACCCACTCCGATCTTCTTTCAGCCTCCAGGACTTATTAGCTGTCTGACCCAGGGCAAGTCACTTATCTAAGGCGTAGCTATTTCAACTGGAAGAAAAATTATTAAATAAGAAGTTGTATGTAAAGCATGTGATTGTTGTATAATAAACAGAAGCTCTTCTTATTTATGAAGAATTGTAAAGTGGTGATTAACAATTTCAGTCAGACTAATTGGCAGCATCACGTGGAAACAGAACATCACTAAAAGTATTCGTCACTAAAGGCAACCCTAACTATTCGGGAATTAAGGTTTCTACAGGATACAAAAATTATATATTTAATTTTGGCTGCTCAGCCCTCAAAAACATTTGTATAATACATATTGCAGTTTTAATGGTTTTTCCTACTTTTACAAAGTTATAAGCACAGTATATTGAACCCAGAAATGTCTTTACCTCCAGTCTTTAATTAAAACCTAGCAGTGCCACATGTGATGGGTCACAGCTGTGGTCACACCTGCACTCTCAGCTACTAAGGAGGCTGAGGCGGGAGGATCACTTGAGCTCAGGAGTTCAAAGTTACAGTGAGCTATCACCATGCTGGTGCATCCCAGCCTGAGCAACACAGTCAAATGGCAAAATATCCTGTCTCTTAAACTAAACATTTTTAAAAAGTCAAAAATTTAAAACCTAGCAGAGAAAAATAAAATCATTTATAATGATATAGTCTAAAAATTACATAATTGTATATTTATCCAAACCCATCATTGTCCTTATATCTGTTATCTAGGATTAGCAAATTAGAATAAAAGAAGTGATATACTTCAATAAAAATTATATATTCTACCTACTTTGAGGTTTATTGTTAAATATATCCTGTATTGAAATGATTAGAAAGCAAGTAAGTGAACAAAGTTGTATTAGCATAATGTTTTAAACATTTATAGAGTCTAATTACAGATGTAACACATCAGTCATAAGATAAACACCTTCACGGAGGTCCCAATATTTTTCTGATAATTGACATGTACATGTAATATAGTACTTAAAAAATGGCACATAGTGCTTAAATGAGATAATTTGTAGTTTTCAGTCAAATTAAAGATGTTATAAATAAATTTTACTTAATATACTACCTTACAAAATAAAAATATTGTCAATTTTATATTTCAAATGTAAACCTTAAATCATCTAATAGAGGAAAAATTTTGGAAGATAGATACATTCTTCAAATAAATAACCATTACTATGTATTGAGCACCTACCATTCTTATAACAAGCACTGTACTAGCTAACTTTTGTTTACTTTTTCTAGTCTTCTAAACAATTGACCTAGTTGAGGAAAGAAACTTAGAGAAGTCAAGTTTCCCAAAGTCAGCGGCTTGCAAATTGCTAAACTGGGATTAGCTTGCTCTTCCCCCTATATCCTGCTGCCAAGAATTAGGCTTCCCATGAAAAACTAACAGCTCATTAACTTTTGAATTTTGTTTAAATGACATTTCTTATAAAAAAGTAATTTGCCAAAACTTTGTATAGCCCTATGCCCTTATAAAAGCAATAAGAGTCAGTAGATAGATGAATTTGTAATTCCTTGTAACTGACGTACATTAAAAATATAATGATGATTCTTATAGACAAATGCCACATATAAAATAAAAAGGGATAAAAAATAAAATGTTCTTTTTAATGCTAAACTTTGGTTTCTGTTTTCATACTATAATCTACAGGTGTCTAAAAAGTCGTATCTTAAATTTTAGAAATGGTAACAGTCTACTAAAATAGAATTTAAGTATAAATCAGAAAACAAAGTTTGCTCTGAAAAGAAAAATAAAAGATACCCATAATAAACTATGAAAAAAATGTCAACATTACTGATTATAAACCAAGTTAAAACAAGATGTCATTTTCACCCATCAGGTGAACAATGACTGCAGAATTCTATAAAGGCCAGTGTTGTTCATCTCTATTAGTGAGACCATTAATTGGAACAAAAGTTTTTGAAAGATAATTTTGCAATATCTATCTAAATTAAAATGTATGTACCCTTCACATCAGCAATTCCATTTAATCCTGGCAAAAGTATGCCATGGTATATATGTACATGATATTAACTATAAAATTTTTGGTAGAGAAAAAAATTTCCATAAAATAAATATTCACCAACAAGAAATTTCCTTTAAAATTGTCATATAGTGGTATCACAGCATGATGTGGTCAGTACAAAAATGTACTGATATGGACAGACACCCAAAATATATTGCTACATGGAAAAAGCAAGTTACCAAAAATTATGGCACCAGAGCCCAATTTGTTATTTGCGTATATATACGCACACATTTGCTTCCATATTATTAGCAAATTTCCGGAATTATATACAAAAAAACTGAAACCAGGAGTTGCCACTCGCAGAAGGAAGAGAGAAGGAAACATTTAGTTTTCAACTTTGTATTGTTTCATAAAGAGCAGCAATGACTTTATAAGAATTAAAAAAAATTACAACTCAAAATGGATTAAAGACTTAAATATTAAGACCCAAAACTATAAAACTACTAGAAGAAAATACTGAGAAAACACTGTAGGACATTGGTTAAGGCAAAGATTTTATGGGTAAAACTATAAAAGTACAGGTGACAAAAACAAAAATAGTCAAATGGGACTATAACAAACTGAAAAGCTTCTACATGGCAAAGGAAAAACAATGAACAGAATAAAGCAAAAATCTGTAGAATGGGAGAAAATATTTGTAAACTATGCATCTGACAATTGACTAATATATAAAATATACAAGGAACCCAAATAATTCAACAGCAAAAAACAACCTAATCAAAAAATTGCTGAAGGATCTGGGTAGACATCTCTCAAAACATACAAGTGAACAAGAGGTCTGTGAAAAAAAATACTCATCTTTACTAATCACCAGAGAATGCAAATCAAAACCGCAATAAGATATCCTTCACCCCAGTTAGAATTGCTATTATCAAAAGACAAAAAATAGCAAGCACTGGCAAGGATGTGGGAAAAGGGAACTCTTGATGAGAAAGTAAATTAGACCAGCCATTATGAAAAACATTATGAAGATAGGGAATTTCTCAGAAAACTAAAAATAGAACTAGTATAGTGATAGGGTTTGGCTGTGAGCCCACCCAAATCTCATCTTGATTTGTAGCTCCCATAATTCCCACATGTTGTGGGAGGGATCCAGTGGGAGATAACCAAATCACGGTGACAGATATCCCCCGTACTGTTCGTGTGATAGTGAATAAGTCTCTCAAGATCTGATGATTTTATAAGAGGTTTCCCCTTTCCCTTGTCTCTCACTGTCTCTTGCTGCTACCATGTAAGAAATGGCTTTCGCCTTTCACCACGATTGTGAGGCCTCCCCAGCCACATGGAACTAAGAGTCCATTAAACTTCTTTTCCTTTATAAATTATCTAGTCTTGGGTATGTCTTTATCAGCAATGTGAAAATGGACTAATACACATAGGATACAACAATCCCACTATTTATCCAAAGGAAAAAAAATAAGTATATCAGAGAGATATCTGCATCCCGTGTTTATTGCAGCACTATTCACAATGGCCAAGGTATGGAGTCAATCTAAACGTCCATCAACAGATGAATGGATTAAAAAAAAATGTGGTATATATACACAATGGAATATTACTCAGTCATAAGAAAAATGGGGTCCTGTCATTTGTTGCAGCAACACAGATGGAACTAGAGGCCATTATCTTATGTGAAATAAGGCAGGCATGGAAAGACAAGTATCTCACGTTGTCACTCATATGTGGGAGCTAAAAAAATTGAAATCATAGACAGCGGAATTATTGTTATGAGTATTAGAGGATAGGAAAGATGGGAGGAGAGAAGGATAGGGAGAGGCCAGATAATGGGTACAAAACAGCTAGAGGGGAGGAATAAATCCTAGTGTTCTATAGCACTTCAGGGTGACTATAATCAACAACAACATTGTGTGTGTTCAAAAAGCTAGAAGAAAGAATCTTACATGTTCCCAACACAAAGAAATGTTTGAGGCGCTGGTTACCCTTATTACCATGATCATTACACATTGTATGCATGTATCAAAATATCACTCTCTATGCCATAAATATGTACAATTAGGACATGTCAACTAAAATTAAAAGAGAAAAAAGAATAAAAAAGATTTTAGGCTAATCTAATGTAAAAAACTGTACAAGTGGTTCAGTTTTAAAAACTTCAAGCTTAAAAATGCATAATTTTTTTTAATTTTTAAAAAATGCATAATCATTTGAATTATTTTTATTGCTTTTTAGAGTTCAGTCTCAATTCAGATATTAAACAAAGCTTAAACATAAAGAGCGGGGCGCGGTGGCTCAAGCCTGTAATCCCAACACTTTGGGAGGCTGAGACGGGCGGATCACAAGGTCAGGAGATCGAGACCATCCTGGCTAACACGGTGAAACCCCGTCTCTACTAAAAAATACAAAAAACTAGCCGGGCGAGGTGGCGGGCGCCTGCGGTCCCAGCTACCCCGGAGGCTGAGGCAGGAGAATGGCGTAAACCCGGGAGGCGGAGCTTGCAGCGAGCTGAGATCCGGCCACTGCACTCCAGCCTGGGCGACAGAGCCAGACTCAGTCTCAAAAAAAAAAAAATAAAAATAAAAAAATAAAGAAATGAGATCTGTAACAAGTAAAACATTCTCCTTTTTTCTCATGAAAAATGTAATGCCTCAAAAAAACTAAGATCCTGAAAACTTGTGCCATCATTTGAGAGTATCTAGACAACTGGATTTGGAATATGTGGTTTCATCTCTTTTTGTTTCTAGGGAGGCATGTGGAAAGGAAGGAGGAGATAGTAATATTTGTACAGATCAGACTAGGCAAGAAATTCAAATACAACTGCTCTGCGCTTTAACAGAGTCGAAGGTTAATTGTATACACTGAAGATATTCCTTTCATTCCTGTGCAAATTAGAGTCTTCAATGGCACCAGAGAAAGCAAAAAAATACTAATTCTTTTCTCTTATCTCTTCCCTCCTTTTGATTTCTTTTCCACCCATCCTTTTTCCTTCTCCCTCTCTCTCTGTATTATGAGCAGAGGAGAAACATAAATATCCAAGCACTCTAAGTCTTATTGATGGGTTGTATTGAAAGGGTTTTCACTTTCAAGTTCTTAAACACTCTATATCAAGTTTTATTTATCAAAATGTCAGTGTCTTGTGCAGAATGATAGTGTTGAAACAATTCTGGCAGCTTTGCAGGTGAAACGCATAATATGAGTTTCTGCACTCTAAACTGTAGTATTTACATAAGCTATTGATTCCTGGAATACAAATCCCTGAACTCATGGTTGAGAATTCATAAAATATAGCAGTGTTTGTCAAGTTCAAAGGAAATTATCATTTTCTAAGTATAGTTATTCAGACAGAACTTTCCAAAAATGATCTTTCAACAAGAGCTGTTCTTTTCCGAGATTTAATTAGTTGAAAAAGCACCCTTTAAGATGGACATATTGTTCATTTCAGCTAACCTGTGCAATCACAAACTCACCACAGAAGAAATGATAAGAAACAAAATATTAACAATGAACATTGTGGTAGAGACTGTGGAGGATGAGGTATTGTAGAAAATTGGAGGAGATCCTTCTGTCTCCACGGGAGGCTTTAGAGAGGCATCTATACAGACACCATCAGCAATACATACATCAACAGCATCAGTGTCTTTTACATCAGCTTTCTCCTTACAACTCAAGTTGGTATAACAGCTGCAATAAAATTTTTCAGAAAATTCCTCCAGGTCTTCAACTGTTGGTTTTCCATGTACTGTGAACTTTCCACCTTTCCCCAGTCGAATATCAAAATTGTCTGGGTTGAGGTGAAGATAGTCACTTGAATTCCAGTCCTTCCTTATACACACTCCTTGCTCCTGGCAAAGCACTTGGCTACACATTTTGGCTGCTAGTGTGACGTTGATTATGTAAGGATTCAGTATAGTCTCCATGTAAGTGTCTAGGAGCATGCAAGATTTCTGTAAAATTATAAGACAGAATATCAAAGGACAAGTTAGTTGATATGTGAATTAATTTAGTGTACTAAGCAATTTTTTACAGAAGAATGCAAAACCAGAGGTAGCAAGAAGTAGAAGATAATTTCTTTTTTACCTTAACCAACAAGATTATTCCAATTGCTTTTTGTAAGACTTACAAGTTTCACATGCCACTTCATTCCACTGAATTACTGACTAATTGAGGCTTAATATTCCTTTCCCTTGCTCTTCCTCCATAATTCATAACATTATCCGGGGATAGAATGCTACAGCTGTTACAGTATGTTAGAGTATGGTCTCTAGGATCCATTTGCCCTGATTGGAGTCCCAGTTCCATTAGTGACTAGCTGTAGGAACTTGGGAATTTCTTAAGCTTTCTAAGTCTTAGTTTCCTATCTGGGTGACTTTGGGCAAGTTGATTAACTTGATTATGCTTCAGCTTTATCATCTGGAAAATAAGGATAATTATGATGCTTACCTCATAAAGTTGTTATGAAAATAGATTTTAAAAGAACAATACATATAAATGTGCTGAACACAGGGGCATACCATATCTTCAGTTGACCCTCAATAAATTACAAATAAATGTAAGAAACACTACATTTGTCAGACAATTTTTTTCCTGAGACAAATTCTCATTCTGTCGCCCAGGCTGGAGTACAGTGGTGCAGTCTTGGCTCACTACACCTTTGATCTCCTGGATGCAAGCAATCCTCCTGTCTCAGCCCCCTGAGTAGCTGGAACTATAGGCATATGCCACCAAATCTGTCTAATTTTGGTTTTATTCTGTGGTAGAAGTGAGGTCTTACTATGTTGCCCAGGCTGGTCTCGAACTCCTGGGCTCAAGCAATCTTCCCACCCCATCCTTCCACAGTGTTGGGATTACAGGCATGATCCACCATGCCTCGCCTGCCAGACAAGTTTAAATAGCATGGAAAAGGCTTATAATTTGGCTTATAAATTGCTGGTTCAAATACGTTAAACAGGTTCAACTGAGTATACTTTCTACTAAATGTTTTGTATAGTCAAGTTATGGGTGAATAATGACAACTCTTTTACAGATTTGGCAGACTATGAGTGATGACTAACTAAAATGATTCATCTTGAGACTGGCATGTTCTAAACCCTGGACACTATCCTCTAAGAAATATTGAAGTTGATCACTTTTTTTCATATTCAACAGTTCCATTGAATGAGGTAGTTGTGCTAGTCCTTTTTCAGGCCAAAGGAAGTGGTGGTGGTAGATATGCAGGCATGTGAAGGAATCTCGGCAGCTTCCATCTGAATATATTTCTTTTCATCTTCCTTGAGATGATGTCATCTATTGTTGGCAGAATAACTGATTGCCAAAATTGTCTGCATCCTAATTCCCTGGAACCTGTGACAATGTGAGCTTACATGGCAAAAGAGACTTTGCAGATGTGATTAAGGAATGAATCTTGAGAAGGGGAGATTATCCTGAATTATCACGATGGACTCAATGTAACTACATGACTCTTTGAAAGTGTAGAAAGTTTTCAAGCTGAGTTAGAAAGATGAAGTGAAGGAAGGAGAAATTCAAAGTGTAAGAGAGATTCAATGCGCCTTGGCTGACTTTCAAGATAGAAGAGGGCCCTGAGCTAAGGAATGTACTGGCCTCTAAAAGCTGGAAATAGCCATTTGCCAATAGCCAGCCAGATAATGGGGATCTCATTGCTACAAGCACAAGGAAGTGAATCTGCCAACAACCCAAATGAGCAAGTATCTTCTCCTAGAAAGGAATTCAGCCCTGCTGTCACCTTGATTTTAGTCCATTGAAACTCATATTGGACTTCTGATCTAAGAACTATAAGATAACAAATTTCTTTTATTTTTTTAAACCACTAAGTTTGTTGTAATTTTTATGAAAGCAATAGAAAACTAATACACCATCCATCTTCTTAACAATCCAATAGTTTTGAATGGTGTTTAGAATGAAATTCAACTTCTTCTCTTGACTTGTGCACAATGTGACACGGTATAATCCTTTCCTCCTCTTGTACAACCTTCCCACATCCATTCTACCTTAGACATAGTAGCTATTTCACTAGCACGGCAGGTTCATTTCAAACTGCACTTACTGTTCCCACTGCTTGGAATGGTCTTTCCTCTAATTTTTACCACAATTGACTTCATCCTGTCATTCAGATGGCAGCTTCAAATTAGACAACGCCCTTCTCTGATATCTTCCTTGTTAAATTCTCCACATCTCTGTTTTAATTCTCTGTGTAGCACTTACCATATCAAAAATGTTTCTTACTTGTGTACTTTTTAAGTACTCATAAGTTCCAAGAGTACATAGACTTTCTCAATATTCTTCAACACAATGTTCCCAGTACAAGGGAAATGAGAATTTATACCAAGTTCAAATAACATTGCAGCTGCTTTCTCAACTCCACAGAGACAAGGGTTACACAAAGAGGAGTAAAAGGGTGAGAATGACTTGAGAATCGTTAACCTGCCTACTTTGTAGTCTATGGAAATACATTAAAAGTGGCTCTCTAACAGATAAGACCTGGTTCTTATCATTTGTGTGTGTGTGTGTGTGTGTGTATATATATATATATATCTCCATGGTGTAAATCCTCCTGCCATGGCCAATTTCAAGCTACCTCCCAAACATTACTGAATGCAGATCTGGGAATCAAGTATACCACCATTACACATTATGGTAGCATGCCATGAAGTAGCACATTATTACATAGTATTTCCATTTATAAAGGTATGAAAGATGTAAATAATCTCAAGAGCATGGACCATGGTAAAATGAGGTAAAATAATTGATATATTGAAATGTGTCACCTGTTTTTAACATAGTTTTTATTGTAAGTTTTTATCATTTAATTTTTAATAATGGCAGTGATTAACAACTGGCTCACAAAATCCCTGAATATTTAACAATTAGGTCTCAGTTGGGACCAGTAGGGCTGACTCTGTCACACCACCAGATCTAATAAAATGGAATGAAAAGAAATGGCTCATTTGCATTTGTTTTATGTCAATTCCAGTAACTGCAAGTAAACCTGCAATTATCGGTTTCTTAAGTTGTCAATGAATCAGAGAAAACATGACAAGTAATCCATGACTATTGATTGCAAATGACATAGAAAAAAGGGGAAGTAATGATAGATCTATTATTTAAAATAATCAGTAGTTGAGAAAGGTAGCAGAAATATATACAACAGAATCTATAAGGGACAATTTTGGGACAATGCCACTAAGAAGAAAATAATCATATAAAAGTTGAAGGATTGTCTCTGGTATGGATAATACTGAAGATGATTTGAGAGACATAGTAGTAGAATTTGAATCTAAGCTTAAAGGGCCACTAAAAAACAAGTGTGACACTTAAATAGTATGTCATGTCATCCTATTCATTGAGGAATGCCTGATTCACTCCTCCTCAGAGTAAGAGTGGAGTTCTCAGTTTTTTTAAAAAAAGAAAAGAAAATAGTATGGAGAATTTATAAATATGTATAAGTTTTTAAATAATAGGACATTTGAGAAGGGAGTTTATGGATTTGGGGAAACAACTAATAAAAATTAAGAATTTACTTAAGAAAATTATCATTTTACAATGATTTTCTGACACATAAAATACTTTACCAAGGGTCACATACCCTTTTCTTAACTTACATTTTCTGTTACTCCTTTATATTAGAGATCCAATTAGAGGCAAAAGAGTTATACAAAATAGGCAGATGGGCTCCGATTACCTTAAAAAATTCTCATAAATGTAACTGCTGTTAAGTATTTTTAAATAAAGACTATGTCTATTCTATCCAAACAATAAGAGATGAATACAATGCTTCTCAAAGGCTTTCTTAGACTACTAGAGTGTAGACTATTTGCTAAAATCCTAAGATAGGACCCTTGGGCCATGAGCTTCATCTGGCATTCTTCATGGCATGTTCATCATTGGTGTTTCCACATCCACCAGAGAAGAAAAAATTCAGCTTCAACTCAGCAATGTCCATAGGACAGCTTTCCTCTTAGGTCAAGAAGGTTGATGAGGTGGGGGATAAAGATCTGATATACAGAATTAAACAAGAATGAAAATAAAGGAACAAGGATCTATCTTCCGATACAAAACACCATGCCAGAAAATTAAGATTGTAGTCTTGTTTTTGTTACTTAATAGTCATGTAGCCTAGAGAAAATCAATTATTCACTGAATTTCTATTTCCCCACTGGAAAACGGGTATACTATTTTCTGCCTTACAACCACCACACAAATGTATTTTGATTCAGCCAGTAATACTTCAGCACCTATTACTGCCTGCTAAGCATAGTACTACTTATTTTCTTATTTAATACCAAAACAATCCCCAAAAACGTTAAACATAGAAATATTTTCACCTATTTTCTACCAATTCAACTTACCATACTTCGCGTTATACTGAGGCTTCCCCATATTACAATTCCAGAAGCACCCAGAGCAACAGTTTCACCAAGCGTAGACACAAGTTCTTCCTGGAAAGTGTGACAGAAAGAGTTAGCAGATAAAAACGAAATGAAAGTGCTATACATAGGACAGTAACACCGAAGCTAAGCATGCTGACCCAATAATAATAATTTTAATATTTCCCCATTATTTCTATCTCTTACACAGCCATTGCCTTACTATAAAACAAATAAGATACTATTACTGTTTCAATCACTTCTATTGAAAAGACAGCAGGCCTAAGAAATTAAAAAAAAAAAAAGAAACTGAGTTCAGACACTGTCTATACTACCTAATTCTCCCTGCCTACTAAGAGATAAAGACATTACATTAAAGATTAAGCATATTCTTATTTTGCATTCATAAAATAATGTAGAACTACTTGTGTATACATTCCTAATATTAAAAACTAGATTTCACTCCCTTCGAAAATAATATTAAATTTCAATAAACGTATTTTGTGAATTTCATTTCATAGCCCTCATACCTTGATTTACTTACTCGAGAAAGGAATTTCAAAACTTGATCAGTAAAAACTAGGCGGGCATAGACAAAAACCGGAAGTGGATTTTTTGCATCAGGTATTTTGGAAACCCTGATGGCTTCCCGAACTCGATTGCGCACATAGAGTGCAGCAACTACAACAGACTGCTGAGTGTTCAGATAAATGGATGGGTAAAGGGCAGTGCTTTCATTCCATAACCAGCTGAGATCATCATTTCTTTTTATTTCTACATCGAAGCAACTTCCATTGTAGCCAGGTTTCCTATAGTGATGGTTGTAACAATCCGGAAAAAGATAATAACCCCACAAGTGATTTGGCCGAAGTGATCTTCCCAATTTTATAGTCTCTAGCATGAAATCCTTCCCTGCCTTTTCAAATTCTTGTTTAGCTTTGTCAGTGGCCTGTGGGAGACTAAGCTGTACATTTTGTTGCTGAACCAATTCAATAGACCTATTCCTGTAAACATCTTTAGGTTTCCAGTTTCTTGCCCAAGTGGGTCTCCATTCTTCCCAGTCAATAACAGCCATTCCCAAATTGTCTACTGGCATATAAAAAAGAATGTCTTGCTTAGATTTGTCCAGATGGTCTTGCAAGGAAACCTTCTGGGGGATTCCTCCATGCACAGTTACTCCTGTGGTTAGGTCTATATATGGATAGTAGCCAAGTCTATCAACATAAAATATTGTAACACCTTGCCCGGTGACGTTTATTCGGGGGCTTCCCATTAAAGTGAAGAGGCTCATATCTAGTGGCTCATTAAATTTTCCAAGACAAAATTCACTTGGGGCATTCCAGGCCCAGAGGAAAGGCACATTTGGAATAATAGGGGGTGCTCTGAAATTCAGAGTTAAGCAACACGGAATCAGAAGGAAGGTGAAAACTATCTGTGATACTCCACTTGATTTAACAAAGCTTCTGAAAAAGATGTGCTTGAATTTTAGCACTCCCATTGTAAAGAGTAATGACTATGAAAACATTTATTTCTTCCTACATACGTTGGTTTACCCAATATTTGATGCAAAGTGTGAGCACAGATGAAAGGGAATGGAATGAATTCACTTTGGTGGATAAAGAGGTATAATGATTAAGTTACATTTAAATATTATTATTCTTGTTTCATGTTTCAGGATTGTTTTGCAAGTTGCGTCACCTATAACTGAAAAAAGAAATACAGAATACATTGTTATGATGCATTTCATAATAAAGAATGTAAGCTTCACCAAGTTCTCAACTTTAAGTGCAGGGGGTTTAATTTCATCTTAGAAGATGGAGGACCCACTCCTGTGTTTGAATCTATGAAATTATTTCCTTTCATGTATGATACAAACTCTATACTAGTTAACATTTTTCTCATCTTTCCAAATCACTACTGGGCCTACAGAAAGGAGACTGTAGCTATTTTCCTTTTGCCTTTCTGGCTGTACATAATGCTGTACCAAGCAATGCCTTAGCAAAAGCCCATTGGAGGAAAATAAATTCCAAGTTGATCCTCTCATTCTGTTTATTGCTTCCTGAAAGACCACTTGCTAGCTGTCTTCCATATACTGAAAACAACCTTTCATAGAATTCTGAAATTTCATCTTTCTCTTTCTTTCTTCTTTTTTCTCTTTTTTCACATTTTTTTTTTTTATCAAAGGGGAGCAAACTCACTTCTGCCAGAAGTAGTAAATCAACAGTTTGGCTGAATGTATTGAATCAACCAAAAACTTCTACCAAACAAGTTGAAAGGCTCCTTGGTACACTCCTCAATCACATCTTACAATAATGTACTCTCATGTCTAAAGTTAATAAAACATTTTACTACTTTCCATTTTCTACTAAAAGGATTGGCTCTAGCCTAACTTAAGAAAAGCAATATATAGATTTTGGTCTTTTTATAGTGTTTGATAAGTAAGATTGTCTTGTCATTCTGATTGTGACAAAGCAAGGTGTTATAGCACATACTCTGGCTGTATTAAACCACAAAAGTGGTACAATAAAATGGTCTGGGCTCAAGAAATTAAACTATGTATATACTCAGCATTTAGGATTTGCAAAAATTACCTGCAAGAAGATATATTTAAATGTTCTGTGATTCTAGGAGGGAATTGGAAACTTTCTTTTAAATTAGATTAGTAGTATACTGCTTTATGAAAGTATAACAAGAATTATACTATTCTTCCCAGGAACATGTGTCCTTACCATAGCAAATTATCCAGTGATTTCCATTGCTGAAAAATATATGACTCTAAAGAGATCACCATATCAGAATAAAATAAAATTATAAAGACTATTATAGTCTCATGTTTTGAAGATAGTGAATTTTTCCCTTCATGTTTAGAACATACAAAGTACCTAAAGATTTTTGTAGCTTAAATACTCATAAATTTCTTTATTCAGGACCTAGATAATCTTCACCTAAAATAATATTAGGGGGAAAAACGAATTGCTTTTAAATACCAACTGTCAATACTAATGCCTGAATGGCAGGGACAGGGAAAAGAAAATGGAATAAAGGATTAACTTTCCCTGTATCTCAGGGAAGGAGTAAGCTAATCCTACTGAAATTAACATTTAAATCTATTTACACGTGTTCATTTTATGTAAGAAAAAGATGGGGGACCGGGCTCAATGGCTCATGCCTGTAATCCCAGCACTTTGGGAGGCCAAGGTGGGCGGATCACCTGAGGTCAAGAGTTTGAGACCAGCCTGACCAACATGGTGAAACCTCATCTCCACTAAAAATACAAAAATTAGGCAAGCGTGGTGGTAGGCTCCTGTAATCCCAGCTAGTCAGGAGGCTGAGGCAGGAGAACCACTTCAACCCAGGAGGCGGAGGTTGCAGTGAGCCGAGATAGCACCACTGCACTTCAGCCTTGGTGACAGAATGAGACTCTGTCTCAAAAAAAAAAAAAAAAAAAGAAAAGAAATGAAAAACATGGGGCAGAATGAGCCTGTTGAGAATGTCTCTACCCACAGAAGTCTTCAAAAAAGAATGGACACTTCTATGCTTAAAATTTTAATCAGTGAAATATCTTTTCCTCAGCATAAATCTAAGGCAAAGCCTTGGAACAGAGAATTGGCACAAAATTGAGGATAAACCTAGAAGTTAGCATCAAGAATAACATCTTTTTGTTTAAAGTATCTAATAGAGAACTTTACCTGTTTACAGAGAAAACCTGACATTGGCCTAGACAAAGAATTTATGACTAAGACCCCAAAAGCAAATGCAACAAAAACAAAAATGGAACAAACTGGACTTTATTAAACTAAAAAGCATCTTCACAGCAAAGAGGATAATCAACAGACTAAACAGACAACCTACAGAATGGGACAAAATGTTTGCAAATTATGTCACTGACAAAGGATTAATACACAGAATCTACGAGGAACTCAAACAAAATTGAAGAAGAAAACAAACAACCCAATTAAAAAGTGGACAAAGGACATTAACAGACATTTTTCAAAAGAAGACATGCAAGAGGCCAATAAATGTATGAAAAATGCTCAACATCACTAACCACCAGAGAAATGCAAGTCAAAACTGCAATGAGATACCATCTTACACCAGTCAGAATGGCTATTATTAAAAAGTCAAAAAAAATGTTGTCATGGATGCAGAAAAAAGGACACACTTATACACTTTTGGTGCAAATGTAAATTAGTACAACCTCTATGGAAAACAGCGTGGAGATTTCTCAAAGGACTAAAAATAGAACTACCAATCATCCTAACAATGCTATTACTGGATATCTACTCAAAGGAAAAGAAATCGTTATGTAAAAAAGACAACTTCATTCAAATCTTCATTGTAGCACTATTCACAAGAGCAAAGTCATGGAATCAACCTAAGTGTTCCTCACTGGTGGATTGGAAAAAGAAAATGAAGTGTATATACACTATGGAATACTATTCAGCCATAAAAAAAATAAAATCATGTTCTTTGAAGCAACATGGATAGAGCTGGAAGTCATTATCCTAAGTGAAATAACTCAGACACAGAACTGCATGTTCTCACTTTTAAGTGAGAGCTAAACAATGAGTACTCATGGACATAAAGATGGAAACAATAGACATTGGGGACTCTGAAAGGGAGCAGGTTGGGAGGGGGATGAGGATTGAAAAATTACCTGTTGGTTACATTGGTCACAATCTGGGTGATGGGTACACTAGAAGCCCAATCCTACCATTATGCAATATATTCATGTTACACACTTGAACATGTAACCCTTAATCTAAAATAAAATTAAATTTAAATATCTTTTAATGAAAAAGATACCATTAAAAAAATAAAAATAAATACATAGATACCCTAATAGAGAACCTCATCTTCCTGGAAAATCTTAACTAATTTAACCCCAGGTAATAATGCCTGACCTTATCTTTCCACTAGTATTCCTAAGCTCTATATTCAATTTATACCTATTAAAGTTGCATTTTTAAGTGTCTTCCTTGCTCATTGTGTAGATAATTGCTTCTTAAAGCACTTCTGTTAAGTCTTTGCTATCCCCCAAACCCAAACAATAGCACTTACCCAGAAGTCTGCTTTCAAAGTCCAGCCACCCAATGTCTCTTCAGTAGTATCAAGGCAAGAAGTTGGCTGGTCTCAATGTCTTCCTAGAGCACTGACTAGTCATTAGCATCCCTTTGAAAAAAATAAAAAAGATTATTTTCTCTCAAAATAGATTTAGAAACTTTAAATTCTGAATATATCTAAAATTCTACTTAAACTCTTATTCCTGTTGTAAAGGCATTTTATCACTGGAACACATGCTAGCTAAATCCTTTGAACTAGGAATCACTTGTCTAAGGATAAGTTCAAAATGATTTTGTAATAAAAATTATGTAGCTACGTGTAGTTATTCACACATGTAGTATTCACCACTATGTATTGTAGCATCTATGAAATGAGAAAAAATAAAAAGCAAGTTCAATACCCAATGATAAGAAATGATTTAATATGGTATTTCAACCTGAAAGAATGTATGCAGATATCAGAACTAGTTACAAAGATAATGATGCAACATGTAAATATGTTTGCCTAAAATACGAAGTGAAATAAAGCACAAAACTACACACTGTTGAAGTATGCAAAAACATGTATGTGCATGCTTAAGGAATTAAAACTATTCAAAAATGTGAAAGAATATTTTTATTTTCTGAGTGTCCATTATATATTTCTGATCTTCTAATCTTCTTTCATCCAACTATCATACTGTTTCTCAAATAAAAAGTGGAAATGAATAAAATTTTAATGTTAGAAAATAGTTTGCCAGAACAAATTTGAATCTCAGCTTCCCTTCAGTGAGGAAAGACAAATAACCGTAAACCTCTCCACACATTATCTACCAGGATGCTTGTACAGGGGATTCTTGTTCTTGTAAGAGCAAGAGGAGTTGATGATTGTGAAATTTTTTTTCGAATAAATTTTACTGTGTATATTTAAGGTATACAACATGATGTTATGGGAAGATTAGGATTTTTGAGGTAAGGAGAGGAGAGTATCAGACAGGAAAAAAAGAGCCAAATTTCTTGGCTTAGTCCTCTGCTTTTCTTTTCCACAACAAACGCTTTATTTCTATGACAAATGCTTTCTCTCTAGAGAATCATAACGGATATAGAAGTCAGTCAAGACACTGCCTTCAGAATCTACCTTTTGGAGTTCCCATTTCCTGTGAGTTTATGTATACATTATCTCAATGGAATTAAGAACTGAATTTAGACAAAATCCTCTTACCATTAAAATTGTTATATATTTTGAATATAAATTATGATCATAAATATTTTTTAAAATTCAGAAATATGGACAAATATTGAAAAAGGCAAGACTATAACTTTGGTGAAAGCAAACCATAACATTACCAAAGGGGGAGGAGCAAAGAGAGTCCCATATCTAAGTCATTCACAAGACACCTCCTCAGTTTCCATTTCTCTACAGACCTCACTCAAAACTACCAAATTTTGTTACAATACTGAAAATGGCCTCCAGCCTCAGGAAGCCTGAGGATACTGAGATAACTTTAGTGTTCTAAATTACTTCTGTACATACTGTGGGAATCATTCTTTAACATGAAAAATGAAAAGCAAATTTCCACATGAGTGGTAGGTCCCAAGCTGATTGCCCTCGTATCCTCATCGCATTTGGTAGGATGTGTGGCATTTCCAAGGTACATAGTTCATAAATCCAACCCAAAGGCTGACTAATACCTCCAGTTACAAGTAACAGTGACGCCAAGCTAAGAGTTTTAAAGAAACTTTTAAGAGACCAGCATAATATCCCCAAAAGCGTATTTTTTCTCCTAAAGTAAAAATATTTACAAGTATTTTCATGAATGAAAGGAGCTTTTGTGTAAGATTATTTTCTAGGAAACTTCTTAAACTATTGTATTTTATAAATAAATTGACCAGAAATAGATTATCATAAACCTGATTCAACAAGAGAAGTTAATCCCATTGTAGGTGGCATTTCATCAACTCTTTTTTTCTTTCCTCTTTATTGTTGTTGTCATAATTATTCCTCTCCTTTGGTTCTTTCAGCCTCATCTTAACTTTCTCAGTATCACCCAGATAAGTTTTGAACAAGCCAGAGATTCTTGAGGTTAAAGAAACTGCTTAAAATGTGGCACATTACAGAACTTTGTATCTTTTTTTTTTACAAAACCATAACTGCCTTTTGCTACAAAGCTGTGCAGTAGAAAGAACAAAAGGCAACTTACTTTTAAAGTAAAAACTGAAAAGTTTTCCTTTAAGATGTGATTATGTCAGAAGTCACTCCAGTCTATTAGCTCTGCAGTATTTAACCTGTTGGGTGAGAAAAAACAGCCCTTTGCCCAGTCAATTAAAGGAAGATTTAATCTTTTGAAATGTTACTGTGTAATGTGGTAGGGAAACCTGTCTGTGTGTTTGTGTTTGTGCGTGTGTGTGTGTGTGTGTGTGTGGTGTTTTAATCTCAGCAAATTCAATCTTTGAGACACAATCTCAGTCTGTTGCCAAGGCTGGAGTGCAGTGGCACAATCTTAGCTCACTACAACCTCCAACTCCCAAGCTCAAGTGATCCTCCCACTTCAGCCTCCCAAGCAGTTGGGACTATAGGTACACACCACCAAACCTGGCTAATTTTTAAAATTTTTTATAGAGATGGAGTTTTGTCATGACGTCCAGGCTGGTCTGGAACTCCTGGGCTCAAGTGATCTCACCACGTCGGCCTCCCAAAGTGCTGGGATTACAGGCTTGAGCCATGCACCTGAACTTATTGCTCAGCTTTGGTTAAATTAATAATATATTTCTATAGTGTAATACAAATGAAGCATACACTTCATGGAACTGTTTTCAAGAAAATAAAGCATTGATTATAAAAGAAAAAGTAATTTCTCCTTTAAAAATTAATAAAATAAATTAAAATTAACATTTTCAAAATGATAAAGCAAGTTTGACATTTTTTTATGATAGAAAAATACTACTTTTAAGAGTTTTGAAAGGAAAATAAATCTCGGAACCGCAAAATCACTAAGCCAAGGGAAGTGTCAACATAGGCACCATGTCAGGCAAAACTGCTTCCCATTTTATTCCTAAATAAGCTAGCTACAAAGTTTAAAAAGCTACACACCCACCTCACAATTTGCCCACAAGAAAATGCCTCCTGGACAAAGGACAGACAGAATTCAGAGTCATCCCACTGAGGCTCACCTGAGACATGCATATCTGATTGCTTCCTCTACCTTATCGTTTATATAAAAATGCAGATTCACTGAACCAAACTAAATTTTGTATTCAGTGGAAGGCTGATCAAGGACTCAAAAGAATGCAACCTTTTGTCTCTTATCTACTTAAAATCTGGAAACCCCCCACTTCAAGTTGTCCTGCCCTGCTGGACCAAACCCATGTACATCTTACACATATTGACTGATGTCTCATGTCACTTTAAAATGCATAAAAGCAAGCTGTACCCTAACCAACTTGGCGACATTTGTCAGGACCTCCTGAAGCTATGTCATAGGCATGTCCTTAACCTTTGCAAAATAGACTTTCTAAATGTAGTATGACATATCTCAGATACCTTTTGGTTTACAATTTGGTGATCAGTGGAAGGGACTCTACATGGAGGTGGCCCCTGACCTTTGACAAATCTCCAACTGGCTTGGTACCAGCTTGAATTTTTATGGCTCCAACCAACAGGACAATTTGCTGAGGCCTGGAAGCTTCCCTCCCTCCAGAGAATCCCCAATCACCCAAAATTGGGTTGAGATCTAAACTTTATTTTGCTATACAACTCTTTTTCTGAGTTTTACTTTCTTCCAACAAGGAAGGCAAGTTTTTCTGCTTTCATGACAATGGAAGGCAGGTAACTCATGTCTGGAGTTTGAGCTCGCTTTCCAACAGGGAAGGCCAGTTTGAATTTTTTCCTGCTTCTAGGATGGTAGAGAGCTGTCTTCAGCCTGAGACCCACTCCTAGGTAAGTAGCTGAATTGGGATTTTGTCTTGGATAAAGTTATGATTAACAGTCAGCTAGTCTTAATTCTCCTTACCATTAGAGTGCTCAGTAATGATACTGTGGGGTTTTTTGTTGTTTGTTCTGGTCTTTCTCTCTGGTCTCAGAGTTGACCAACTCTACCTGACTTGGTCAAATCTGAATGAGAATTCCAAATTATGGGGAACAAGACCTGTATGGATTGGCTAAAATTCCTCATAACTGCAAAAGAGAGGGGGGAAAAAAGTGCTTGGTTTCTGTGTTTGTTTCCTTTCTTAAAAAAACAACTGTTCTTTCGTTTACTTTTCTTCACCCCATTCCTTCCTCTCCTTTCACTATCTTCAATACCAGGAAAAATCTAAAGAAGCTTCTAATGATTCAAACCCCTAGAAGAACTCAGAACATGGGCACCACTTGCCCCTTTTTGGGGTGTTCTGCTTTCTTGGTAGAGTTTCAAAAGTCACGGGCAGATTCTTCCTAGGTCTAAAGGTCTACTTTCCTGTATTTGCATTACCTGACCTCTTTGGCTTTGGAGGGTACCAAAGATTACCTTGTACTGTGAAAGGATTTGACCTTGGCATGTGTAATGGTGGACAAAAGCTAACAAAGTTAAAGCTGGCTGAGGACAGTTACAGGAAGTGGTCTTCACTGATTTTTTTTTTTTTTCCTCCTAGGAAGTTGGTGTTTAGGATCCTCATTCTAATTCAGAGGTGCATTCTGAAGAATCTTTTTCATTACCTTTACTCCCAAAATTAATCGAAATTGGCTTGACTGTGCTTTTCCATGAGAACCTGAACTGTCATTGTCATTGATAAATGAGAGACTGAGTTTTCTCAGCTCTGAAGAGAAAGGGCATTTTGCTCTCTCAAGTTCCTAGCCAAAAAGCACCCCTGGGTACCAGGGGCCAAGTTGGAGTGTCTAGGGGTTAACCCCCTGTGACATGTAGTGGCCTTATAGGGAACCACCAACAAAATTAGTTTAAAAAGGCTCATCCAGTAAGTGCATATGGAAGCTGACCACTTCACACTTCGAGCTCTCCCAGAGGTGCTAGACCTCTGGAGACAGAAACTGCAACAATAAGAGGGCAGAAACGACTCAGCAGTGGTACAATGTGGAGTCCCACCCACAACCAGCACACTTGGACTCCCACATGCCAAACCTTAGATCACAGCTAAGTTCCTCCTTTTAAGAAAAAATGTGGGAAACAAATCATCTAAGAAAGGAAAGACAAGGAGGATGACCTCCTCTCAGGCACCCTGTTTGGTTTTATGATGTCTCTACTTGCAAGGGGCAGTATAAATGGAAGGGCATGCTAGGTTTTCTAATACTCAAGCTGGTTACACATTAGGACTGTTCTTGTGCACATTTTATACTTACAGGCAAATTATGTCAAGGAAAATTCAGAGCCCTAAGGTCAACCTGCAGCTATAAAGTTCCTAAATTCTCTATCTCTGTTTTTTTTTCCTGCCTGCTTTGTCTGCTGTTACTTTCCTACTGAGATAAAATCCACTGTTCACATACAAACATTTTTGTTATTGTTTTGCAAACCAATGGGTTTCTATTAATATCTCATGGCTAGATTTCTGAAGTAAAAGCTGTAGGATCTTTGTGTGTGTGAGTGTGTATGTGTGTTTGTGTGTATGTACACATACTTTGTTACGTTTTTGGCCACAAGTTACCAAATTGGGTTTAAAGTTAAGGAGTACTTATAAATGAAAAAATAAGTCCAAATGCTTTTCAAGTTCACATGACTTAAGTAAAACCTTTCATAAGCTAGTTTTAAAATTATTAGTAAGTAATATTAGAAATGTCTTAAAAATTGTCAGTGTATATTTTTGTTTGCATTTATTGGTCAAGAGATTTCGTACTTATCCCTTATCCCTTTCATAAGGTGTCAACATTGGCATAAGGGTAATTAAATGATAAACTCAGCCCAAAATGGAATGATCTTTGCTTTTATAATTTTTTATAAATAAGATGCTAATATTGGTTTAATGAAAACAGCTAAATCTTGAATTACTTAGTAAAATAACCACATATTTAATCTTAAGGTTCTTACTTAGGTAAACTCCTGAAATTCACATGCTGTAAAATGATGACAGGGAAATAACCTTAAATGATTACTATCACAGTTTTCATAAATAACCCAGGTAAACTATTAAAATAAAATAATTGGGTAGATGTAATGGGATAAATACTTGTAGATAAATATCATAATTTAGAACCTAAAGTTATATTAAATTAAATAACAGATATTTTATTAAATGGGTATTTTCCAATTAAAAAGTATGTAGAGTAGGAAAACATTCTTTCTAAAAAAAAAAGATGTGCTCTTGTTCAAAGATGAATACTTTTTGTCTAATTCAAAGCTATTTTAAAGATTATGTATAAAACGAGGTAAAACTAACCTGGAAATAAGAGAGATGTAAAGCAAGTTAAAGAAATAAAGTAGTATTTTTGGTAAGAAAGCTTAAAGAAAAATAATTTTACATGCAAAACAATCTTGTATGCTAAATTTTTGTCCTAGAATAAAATGACTGGTTGTTAAAGAAAGAGGGATGTTCAGGACAACCACGTTCAAGCATGTCATGAATGGTCTGTGTAAGTCATAATAAGAGGGTTTATGAAAAGAAAAAACTTTTATATGATCAAGTTGTCTATATTTAATATTTTTAAAACCCCACTTACAAGCTAAATAATTGATTAGAATAATGAGATTTTCTTAAGGTACTGCTTTACTCAATAAAATCACAAGACTTTATAATTTTTTGTATGCAAAGTTCAACTTTTACTGCGTCTCGGTGTTTTCAGGTCTCTCTCCCCTTTTAAATGGACTGAAATAATAATTCTGTCCTTCAATTCATTTTCAACTACTGTAGGTTTTTTCTTTGGGTCATAATTGTTTTGTCCTGATGCTAATAATGTTTTATCTTGAAGGTCTAAAGGAAATGTTTTCTTCCAACATAATATTCTGTGCTCTTGGCTTTAAACTGCTCAGGAAGCACCTCCTATGTCTAATTAATTCAAGTACCATTCTCATTAGATCTGACATGAAAATTGTCTAAATGAACAGCAGTCACATTGCAGAAGGTCTTTTTTTTTTGCCTTTTGGTAATTGGACCTAACAAACAGATTTTACATTTTATCAAAAAAATTTCTCTGTCATTATTATTAAGTTTGGGTTTGCTTAGGAAAAAACTGAGATTAAATTTTTATTTAATTAAGGTTATTACATCCCTGTAACTTTCTGCATGTGCTTTTACAGTCCTTGTGTCATTGAGTACAGGGCTTTGACTTCTGACTCAAAAAAGGACCCCAAATCTTGCTAAAGATTTGGCAGTTAAAGCCTCATCTTCAGACCCAGTAGAAGATGCCAATCAAAATAAACTGTGTTCATGAGACACAGGGCCAGAAACTAAAACTATTCAATTCAAGTCCCAGGGACTATAGCAGAAGAGCTAGGCATGTGAGATCATAAGGGCTGATTTTGAGAGAAAATAAGTTCAGTTTCTCTATAAATTAACCATTAATGTTGAAGGCATGCTAAGGCAAGACCAGAATACGGACCCCCGTGTTAGAGTAACAAGATTTTCCTTTTTTTTTTTTTTTTTTTTTGTGACGGAGTCTCACTCTGTCACCCAGACTGGAGTGCAGTGGTGTGATCTTGGCTCACTGCAAGCTCCGCCTCCTGGGTTCACACCATTCTCCTGCCTCAGCCTCCCGAGTAGCTGGGACTACAGGCATCTGCCACCATGCCCAGCTGATTTTTTGGATTTTTAGTAGAGATGGGGTTGCACCATGTTAGCCAGGATGGTCTTGATCTCCTGACCTCGTGATCCACCCGCCTTGGCTTCCCAAAGTGCTGGGATTACAGGTGTGAGCCACAGCACCTGGTCAACAAGGTTTTCTTGGAGCATTAACCCACTTCTTAATAAAAGATTATAAAGGTTACAAAAAGGCTTATGGAAATCATATCTTATGGTCAAGATAATTAAATTTTTATAGGCAGTTTATAAGATTTGAGAGACATATTTAATTGACCTCCTTCTGTCTTCATTAAGGCTTATTGTTTGGGAATTTAAGTCTCCTCTCTCGAAGACAAAGGTTTCTGCTTTTGTTTTTTTAATCTTTGAGTTATCATTTTGGCTAAATAAATGACTTACTTTATAATGACTGTGATCCTATTTTGTGATATGAAGTGTTCTAAACATTTTATACTTGAAAAACCTTCCAAAATCAAATTCTAATTTTGGTCCTCATAAATTTATTGATATTAGTTCCCTAAATTTATAAGAGATATTTGGTTTATTTGATACAATAAAATCATACAGGAAGCATTGTCAAATATGAAACAATGTTTAACCTTCTTTGAATTATATTTATATAAATGTGTTATTAGTGTGTGTTCTGGAGTTGTACAAAATTCCTGTGCTTCTAATACATCTAAGCATATGTTATCAGTAATAATTATGATTATTACGTGAAATTGTTGTGTTTCACAGAAGTAACCAATTTTCTTGTAAATTGTGTATTTAACTATGACTGTTCTAAGACTTTTGTCATCCAGTTTTATTTTTATCTTTTTCAAAAGGTGGCATTATAACCAGCACAGGATTCTGACAGGTGCTCTTGAAGGCAGGTTTCTGATAACTTTGGAGATTGTGACACTAGAATAGAGGAAAAACTTCCAAGATTCTTAAGGAGAGTTGAAATGTTCATGAATATCAAGCAGAACAGGAGTTAACTGCATAGACTAAACCCCATGGAAGACTGAAATAAATCCTTTTATTACTTTTTGCTTAAAATGTTACTGATCCTTCATTTATCAGAGGTAAGAAAAATTTTTCTTTTGCAATATTTACAGCTTTTAGTAATTGAGTAAAGTACATGCCTATAAACAAAATTTGGAGCATATTCCTCTCTACGTGATTTCTCCAAAATTTGGAAACCAGTTGCAAGTATGCTTAACTTATAGCAATATAGTTATTTGCATAAGTATAATAAGAATCTGTTTTCTTTTGTAACAGGACATAATTGTAGACACTAGTTATTTTACCAAGGTTTTTTTTACTGGAATTGAATTCTTTCAGATACAGACTCCTTTAAGGAATCAAAGTTGAATTAAAGAGCAATAAAAGTCCCTTCAGAAAGCTGGTCTTCTATCTTGTCTACGCAGTCCCTGTACAGGTTCCTGATCTATGGCAAGTAAAGAATGTCACTTTCTGACAGTCCCAGGAGCCCCAAGATTCCTTGGGACCTAGAGGTGAGGAATTCACTCCATTAATACAGGTATTTGCAGGCACAGGCTGGGCTTAAGGCATTAAAGTCAAATCTGAGATTCCCTATGGAATAAAGTTTCAGCAAAGCCAATTTTTTAAAAAAAGAAACAATTATTCTTGCCGATTTTATGCATATACTGTCAGGCCTTTACGGCCAAATATAATAAGACTAAAACTTACTTTGCAACTGAATTTTTCTTATGACTTGTCTTTAGTGAAAATAGGACTGGAGAAAGAAAAAATATGTTTCAAACTATCTCAGAGACCTTTGTTTTAAGCTACACTTTAGAAAAAAGGTCTCTCAGGCAGTAAATAAATAACTATAGTACACCTGTTGTTAGATTCTAGTCTTGCCAAATATTTTTCAATTTTTATTATTTGGACTGAACTTATAGTTTGGACTGAATTCTAAAATTTTTCCTGACTACTGGTCTACAAAATAATCTATTCTCTTTTTTCTTCTATTCCTTTTTTTCCCCATTTTTCCTGATTTGAAATCACTAAAAATTAAGCTGTGCTTTCTTAAAGTCCTGCAGACTGAAGCTAGACAAATTAAACTTTAGAAGAAAATGACAGGAACCTATTTACATACATAAACCACTTTCATACCAGCCTACTGATTCACAAAGTTCAGAGTAATAATGCCTATATCAATTTTCCAGTATTGCTCACTTCTTTGTTTTTCTCCCTTCCTCTCCCTATATCCTTTCTGTAAAACGTGAGATTTCACAACTTGCTAAAAATGAGCTTTCCTAATAATGTGGGACCTACCTGTCTAGGATTAAACTGTCCTAACCACAAGGGATGAGACATAACCTGACACGAAGGCCCATTTTCTTCTAAAATGCTTTTTCTGAAAGACTTTTAAAAGAAAAGGGGAAAATGTGAAAGAAAAATAAAACTTGGGAGGCCCAAATCACTAAGTCAAGGAAAAAGTCAACCTGGGAACTATGTCAGGCAAACTGCTTCCCATTTTATTCCTAAATGAGCTAGCTACAATGATAAAAAGCTACATACCTCCCTCACAATTTGCCCACAAGGGAATTCCTCATGAACAAAGGACAGATAGAATTCAAAGTCATCCCACTGAGGCTCACCTGAGACATGCATATCTGATTGCTTCCTTTGCCCTATTGTTTACGTAAAAATGCAGATTCACTGAGTCAGACTAAATTGTATAGTCAATGGAAAGCTGATCAAGGACTCAAAAGAATGCCACCTTTTGTCTCTTATCTACTTATGACCTGGTGGCTCCCACCTCAAGTTGTCCTGCCCTGCCAGACCAAATCAATGTACATCTTACACATACTGAGTAATGTCTCACTTCTCCTTAAAATGTGTAAAAGCAAGCTGTACCCGGACCAACTTGGGAACACGTCAGGACCTCCTGAGGCTGCGTCACAGGTGTGTCCACAGCCTTAGCAAAATAAAGTTGCTAAATGTTTTGAGACCTGTCTCAGATACCTTTTGGTTTACAGAATCCTGCTTCTTTTCCTTAAGATGGGAAGAAAGAGGGGAGGGAGAAAAAGAAGAATAAAATGATGAAATCCTTCAAGAGCAGTTCCCAAAATAAAATTTTATTTAATTACTATTTGGAAACATAGAGATATAATTCACACATGTCCAATTTGTACAGCAAACTTGTCCTATTGTAATGGTGTAATTAGGAATTAATATATCTAAGAGACTAGAAAAATCACAGTCTGACTAAACATGAATTGGAAATACTGAATCCTTCAGCAATGACTCAGTATTATTGATGTATTATAAGAAATATTAGTACTTTCACATTTTAAAAATGCATTATAGGTCTAAGCACCACCATGGCTCATGACTGTAATTCCAGAGATTTGAGATGCCAAGGCGGAAGGATCACTTGAGGCCAGGAGTTTGAGGCCAGTCTGGGCAACATAGGAAGACCCCCATCTTTACAAAAAATAGAAAATAAAAAAGTTAGCTGGGCATGGTGGTGTGAACCTGTAGTACCAGCTACTGGGGAGGTTATGGTTGGCGAATCATTCTAAGCCAGGAATTTAAAGCTGCAGTGAGTTGGGATTGCACCACCACACCCCAGCCTGGATGACAGTGAGGTCCCATCTCTTAAATTAAAAAAACAAAAAAAGTATGATAAGTCAATACTAATTATGCTGTATTAAAAATAAGAAAATAATTCATCTTATTCTTGGAAGATAATTCCCTTGGGGAAAAAATGTGAATAACATTTTATGTCCAAAATATCTTTGTAGGTTTCAGAGCTTATTAAAGAATATATATAATACACCTTTAATATTAGGATTAGTTTATTGTTAAACTTTCAGAGCCACTCATCAATTGGTACTCAATCGATGCGTGCTAAATGAGTTAGTTAGTAAATTATATAAATGAACTTGATATACTTTAAATTTCACTAGACTCAAAATTATGACCAACGGTGACACTTTAAAATGAAGATGTTCAAACACAAACTAAATCCACCAATCAGAAGCCAAAGAAAAAAAAACAAAAACAAAAACAAAAAGAGAACTAAGCAGTAATTACAGCAGTAAAAACAGATTTAATTCAGAAAAAAACAATTGCAATAGGGGAAACAAAACCTCAGTATAATACTGGGCTCAATTCCAAAAACAACAAGGAAAAGCGATAATTTGTAGCCAAAAGGCAGGGTGGGGATCAGCAGGATAGAAAATTACTAAGAGGAAAGATCTCAGGTAAGGCAGGTTCTGGTGAAAACAACCTAACAGTATTCTTACTGAAGGCTGCTCGGGGTGATCAGACATCTCCTGGGGGATGATGGAGGATGAGGAACCCCCAAGAGTAATCTGAAATAGAAGATGGGGAATTCCTGCTAAACTGACTTGCAGGTTCTTGCTAGAACTGGACTCCGAAAGGAAGGACACCCAAGCCCAGAGTTTGAAACTTAGACAAAAATAATGCACAAATGAGCCTGATTAGAGTTTGATTAGCAGAATATCATTGTCTCTCCTCTTGTGCATAATTAGTTAATTAACTAAATGAATTTGATGTCCTTTGAGTTTAAGTAAACTCAAAATTATGGCTGATGATGAAACTTAAAGTCAAAATATTCAAAGAAAAACCAAGTATGTCATCCAGAAGCCACAGAACACAAGCATTATTCAGAAGACTAGTATGTCTTTCGCAGGCAAGCATAAGGCTGACGCACCCAAATATGACTGAAATGAAGTAATTGAATAAAGACTTGAGGCCAGGCATGGTGGCTCACGCCTGTAATCCCAGCATTTTGGGAGGCTGAGGCGGGCGGATCACGACATCAGGAGATGGAGACCATCCTGGCTAACAGGGTGAAATCCCATCTCTACTAAAAATACAAAAAATTAGACGGGCATGGTGGCGGGCACCTATAGTCCCAGATACTTGGGAGGCTGAGGCAGGAGAATGACAAGAACCCGGGAGGCGGAGTTTGCAGTGAGCTGAGATCTCGCCACTGCACTCCAGCCTGGGCGACAGAGCGAGACTCCATCTCAAAAAAGACTTGAAGAGCATCTAAATGCAAGATGCTAATTAAAAACATAATAGCTTTGCTGAGGATGCTGTCTGTCAAATGTCTCTTGTCAAACCCCAGGCTGAGATCAGTGATACTTGACTTTCAGTCAACCCAACATCCCACTATAAAAAAAAACCTAGGACCAATCCCGGTTCTATGATTACAGTGGTTCAGCTGCCTAGCACTAAGGCAAAGGGCTCGGTACCAAGTTAGGCTAAAGTTTAAGAAGAATGACAAACACCTTTATTACTACTGGTGCATTGCACAATGATGTTCACAAAAGTATAATAACCATAATGAGGGCTATGGGTTTGCAATTAACTGTCTATTAGCAATAAGCAGTGTTTCTCTTCTCTCGACCAGTCAGATGACTTTTGGGATTTATTTCTATGATTTGCCAAAGTCATAGTTACTAAATCTTCTACATATGGGATTGTATTAAAGATCCAAATAGCCACTATAGTCAGACACAAACAGAAAACACCTTTGTCCAAAGGTAATAGGGACCCAATCTCATCAATTGTAACTAAGCATATTAACCAATGCTGAAGGTAAATGCCAATAAATCTATATTAGCTCATCTTCAAAAGATAATGCAACAAGTATTTTTCATGTTATCTATTTAAGGTATCTGATGCCTAGAGAGATATCAGGCCTCTACATGGAGCACTTAGGATGCAGACTGAATTTTTCCTTGGGATAGATGACTTGTTTAAAAATCTTGTCAGAGTGTTAAGTGGCTTTTTATTTATCTTCCTAAAAAGCTATGTCCTGAAGTCTACCTTAAGAACGCACATTTTGTACAGCCAGGCATGGTGGTATGTGTCTGTAGTTCCAGCTGCTTGGAAAGCTGAGGCCAGAGAATCACTTGAGGCCAGGAGTTTGAGGCTGTACTGTGCCAATATCATGCCTGTGAACAGCCACTGCACTCTAGCCTGGGCAACACAGTGAAACTCCATCTCTTTAAGAAAAAAAAAAAAAAAAAAGCTCATTTTGTGATAGCAAAACTATGACTAAAGTCTTACATAATCAAATATCTTCCCAGCACCAATTGCCACCATTCTTTCTAACTAATGTGATATAGTATAAGATTAGAATATACTTGTGCCACAAAACAACACTAGAAACATTTATTAATGTCTTTCTTGACAATGACTTTTTTTCCTGTCTTCTTACATCCACTTTTTACCTTTTACTTTCTGTCTTTACTGTCCTCCATTTGCCTATGGGAGGTGGAAGCTGATGAAACACGTGTCTAAAAAGACTAAGGAACTCAGATCCAGAAAAGAATTGAGGCTTTATTTCCATTTGTAGTTCTATTACGAAACAGCTGAAAGATTCAAATTATTCAATCTTTAAGCATGACTTAACTCTTTAAAAATACATCAGTAATTCCTAAATCTGTCTAAATTCCAGGAATGTTGGGATAATGAGTAAAATGATACGTATGAAGTGTATGGTTTTTTTTTTTTTTTGAGACAGAGTCTCACTCTGTCGCCCAGGCTGGAGTGCAGTGGCGTGATCTTGGCTCACTGCAAGCTCTGCCTCCCGGATTCTCGCCATTCTCCTGCCTCAGCCTCCCGAGTAGCTGGGACTAGAGACACCCACCACCATACCCGGATAATTTTTTGTATTTTTAGTAGAGACAGGGTTTCATGGTGTTACCCAGGATGCTCTCAATCTCCTGATCTCATGATCCGCCCGCCTGGGCCTTCCAAAGTGCTGGGATTACAGGCATAAGCCACCGCACCCGACCTGACGTGTTTTTTTACGGAACTATGTAAATCTAAAGTGTAGTGTTATTTCCCCTGGACTACCAATATTATTAAATCTTGCTTATTATGGCTCATTTGCATTTATTCCAAACTACAAGAAAGATAACTGTAATAGGTATGGAGAGGATTCTTTTTGACATTTTGGGAGCCATAAAAACCAATATATATAATTCAAATAGGGGTATCTGTATAAAAATTTACAGATTGTAAACCCTTACCCTAAGAACATTAAAGAAATATTTGCCATGGATACTGATTTAGACAATACAGAGATGCTTGGGGGTAATAACAATAATCTAAGTCTTCTGTAAAGAATGTGGTTAATAAGAAAGGTGAGGTGGGAAGACGAAGGGTTATACATAGCAAAATTCATTTCAAATTGTAGAAACTCAGAGCAAGATGTATTTACAATTGTCCCTTTATCTCCACCAATAAACTGAGACACTGCTGGTGTTTTGCCTCCAGAGAGATCACATGCTGCTCATTAAAAGGGAAATTGGAAAGGTAAAACAACACTTCCACAGCAGAATTCAGTCAGCCCCTCCACTCTGAGACCATCTGTGGCTAAAGTCTATTTAGAAAGAGCATTACAGAGTGAAAGAATTCTCATAAAGTTTATAAAATGTATCAAGGAAGAAGGGAGGGGGAGAACTAAGATAAACCAAGCCTGCAGCACACTCAGCATTAAACGTTAGGTTAGCTTGCTCTCTGACCCACTTCCCAACAGTGTTTCCCTGTTGCTCCAGAATCACGTAGACTGTTAAAGATTGTAGTTCCCCCTAACTGCTCTACATGACAACTTGAACATTATTAAATGTAAGTTTTCCCTTTGAGATGTATTTTAAGTCCTGCATACCAGTGAAACTACTGATGTCAGCTGGTCTAGGGACCACATGAGGAGCTAACTCGTCTCCTTTTTCCAAATAATACAGTTTTCACATCCTAATGACTTCATCCCTCTTACCCCGACCAATCAATAACCCCAATCTTCCAGCCCGTTGTCCTCTACAATCCCCTTAAAAACCTCATCCCAGAAATCCTTGAAGAGATGGATTTGAGCGTCTCCTCCCATCTCCTCACCTGGCTGCCCTGCAATCAATAAACTCTTTCTCTGCTGCAAACACTGCTGTCTCAGTGTATTGCACTGTTACTGTGCAGCAAGCATATGAACCCGTTGGTCTTACAGCAAAGCCACAACTAAATTTCACTTAAGTAGTGCAATTCATTTGAAGCACAATAGAGAGTAATTGAGAACACAGTAATACAAGAAAGTGATATTAAGTAAGCCTATACCTAGCATTTTTTCCAGATTGAAGGTCACAACCTATTAGTGAGTCATGAAGTAAATTTAATTGCTTGTAATAAGACTTTTAAAAAGCCCATAAAATAGACTATAATAGTGTAGAATAGGATAGAATAAAATAGGTAGGATAGAATAAGAAATACCTTTATTATATATAATAAATAATATTTTAAAAATTGTTTGCTCTTCTCCTGTTAATCTGTGTTTTTGTCAGTTCAATTCATGAGCCTCACCCACAGAACTTCAGGAGTAGAGGAAAGTTACTTTTCTTTCCCTACAGTTCTGGCAATGAGAATGGGATATCATTGGCTGGGACACCCTGCACACTCCAGAGGCTACCATTGAGATCTTGGGAGCACCCAGCAATGTTAGCAAAAGGTAAACATTTTTACCACATCAACCTCCTAATCTCTGCCTGTAGAGTCTGGTCAAAAGAAAATGGCAAGAGACTATCCTTGTCTTTCCCTTTTCAAATTCAGATTAGCAGGAGAAACCATTTGTGTGAACTAGTTCTTTGGGTATAGATACTTATGATTTTTTTGCGTGTGACCAATCAAAATTTAATTTCTTTAAGCTACATTTTGCCACAAGCAAAGAGATGGCAAATCAGTTTACTGGTCATCATTATATACAAATAAAGAAGGTGAGATTAGGGTCTTGTACACTTTTTCTGGTCCATGTGCAGAGTAATGGTTCAAACCAGTTCTGTGGTTCCCAGTAGATTTGTAATGGTTCAGATTCTCTTTATTCATCTTCACAGGCAGTTAGAAACAGATTCACATGAAGGTTATGAAATAGAGTATGGTTACCATCTCCTCAAGAAAAAGACTTGGATCTAATGCAGAGATGGGGGTAAGGAATCAACTCAGGTCTCCTGTGCTCTCCATGATGCAACTTCAAGAAGACAATTATCATCTTCACTCCCATCCAAGGGAGCACAACGAAGTAGGTGAGGGTCTTCCACATACTAGCTGAGCACTCCTAGCCATAGATACCACTTGATGTGGCTGCCCCAATTTGGGATTGGACTGATCCCATAGCCGAGGAGCCCAGAATGCAAGTGGGTTCTGGCAATGAGAGTGAGATATCATTGGCTGGGACACCGTGCACACTCCAGAGGTTACCACTGAGATCTTGGGAGCACCCAGCAAAGTTAGGAAAAGGTAAACATTTTTACCACATCAACCTGGACATTTTCAACCTGGACTCCTTGTGATTTTTATTTGAAGTACTCTTGGTTTTAATTCATCCTTTCCCTCCCAGAGATGGTCATTGTTTTCCTATGTCTCTGTCTTTTGTGTAATTTTTCATATGGAAGGGAATCACAGGCATATGTCCTATAAGGCATGTTGTTAAAACTGGCTTTATAGACTGATGGGTTTACTGTCCTCATTGGGCAGGTGTTTGGACAAACTTTGCTGTGGGTCATCAATTTTTTAAAAAAGATGAGATTCTCCTTTCATCACTTTTTATGTTCTGAGATCTCGGCTTGTAACCAGTGAGGATATGCTCTTTGGTTTCTGCCAGCTGATGGGTACAGGTTATCAGGGATGCATCAAGTGGCTACCATAAGGCTAGGAACCCTAGACATTGGAGGGTATGCTGAAAAATCAATTGGAGAAAAGCAGATTAATTGGAAAAAAAGGCATGCAAATCTATTTAACGTGTACATACAGGAGCCTTCAGAATGGAGTCCCAAGGATAGAGGGGAAATTGTCTATTTTTACGCTTCAGTTCAGCAAAGTATGAACAGTCATATAGTAATATGACTGCACAAAAAGGGTAGGATCTAATGCTAATAGACTGAGGGAGAGAAGTCCAGCCAGGCCTACCTGTCTAGATTTTTCTTGGCCTCTCTGTGCATGCATTCCTTCCTTCTAGGTAAGGGACAGGAATCTCTCTGGAATGGGGGTCTTATGACCTACAGTCAAACAAGGTAGGTCACATAATTCCTTTATGGCCAGTTTTTATATAGAAAGACAGAGGGAAAGTTAGAGTAATATTTTTAGGTTTTATGGCTGACTTGGGTAAAAGGGGTTCTGATATCTATGACCTGTTCAGGGGAACAGAAATTCTAGTTTTTATGGCTAGCCTTGGAGGCAAATGGGACTGAGAGACAGGAGGGCAGAAGAAGGTCAGATAAAAACTTTTGCTTCTGAGGCCTTCATTATGGGGTATTACTTTCTGAGTCCCAACAACATGAAGTGTGCAAGCAGCATTTTCATTGTCCAACCATGCCAGCTTTCAGGAGAGTTTGTTTTAATGAGGGGTCAGTATGGCAGATGCACTTGAAAGTTATGACTTAAGAACACCCTGACAATGACCTTGTAGTCTAAGAATCCAGGAGTAGCCAACCCAGAGTTTCACTCCTTAGCTAGGAAGGACATCTGAACCCCTGACCCATCCCTTAGAATATAGGCCATACAGGGAATCAAGGCCCTTTGCTTTGGGTTAGATGGAGCTTGCTAGGTGGCAGGTGCTAAGTAAAAATGTTATATAATCTGCATGCTTTTTACAAATGGGAGCAGTTGTCCTGTCCAGCTCTCCATGACCAGACCATCCTTGTATGTAAGTTCCCCCAGTAAATCCTATGTCTCATTTGCTCTCAAGGTCCCACTCTATACGGAGTCTTTGTTGTCTCTACCCTTATTGCTTTGCCAGTGCGAGAAGTCCCATCCAGCATCACCTGTCCAATCTCACAGATTAGAGAGTCTGTAATCGGATGCATCTCACTTGTGTAGGACACCAGAAACACTAATTTTCACAAACATTATTCTTACTGCCTGTGACAATGAGGGTTTTTGCTTTCTTAGGCTATTTTTGGGAGTGTTTTTTGGGTCATTGGAGCTGCATCTTCTGCACCTCTTTGGGGATACCTCTTGAATTCATGATAAAAATGTATTCTAAGCCTAGAAAGTTACCTCCAGGTTTTTTCATGAAAAGATTTATTGGATTGAGTTGCTGTTAGAGTGGATATATGCTTGGAGATCCTATTTGCAATGGCTACATGATGAATTCATGGATTTAGAAAAACTTTTAGAAAAGATTTTTAGAGAAATCTCATCCTAAACAAATGATTTTTTGGTACCTACGGGAAGTTGAAATCGGAAGTAGGACAAAAAAGAGCATTATGGCTAGGCTTAGAGATTCCCTCAAGATTAAGAACAGAAATTAGGCTTAGAACAAAAGTTAAAAATCCACATCTACTGTACATGTTCCTTTCCCCTGCAACTGTGCTCTTCTTTACTCTCAATTCCATATCCCTAACCTTCCAGAAGGTATTTTGAATCTCCAGACCCTGACTTATGTTTCTCTCCCTCAAATCCAGCTCAGACTCGTAAGCAAATTCCTATAATCCCTGAAGCTCCTCTGACTTCTAAGGAAAAAAAAAAAAAAGTCCCTAAACACCCAGCTTCCTTCTTTAAATTCTTTTTCCCTGCAAGAATAGCAGAAAGCACTCTGGCCTAATCTCCAGGCCAGGGAATACAAGTTACTTATGTAAATGCTGATAGTCAGAAAATAACTTTGCCAGAGGCCCCAGGGATACACAGCAGGGCTCATTTCATTGTCCCTTATAATTCCATCTACTTTCTGGGCTGATATAATCAGATCCCATCAGCTGCAAGTCTTCCCATGAAATTCCTTTTGTGGATGTATCCTTAGTGCCCACAGCAAAGAATTCATGTCCTCTGGACAGCAGCAGATCTTTTAAAATAAAAAGTCGTTTTATACCACACCCCACCCCACCCCCAAAATGCACACCTTTCAGAAGATCCTATCAAACTTAGAGAGAAGTTAGAAAAGTTAGTGACAATATACAACTCCCCTCCTAGGGATTTTGATTGGCTCTTCCTACCCAGGGTAATACTGTGGTTACCAGACAAGCCAGACAACCCCCTAGGGACAACTACCTCTCCCCAGCAGCAAACACACATGAAGAAAACAGGTAGCCAGAACTTCTCCCAGGCCTTCCTGCAAATGACGAGGAAATGACTCAGCTGGCAGCTGATATTTAGGGCCTCATAAAAGTGATAGTAGAGACCTTTCCCACCAAAGTGAATTGGTCTAAGGTTGAAAAGTACACTCAGAAAGAAAAGGATGCCAAGATTTTTGTGGAATGTTGTATACAGACTTTCCAAAGGCATGCTGCATTTAACCTCAAAGCCCCAGAACAGAAAAATCTTATTATTTCCACCTTTATTGGAAATCCTCCGTCTGGAGTAAGGAAGCAAATCCACAGTAGCTTTTTTGTCTGGGCAGGACAGTCTCTTCAACATTATGATTGAAGCTTCTACCCCATTCATTGAAAAAAGACTTGCAGGAAAAGAGGAGGGGGGAAGAATTAACATCAACTGTCCTTGCCTTGCAAATTTAGTCTTTATAAAAACACACCTATGACTCTAGGGGCAATTCAAGTCCCACCCATTTTTCTTACCAGCCCCAGAGCCTCCCCTATTCATTTCAAGATGTTTGCAGGTACTATATACAAAGCCAGACATTGAAAAAAACAATTGTCCTGCACTTAAAAGAAAGGAAAGCTTAAACAATCTCTCCGGACCCCAACTTCCTCAGAGGATCCATTTTCCTCTTTCTGAGAGAGGAAGCATATCCTCCATCCTTAAAATAGAAGATCAAGAACTGAATTTTTAAATTGACACTGACGTGACTTTCTCTACTACTGGCTCAAAGTATTCATCTCTATCTATCACTTCTAATTCTATTCAGCTGTTGGAACTCCAGGGAAGCCTGTTTCATTGCCTACCTCTTAGGCCACCCAATATTTGTAGGCCCTCTTAACATCCATCACGCCTTTCTAGTTTCTGACTTCTTACTGGCAAACCTTTTAGGCAGAGGTTTGTTATGTAAATTTAATGCCACCATAGAGTATAATTATAAAGATGTTTTTTATTTTCCTACCTTCAGACCAAACCTCAAGCTTCCTACCTTCCCTAAGGGAAACCCATATCAATTTAAAATCTTCTGAAGAGGATGCAGTCCTAAAAGATATCCCACTTAGTATTTGGGCCTCACATATAAATGAGACTGGATAGCTACTGAGTGCACAGTCAATGGGCGTTACCTGGAAGAGTAATAAACCTTTCCTATAAGTAGCCCAATACTCTCTCTTTCAAGATGAAAAATAAGGAATTGAACCTATAATCGACTATTTTATAGCAGGGTTTTCTTATACCTTCTTACCCTGCAATACCCTAATCTTGCCAATAATAAAAGTAAAATTTGATTTAGATGGGAATCAAATCCCATCTTAGATTTGTACAAGATCTGAGAGTCATAAACTCTTATAATGCCCCATCACCCCATAATTCCTAATCCAGCCACTATTCTGACCTCAATTCCTGCTGATGCAGTCTGGTTTATAGTAATTAACCTCTGGTCAGCTTTCTTTTTAATTCCATTACTCTGGGACTCAAAATTTATCTTTGCATTTATGTTTAGAGGAAGACAATCAACATAGATGCATACCTCATAGATATTATGAGTTCCCCTCAATATTTTTCTAAGTCCGTAAAACCAATCTCAACCCTGTAGCTTTTACTCAAGGCTTCACTCTTTTTCAATACATTAATAACCTCTTTCTTTATAGCCAAACTAAACAGAGTGATCTTATAGACTCCCTCATTCTCCTAAAATAACTAGCTGAATGAGGCCTTAAATCCTTCATATCTAAACATCAGTGGATGCAAACAACTGTTACCTGCTTAGGACATGAGATATCTCAGGGCACTAAAAATAGCACAAAATGCCTTGAATCAGCCTTGCCCATCTCTCTCCCAAAAACAAAAAGCAGCTGTATAAATTCCTAGGGGCAGCTAACTATTGTCACCAATGAATTCCTACTTTTGCTGCCCATGCTAAACCTCTATAGATGCCCTCCTCCCGATGCTACTTCAGAGTTCATTTCCTGGCTCTTGGAGCCATTGAACTGCAAAGCCTGAAAATGAGCACTTCTCACATAGCCAGCTATTGGCTTACCCAACTTTGGCACACCGTTTCACCTATACTACCATGAAAAGAATAGGATTGTTTGGGGTATTCAGAACAACCTCTTGCCTCTTGGATATGAGGACTAAGCTCTGATTTTTTTCTTACCCAAATTTCTACCTAAGGGGTCTAGGGAGTCATGCCCTACAAACTGTAAATTCTCATCAGTTGGGTTTTATTGGACCGTATATATTGTGGCTTACTTTTCAATCTGACTCTAGCATAACATTATGAGACAAGGAAAAAAAATGTTTAACCCCAAGATATATTTCCTTGCCATACCTTAAAACTGCCCTGCAAAGTGTCTTGTGGGAAGAATCCACATTCTATAGAGAATCCCTTTCCCTTTTGTTTTCCTTTCTTCCTTCCCAGATCCAGGAGATAATCAACTAAGAGCCAGGCACACTTTTAAGTCCTATTAAAAAAACTATTTACAACCTGGTCTCTCTAAAATCTGCTATCTAAGAGCTTCCTCTGCACAATAAAACTTGGTGTCCATAATCCTTTATCTTTAACCTGAACATTCCTCTCTGTCGATCCCAGGTCTTCAGACAACCTCAACCAATTGTCAGCCAGAAAATCTTTAAATTTACCTACAGACTGGAAGCCCCCACTTTGAGTTGTCCTGCCTTTCTAAACCAAACCAATGTATTTCTTAAACGTATTTGATTAATGTCTCATGCCTTCCTAAAATACGTAAAACCAAGCTGTATAAATAAGGGAGGAGACCACCCCTCATATTGTCTTATGCCCAATTTCTGCCTCCAAAGAAAGAAAAAGTAAAAACTAAAAGGCAGAAATGAAATCCACAGGCAGACAGCCTGGCGTCACGCCCTGGGTGGTTAAAGATTGACCCCTGACCTAACTGGTTATGTTATCTATAGATTCCAGACATTATGTGAAAAAGCACTGTGAAAATCCCTGTCCTGTTCTGTTTCAGCACCCAGTCACATACCCACTGCTTGCTCAATCAATCACGACCCCCTCACGTGGACCCACTTAGAGTTGTAAGCCCTTAAAAGAGATAGGAATTACTCACTCGGGGAGCTCAGTTTTTGGAGACATGAGTCTTGCCAAAGCTCCTGGCTGAATAAAGCCCTTCCTTCTTTAACTCAGTGTCTGAGGGGTTTTGTCTGTGGTTTGTCCTGCTACACCCCAACTACCTTGGACACATGTTCTCAGGACCTCCTGAGGACTGTGTCACTGGCCATGATCACTCATATTTGGCTCAGAATAAATCTCTTCAAATATTTTACAGTTTGACTCTTTTCATCAACAGATATCCTATACTATATTTCTTGTAAACAAGAAAGTATCAGAGACAGGTCTCAATCAATTTAGAAGGTTATTTTGCCAAAGTTAAGCATATGCCCAGAAGAAATAAACATGGAATCACAGAAACAGTCTGTGGTCCATGCCTTTTTCCAAAAATGAATTTGAGGGCCTCAGTATTTAAAGGGGAAAGGCAGGCCATTGTGGAAAAAAGGAGGGTATGATAATCCACATGTTGCAAGGGAAAAGAAGTAGGTAGGGAATAGTCAATTACGTATTCATCCAGCGCTCAGTAAATCTGCACTTTACATAAGATAAGGTGAACACAGAGTAACTACCTATGGAGTTATTTAACATTTTATCTCTAACTATCTGCTTAGGAACAAAAAAAAAGGCAGTTTCTTGCGCAACTCACATTTCAGTTTAATTTTTTTTTTCTTTTGGCATGGTGAATTGGGGTCCTGAGTTTTTATTTTCTTCCCGCATTCTCAAGTCAATTAGACTCTATGGCATCAGGCATGTCCCCATTCCTGCATGAAGTAGTCACAACTGGTACCTTAGTTGGCAAATTCAGTATTCTTATATTAGGTTCCCTTCTTTACCTCCACATTCCCCATTCCCCCATTCTGTGTCCATTCTTTTATGACTTAATAAGACACCGCACCTCTCAGCACAGTAGCAGACCACCTGTACACAGGCCCTATTAACCAATTCCTCCATTGTAACATTTTTGAGACAGAGTCTCATTCTGTAACCAAGGCGGGAGTGCAGTGGCGCAATCTCGGCTCACTGCAACCTCTGTCTCCCAGGTTCAAGCGACACCATGATAGTGGTAAAGAAATGAACAACTGAGGTTATTCCTCATGTTGGCATTTCTTTATAGATTGAATCAGACCAAGAAACTCATTTTTTAGTAGAAATAAACAACTCACTCCCCAAATCTCTGGATTACTCATTAAAATTTCTTACTTCATACCATCCTCAATCATCAGGGCAAGTGGAACATAAAAATCTAGACATAAAAAGAACTTATAGGAAAAAATCCATTAAACCATCTCTTTCAACCAGGAGATCAGGTATACATCAAGATTTTTAGAAAAAGTGTGTACTATTACCTTATTAGGAAGGACTTTATGAAGTACTGCTAACCACCTACACTGCTATCACACTGTCTGAATTCATGTGAGCCACATCAAGGTAGAGCCAGTCATCACTCTCAGGACAACTGAAAGACCATCCCTACAGGTGACCTCATAGTAAGGATTTCAGAGTCAAGGCTCTAGAAGCAAGATGACACCACAAAGCAAACAGCTTTCCTCAAGATCACAGATCAAAAAACTTTACTTTCATCTATTTTCCCCCTTTAAGTTTCTCTCCTTCCTGGTGTGTGGGGGGAGTAAAGGGAGGATCTTTTTCAACAAAACCTCCCATTTATTGAGAAGCTCACTAGAGATTACTTGTCTCAATCTATCCTATTCTCTCTCTGATCCTCCACTATGGGCTTTCTTTCAAATGCTGCCTCTTTCATATTAACCTCATTCTTTTCTTCATAGGTTTCACACAAACCTGACACCACCCTTGCACGAGTTTCTCAAACCTTGGTCATGTCAACTAAACAATATAATTATTGCTTATGTCAACATCTGTATAGCATGAACAAACCTGAATTAGTTTTTATTCCTGTCCATGGGGTACCAGGTAGACCAACTATGGAAGATAAATTAATGAAAGAGTATGGTATCCATGGCCAGAAAAACAATGTCACTCTACTTTTACTTCTGGTGAGTTCATCGGGCAAGGAAAAACCTCTGTGCACGCTCAACAATTGTCCCTTGCTCAAGTAAAGATGATGGGGAAAAAAAAAAACTTTCCAATTAAAAACAAATATGGTACTGATCTCTTCCCAAGTAACAAGCCAAGACAATATTGCAATCAAACCCTGTAGTTTGACTCCATACACCACATCCTCAAACCCTTCATGGAGGTCATAATGAGGCAGGAGAATAGGGTCGGGAGACAAGAAGCCTGAGGACAAACTGTGGCTGACTTCTTGGAATTAGACCAAAAGGAAAACCCCACCTCTCCATGCCCAAGTGAAAAGGGGCCAGAGTTCCTGCCCTCTACAAAACCCTCCTCCCCTAGGTCACAAATGAGAAATGCCTCTGATTGGTTGTGGGCCAACCTCCACTTCAGCCTCTGATTGGTCTCAAACCAAGCCTCCACTTCAGTCTCTGATTGGTCACAGGCCAATCCTTCATTTGCATAGGGTATAAACAATTGGAGGCCTCTAAAGGGTACTTAGGGGTGTTACCAAAGTCTTTTAGTTTAATTTGAAACCCTGAAGAACATTGCAATGAGGCTCTTGAGCCACTTGCTCAAGCTTGCTCCTGCTCTGTGGAGGCTACTTTCACTTCAATAAATCTGTGCTTTTGTTGCTTCGTTCTTTTGCTGCTTTGTTTGCACGTTTTATTCAATTCTTTGTTCAACACTCCAAGAACCTGGAAAACTCACAGTCAAGACTTTCCATCCGGTAACAATAAGTGATTCTAGAACTACCTTTTATAGCACAAAGTTTTGCCAAATCACCAAATGTGTTGGCTGGTTCATAGGCCACTCTTGCACAACCTGGGTGGGGTAGCTCAGCTGCTCTCCTGATTAGGCTCCTTAACACCAGAAATTGTATATAAATAGATCAAAAATCTGGATTAACTTGGTCAGGTGACAAAATCAAGCCTTTTAGCTATCAAAGCCAGATTGCAGGTCTCCTATGTCAAATATTTCACGACATTTTCTGCTTTTACAAACTGACAGAGGCACATGAAAATGAAGGTGTGGAGACATCAATATGACCAATAACAACAGTTGTGGAACACACTAGATCTGGAGAATTACAGGATCCACTTTTTGTTCATGAACAACACTGATCATTTTATCTTGTGTGGTTGATGAAAATGCTGCCCCTTTGTGAATCAGTTGGTACGAATATTGTCTGATTTATACCTTTGAACAAAAAAGATTAATATTCTCCATAAGACAATGAGGCTCAACCATTTTATTAGACTGACTTATTCCCACAGTTGGGAGATTGGTTTAATGGAATATGAAGAAATGTGCTTAAGTTTGCACTTTTCTGGTTATTTATTCTCATTCTAAGCTGTATATTCTTCTTTTGAAGATCTATCACTCAGCAACTAAACTGATTCTTCTCTCCATAGCCATTAATTCAGATTTTATTATGAGAAACTTATGTAAAGTTTCAGATGGGGGAAATGAAGGAATTCAGAACATGCTACCCCAAAATATGCTACTTTGGTATGGGGATTATTTTTATTATTTTATTTTATTTTATTTTTTGAGACAAAGTATCACTTTGTTGCCCAGGCTGGAGTGCAGTTGTGCAATCTTGGCTCACCACAATCTCCGCATCCTGGATTCAAGTAATTCTCCTGCCTCAACTTCCCAGGTAGCTGGGATTGCAGGCACGCGCCACTGCACCCAGCTAATTTTTGTATTTTTAGTAGAGACAGCGTTTCGCCATGTTGGCCAGGCTTGTCTTGAACTCCTGACCTCAGGTGATCCACCTTCCTCGGCCTCCCAAAGTGCTGTGATTACACGCGTGAGCCACTGTGCCCAGCCCGGCATGTTGATTTTTTTGGGTTGAAGGTGATTGAGCAACAGCAGAGGCAAGAAGGGCTCTCTGACTTACCTCTTTCTGCCTCAGGTATGACAGAAAATTTTCCATGTGAAAGAGGCTCTCCCTGTTTCAGGAAGAGAACATTCTTATCACTGGAGACTGGGGGTCAATACTGAAATGGATCAGAACAAACAAAACTACTAAAATATTCCTTATCTTCCATTAGATTTTCCTGTGTATTTTCTGCCGCTTTCCCACAAATTACTGCCTCTAGAAGCTTAAACTCTTTTCCTTTGTTTTATCATTTCCCTACAATTTAGCATTCTTTGTTTAAAAAGTATATAAGCTCTTGGCCTGAGTTGCTTCTTTGGCTCTTCATTTTTCTTATAAAGGCTTATGTGTGCAGTAAAAATATTAAATATAACGTATATGCTTTTATTTTCTTAATCTGTCTTTTGTCAACTCATTTCATGGACCCCAGCCCCAGAACTTAGAGAGTAATTTTTTGTCTTTATACCTGGCCAAAAGAAGGTATTCCATAAATGTAAGTTGTTCCTGTTATTATTATTAATAATATTGTCCCTTGTGACCATCCACTCCTGTATGAAAGGCAGTAAAAAGTATCAAAAAAGAAGGGCCACGGCCAGGACCATTTAATAATTCACAGAACTGCTAACATTAAAACTTTTCTAAGAAGTTAAGAGACAAAAAGTAACCAAAATATGTGAACTATGAAGGAATTGTTCTGGTGGAAATGAAGTACTCAACAAATTTATACTGCAGTGGAGCCAGATCTGATGATGGTGCTGTGCCTCCATGATGGTGAGTATCACTACATATGTGCTTCTGAGAAGGAACCTACTCAAGGAAGTCTTCATGGATCATGATTCTATCAGCATGTCAGATTAACCCAAGCCTTAGTGTACATTGCATTATTTTGACTACCTCTTTGCAACTTTGTAAGGGAGTCAACTAAAAATACTTTCTATTTAAACTCAGACTTCAAGCTTCCTTCCCTCAACCCAGTTGAAATATTTTTCTGACTTATAAAGTGTGATTTATCTGGAAAGTTTTCAGTCTTTTAAACTGAATTAATGGAATAAGTACATGACATTTAAGTAAGTGACATTTAAAACAAGTAGTGGCAAAGCACATTATTAATATAGAATCCAGATATTTTTGCAGTTTTTGGTAGTTATACATTAGTCTGACCAAACAGACTGGTTGTACTTTCATTGCACAAAATGGGAGGAAGAACAGTTACCAAAAATCAAACGAGCAATAGTTAACAAGATTATTTCTCAGTACCAAACTCATACCAACTTACTTTAGCTATTAGCATGTTTGTTACATCTATAAGTTACGAGCAACATTAATAACAAGTATTGCTTTTATTGCTATTATTAAATAATAGATCTAACATATAACGTATGTCACAAATGTATGGCACATGCCCTCCAAAAAGAAAATTAACTGCAACTTCAGTTTTTTAATGACATTACAAAGATGTATTAATATTTGTAGTTCTCTCTGTCCCCCTACACCATCCCATGATAACCTAAGCATATTAACACTTATGAATAAGAAGACCAGACAATTGTGTTTGCCTCCTCACCAAGAACAGAGGAAAATAGGAGTGCTCTATGATTCTCACCTGAGACAAGAGAAACAGGAACTCAATGCTAAAGCAACAGGCGATTGAGCATCTGAGTAGTTGATGACAAGGTAGCAGTGTCCCTGATACTCATCAACTAGGACAAGGCACAGAAAAAGAAGGAACTTTGAGGGAAGTCAGCTATAAACAATACCCAATAAGGCCAGGCCTGGTGGTGGCTCACGCCTGTAATCCCAGCACTTTGGGAGGCTGAGGCAGGAGGATCACTTGAGGTCAATAGTTCAAGACCAGTCTGGCCAACATGGTGAAACCCTGTCTCCACTACAAATACAAAAATTAGACAGGCATGGTGGCACATGCCTGTAATCTCAGCTACTCAGGAAGCTGAGACAGGAGAATCTCTGGAACCCGGCAGGTGGAGGCTGCAGTGAGCCGAGATCACACCACTGCGCTCCAGCCCGGGCAAAAGTGCAAGACTGTGTCTTAAAAAACAAATGAACAAACAAAAACAACCCAAGAATATTTATTAGAATTGGGGGCTGTTCCACTTCAGAATTTTTGAAGAGTTTGGACCAAACATGAGGTTGGGAGATGGAGACAAGTTCTTTATAAAATCTACTCTTTTGCTTAAAAACAACACAAAAGAACCAGAGCAAATAGCAAAATAACTTTAGAGGGCTAAACAGAAACTTCAAAAGGCACATGCTCAGTTGTAAAGATAATTACAGAGTAGTGAGTCTCCCAAGGTTGCATGTAATTAGTACTTTAGCTACTTAATGAATGTTTATGGTTGACAAAAAATATTGTTGTTATTCACTTGTGTGTGGCTTATTTGCTCTTAACATGCAATAGCTACGATTTCAAAAATCTAAGCTGCAAGTAACATTTATTGATGGACTAAACTGTTTTAATGAAAGGTGATATTTGTTATAATTTTAAATGTTAAAATAAAAACAGCAACTCTTGCATTAAAATTTCATTGAGACAGGTTAACATTAAAGTAATTTCTACCAAATCTCTAAAATCAGCCAATCAACAACTGATTTTGAAGTCATCTACCAATTTTCTGTAGTTAGGTAATTAATTATTACATTTAAACATTGCAGCAACACTCTGGGGTAAGAATTATCATCCTCATTTGTGAAATGAGGAAATAAGCATTAGAAAAAATTTGATAACTTGTCTACCAGTCCAAAGCTACAAAAACCAGTTCTAGCTAATTCTAAGGTTGCTCTTTACCTTGTCCTCTAGTGGACAAATTACCATCTTATAAAGATAAAAATATTAAACAAACACAGACATTTTCTAGAAAAGGGAGAAAATATTTTAATTGTCTGATACAGTATGTAGATAATGGAAATCTTTCTGCTTGTATAATTAGCCACCATATTTTGCTGATAGAATCAACCTCACTTTTTTAAAAAAGGAATTAGAACTCACAGTCTAAATATCTTCAAAGTTAAACATTTAGTTATATCCCAGTATAGTACTCTTTTCTCGAAACCAGTGATTGAGATAACTTTAACAAAATGATCGCCTCATTTCTTAATTTTTTTCATTCAACCATTGTTTTTTGTTCATTTACTCCAAATAATTAGAAGTGTCAGTCTGGCAATTATGTTTCATGTTTTGACTTAACTCAATTTTGATCAGGAAAATGGAAGTGCTGTACTCATATTTACTAACTTCTCACATCATGGGATGGAAGAACTTAGAAGTCCTTTAAACTAAGAAACAAACATTTTACCTAAGTTAAAGATGAGTTTGAATTATTTATGAGATCTTTCATCATCTGGTTATAGTACCTTCTAACCTGGCCAAGTGATTAACTAAAGGTCAGACTTATTATACAACTTCCTCAGAAAAACACAATGAAGAGTGGGTGACGTCTTCCTCCACTCATACTGGCTTACAAATTGTTGTGATATAAAGCACAAATGAGGGTGCTGGGCGTGGTGGCTCACACCTGTAATTCCAGCACTTTGGGAGGCCAAGGCGGGCAGATCACAAGGTCAGGAGTTTCAGACCAGCCTGGCCAACATGGTGAAACCCTGTCTCTACTGAAAAAACAAAAAATTAGCCGGGCATGGTGGTGCATGCCTGTAATCCCAGCTACTCAGGAAGTTGACGCAGGAGAATCGCTTGTACCCTGGAGGCAGAGGTTGGGGAGATCACACCATCGCACTCCAGCCTGGGCGACAGAGCAAGACTCCGTCTCAAAAAAAAAAAAAAAAAAAAAAAAAAGCACAAATGAGGAACCAGGACAAAGGGCACCAGCTTTGATCTAGCTCAAGTCCTAAATCTAAAGAGAGAGTTGAATAGTCACCACCATTTTTACTTTTCTTTCTTTCCTTCCCTCTCTTATTTTTCTCTCTCTCACTCTACATATATCAACACTTTTAATTCTAATACTTCTCCATCAGGTAGGCACATTTATTATCCCCATTTAACAGATACTACTCAACTTTTTACCCCCAGACAAAGCAAGTTTCGGTCTCATCCCTTGGATTCAGATTTCAGAGCCGTATCTACTCCACTGGCAAAGCCCTAGAGAGCCTTAGTTCAGCAGTTCAGATGAGGAAAATAAACCAGTGGAGATGAGGCCACGTGAGTTCTTCAGTTCAAGACATGTGTTCCATCAAAATGCTGGCTTGAGAGATGTTTCTGGCCATCTTCAAAGATACTACGTTTCAGAATCTAAGGGAGAGAAAATTCTAGAAAGCTCCACAAGGGTTGTGGCTGGAACCAAGGACCCATACCATAGATTTGGCTAAAACCAATCTGTGCCCAGGACCCTCAGTCTCCTGTGGCGTCGCGATCCATAGTCAAGGGCAGCCCCGGCCGCCCCTCAGAAATGGAAAACGGTGTTACCAGAAGGAACGGAGGTTGTTACCCACCTCAACTCTACCCCCTTCTATATTCCTAATGGCAACATTGGGTATATCCATTATTTTTGTCATATGTCCTTTTAAATCTGCTGCTACCTTCATCGCCTCCCTTCCTCATCCAGCAATAATGCCGTGGACTTCCCATCGTCCCTTGTGCGCCTGCGCCACGGGGTTTGCTGGTATTCTGGTTGCTACTGCAACCTGCTGCTCAGTGCTCGGACTGCACTGATGCCTTCAGTTCTGCTCTGTGTTTTCACTTCTCTGTTTTTTCGCTTCTTTATACTACACTTGCAAGTACTCTGCCTGCCTTGATTTTGATTCTGGTTTCGCCTCTGTGCTTAAGAATCTTAATTTTAGGAATCTTCTTGACTATAATCTCTACAACCTACGTAAGGCTCTTCACTCTATAGCCAAGGTCTAGCATCTATCCATTAAATTAAGTTGATTAATTAAATTACTTGTTAGCAATTAATTAAATTCTACCAAATTATTTGATCTTTCCTGTCCCAAAACCACAGTTAAAATATACTTCTCTTTTGCTCCAGTTCCTTAGCTAATTTACTTCTATGAGGATTGACATGCTGTAATAGCTTATATTACATATTTATACTTATATAAGCATATAAATATATTTATGTTATATATTAACATGATCATGTTAGTGCATTTTAATAGACTGTCTCTGTTTTCATTGATTGTCTAAGTGAGAATGTCAGACATTTTTAGTGTCGTGGAGCATCTCAAATTATGCCATAGGTGCCAACTACTTAATTTATTGATGTGGCAATTTAACAAATGTTAATGGAGCATTAATTCCATGCCAAGCCCCGGGCTTGAAGGATACTGTAATAAGCCACACGGAGCTAGTCCTGTTCTCATGGAGCCTGTGTTCTAGTGGGAGGACACAGAAAACAAGTAATAAACAATTTCAGGGTGACAGCTGATATTGCAGAATTCGTTTTAATGACAGAGAAAGCAATTAGGGTTGAAAAGGTATATAATGTCCATTTTATAGCGTAATAGATGATGCTGACTCTTAAAGAGATTGCATCCAGTTACCACTTCCTTCAAAAATTGAGTACTTACTTTCCTACACTCAAGCAAACACTGTATTACAATACTTTGTAAAGTCTCTGTCAGCCTGAGTAATGTAAAAATGGTATCTCATTGTCAATTTAATCATAATTTATTTTCAGAAAATTTGAGTCATTCATGTTGTCTTTGCTGATTTTCGGTCATTTTGAATTGGTTGCTTAAGAGCTCTTTACGTAATAGAAGAAATTAGTACTTTGTTACAGGTTCCAAACGTGTTTTTCTAGTTTATATTTTGATTTGCCCATGATATCATTTTCATGCAAAAGTCAACCTCCTTTATTTTTTATATACAATTTGTTTCTAAATATTTGGAGAGTAAATTGGACTTAGGTCAGTTTCCCCAAGAGCAGATCCTTTTATGAGATTTCATGTGCAAATGATTTATTAAGAAAGTTTTCTCAGGAAAAAACTCAAGAGAATGAGAAAAATAGGACAGAGAAGGAGATGAAGACAAGAAAATGTGTAATTGTATGTAAAGGCCTTCAGAAGGCAGCTTTAACTTCATCATTCAGGGGATCCAATTAAGGGCTGCAGGAGGCAAAACCACACTGAATGGGAGGGAGGGAGAAAGGGAAGCACCCCGAACCTGGGGAAAGGAATTTACAACAAGCAATAAAAGGGGACTTCGGGGATCTGCCTGGGCACTAAAGTGTCCCTTAATGAAGGGTGGGACAAGAGTCAATGTAAGGAAAGAATAGGGAAGTTCAAACTTAGCATTTGATTTTAATGTGGAAATCTCTTCCTATTTGTTTGGGCTTTATTATTAAACTAAGTAGAAGAAGGAATCCACCCAGTCAGGAAAATTTAGTCTACCCTAACCTAGTCACTCATGATTAGTCATGTATAAATATTTCCTTCTCTCCCTCAACTCTTTCTGGATATTCATAGTCAGGCCTGAGGGTACCAAAGTCATTGAGAAAGTCAGTTTTCAGTAAGTTGAAGGCCAAGTCAGTAACTGTAGATGTAGATCTTGGGGACCTGTGAAAAGAGGTAGCGGATTGAAAAGATCCATTTTTGGTTAAGGAACACAGAATGTAGTCTTGCACTATTAATAATAAAGGCTATCCTTGCCCTATTTCTGGTGTAACTAGAAAATAATCCCTGATACTGACTTTTTAGCATCTCAGAGTATTATCTTCTTGGAGAATACACAGGTTCCTCTAAATACATTTTTAATTTTACTTCTTTCTGAATCTTCTTGTGAAGTAAAATTTTTATCTCGTAAGGTAAATATCATGCTGAAAAAAATCAATTCAATATATGTTTGCTAACACTTGAAGAAACAGTTTGCACAGGCTGTGGGTTTCTAGAGTCTTCCATGAAGGGTACATGGAGCTTATCTGGTCTGGTACTAGGGCAACTAGAAGTAGTAATTGCTATGGCACTGTGGCTTCTATCAGCAGCATAAACACATCAGGTTGCCAATGTCCAATGATGAAGGGTCCTTTAGTATGAAAGGTAGCTTAGCTCAGTGACTTTTGGATTGTTGCTTTTCTTAACTGAAGCTTATGTATGTTCATGTGACTTTCATCAGGCCTTCTCGTGGGAAGTTTTAAGAAATGACTTGGTAAATGCCATTATCTTTCTAAGGTAGTGTAGTTACCTTGAAATTGTTGTCCCCTAGGTTTGAAAAACGTAAATCAAACATAAGGCATATGGCTGAACTATGTGTTCACATCAGTTGGAGATTACCACCAAATGTTCCCTGACATCGTATATGTCAGACACTTTTAAAAGTCCATGCTGGCCGGGCGCGGTGGCTCACGCCTGTAATCCCAGCACTTTGGGAGGCCGAAGCAGGTGCATCACCTGAGGTCAGGAGTACAAGACCAGCCTGACCAACATGGGGAAATCCCGTCTCTACTAAAAATACAAAATTAGCCGGGGTGGTGGCGCATGGTTGTAATCCCAAATCCCAGCTACTTGGGAGGCTGAGGCAGGAGAATTGCTTGAACCCGGGAGGCAGAGGTTGCAGTGAGCCAAGATCGCGCCATTGTACTACAGCCTGGGCAAAAAGAGCGAAACTCCGTCTCAAAAAGAAAAAAGGAAAAAAAAAAAAAAAGCCCATGCCAAGTCTATATTACTTTCTGATAAATCACAGCTTAGTAAATAATATACTTGTGACTGGCACCAGAAAGCAAAAAAATATTTTGTGGTCACTAGTTCTAGTTCACCAGTGCTTATCACTTCATTTGAATTCAACAAATATCTAGATGACACTGGATAGGAACATACTGGCAGAAGAATGGCATAATTGATTACATAATTATATGCAAAAATGTTATTATAAAACAGACATTGGTAGACTGATGTTCTAACATTTGAATTGTCCGAAGGTAATATTCTAAGACTATATATTTCTATGTGTAATTGTCATGGGACTGTTCTATATTTTCTTTCAGGGATGTCAAATATATTAAAAAAACAAAATGAACTATCACATCATATCTGATTATTTAACTTTAATAATAAAAATACAATCATGTAAAACTTTACATAAAAACAACATGACCTACCATGGATTTTCCCTTCTGATTCCTTTTTTTTTTTTTTTTTTCTTTTGAGGCAGGATCTTGCTCTGTCACCCAGGCTGGAGTGCAGCGGCACGATCTCGGCTCACTACAACCTCCGCCTCCCGGGTTCAAGCAATTCTCTTGCCTCAGCCTCCTGAGTAGCTGGGATTACAGGTGCACACTACCACACCGGCTAATAATTGTATTTTTAGCAGAGATGGGGTTTCACCATGTTGGTCAGGCTAGTCTCAAACTCCTGACCTTGTGATCCACCTGCCTCAGCCTCCCAAAATGCTGGGATTACAGGCGTGAGCTACCGTGTCTAGCCCATTCCCTTCCATTTCCTATAAATCAGTTCCTAAACTTACATTAAAAAACAATTTAATCACCCTTTCACCTCTGCTCACATAATATTTCACTCATATTTCTTTTATAGAACTTGTCGTAATAATCTATTTTGAATTACCTGTCTTTTTACATGATGATAAAATCCTTTAGAGAAGAGATGAAATCTTATTAATCTTTGTAACCTTCACAGTACTAAATATATTCCACATAGTCAATTCTTCACAATATTTGTTGAATTAAACTGATTAGTCTTCTATTACATTAAACAAATATTTATTAGAGCATTGGTTAAGTGTAACTCTTTGGGCAGTGGGAGGCAAACAAGATGAATGACATTCTCCGCATACTTGAGTACTGCTGGGTTCTTAGAACACATATAAAAAATAGAGAACAAGACAAAATTTGATTTTTAAATAAAACTATAAAATAAAATTAAGCAATATGCTAAATAAACCCCCGATTAAAGATATGGCATACAAATCAAACAGTAAATAAACGTTTGAAGGAAAAAAAAATAGCAATTTTGATTTCAACAGAGATGGAAGTGGTGTTGGGGATTAGGAAGGGGTAGTCCTGGGAAACTTTTTATTGGAGTCCAGGAAAATAGTGTAGTATTTGAATAGTGAAACATAAGGCTGGAAAGATAGCTGGAATCAAATTGTGGAGGCTTTGGACAATAAGATAAAGAGTTTTTCCTTTATCTAGCATGCAAGTGGCATTATAAACCAAAAAATCACGCTGAATGAAATTAACCTTTAGGGAAACTAATTTGATATCAGTATGTAGTATCTCCGGTACGATCAAGAGCCAACCCACTCCAACAACCTGGGGTTCTTATTCCTCAAAGAGGAAGTGACAGGATTTTTAAAAACGACAACCGCAAATAATAGAGTAGAAACTCATTTTTATTTCATACATTAAGAGACATTCACTGTTACTGACTGAAATCATAAGGAGAGTTTTGAATTATAAAAATTAAATGCTGATAAAGACAGTGACTAAAAATTGAAAACAGAAAAGAAATAATGGGGTCTGAAACAGAAAGGAAAAATAGAAAGCCTGCCTCAGCTTTTTATAAAAAGAAGCCACATTGTACTTCTCAGAAGGTGGATCCTCATTTCATGAATGAAATGCTAATGACAAGAAATCCTAAATGACATAAAAGAGACAGCCAAATAGTAAAAGATCTATCTATAAAACAGTAAAAGTTGTCATCTATAATGACTCCAAGGAGCTACTAAATCTTACTGTTGTGTTAGTTTTTTTCTGTCAATGTCAAAATGTTTTGCATTAAGTTCATTTTTTCATATTATAATATTTGTGATGTGGTTAACCATAGGTAATATTCCAGCTAGGAGCAGGCTGTGAGGTAATTTATCAAACTAAATACCTAAACTCAATCTGAGCGTTATCATGATTCTGGACTGCATTAATAAAGCCTATTTTTGGTGAATTGGGATCTCAGTCTAACAACTCCTCTAGTCCTCTGCCCACCCCCTACAAAAAGGTGTCTTTAGTCTGGCATTACATTTCCACTTGGATGGGCTTCAGCAGGATCTATTAATACCCTTACATTACATGCATAGATGTGCGTTTTTCTAGGAAGAGTGTGTCGTATGTTAGATATGTCTGGCAGAAGAATAGTTAAGAATTCTTGACATAGAATTAAGCTGGAAGAGAGAGACATCTCACAGCCAACTCCAGTGTTAGATTACTTTAGGAAAAAATGATTTCCCTTGTATTCTTGCATTGCTTTTGAACTTCACTCCTGAACAGACTTGTTTTTCTGAAAAATAAAATACCCTGGGCTGGGCATGGTGGTTCATGCCTGTAAATCCCAGCACTTTTTGAGGCTGAGGCAGGAGGATTTCTTTAGCCCAGAAATTTGAGGCCAGCCTGGGTCACATGGCAAGACCTCATGTCTACTAAAAGTAAATAAAATTAGTTGGGGATGGATTGTGGCAGGTGCCTGTGGTCCCAGCTACTTGGGAGGCTGAGATGGGGGGATGGCTTGAATTCAGGAGGTTGAAGCTATAGTGAACTGTAATTGTGCCACTCTGCTCTAGCCTGGGTGACAGAGGAGATTCTATCAAGGAGTGGGACATTGCTGTAAAGACACCTGAAAATGTGGAAGTGACTTTAGAACTGGGTAACAGGCAGAGGTTCGAACAGTGTGGAGGGCTCAGAAGAAGATAGGGAGATGAGGGGAAGTTTAGAACCTCCTAGAGATTTGTTGAATGGTTTTGACCAAAATACTGATAGTGATATGAACAGTGAAGTCCAGGCTGAGGAATTCTCAGATGGAAATGAGGAACTTATTGGGAACTGGAGCAAAGATTACTTTTGTTACGTGTTAGCAGAGAACATGGTAGCATTGTGCCCCTGCCATAGGGATCTGTGAAACTTTGAACTTGACAGTGATGATTTAGAGAATCTGGTAGAAGAAATTTCTAAGCAGCAAAGCATTCAAGATGCTGTTTCTAACAACACATGCTCATATGTGTGAGCAAAGAAGTAACCTGAAACTGAAACTGGAAGTTATATTTAAAAGAGAAGCAGAGTGTAAAAGTTTGGAAAATGTGCAGCCTGGCCATGTGGCAGAAAAGAAAAGCCCATTTTCAGGGGAGGACGTCAAGCAGGCTGTAGAAATTTGCATAACTAAAAGGAAGGCAAGTGCTAATTGCCAAGACAATGGGGAGAAGACCCAGAAGGCATCTCAGAGAATTTTGAGGTAGCCACTGCCATCACAGACCCAGAGGCCTAGGAGGGAAGAATGGTTTTATGCGCCAAGCCTAAAGCCCCACTAACTACCCTACGCAGGTTCAGGACACCACTCTGCATCTGGCTGCTCCAGTTCCAGTCATGGCTCAAAGGAGCTCAGGTACAGTTGGGCCACTGCTTCAAAGGGTGCAAGCCATGAACCTTGGCAGCTTCTACATGGTGTTAAGCCTGTGGGTACACAGTGCAAGAGTTAAGGCTTGAGAGCTTCTGCCTACATTTCAGAGGATGTGTAAAAAAGCCTGGGTGTTCAGACAGAAGCATGCTGCAGGGATGGAGCCCTTAGGAAGAACGTCTACTAGGGTGTGTGCAGGGAAAATGAGTGGTTGGAGCTGTGAGAAGAGGGCCACCACAGCCTCGAGACCCCAGAATGTTAGATCCACTGGCAGCTTGCATCCTGTGCCCAGAAAAGCCACAGGTGCTCAACACTAGCCTTTGAGAGCAGCCATAGGGGCTGAACCCTGCAAAGCCACAGGGGCAGAGCTGCCCAAGACCTTGGAAGCCCACCCCTTGCATCTGTGTGCCCTGAATGTGGGATGTGGAGTCAAAGGAAATTACTCTGAACCTTTAAGATTTAATGACTGCCCTGCTGAGTTGTGGACTTGCATGAGGCCTGTAGCCCCCTTTGTTTGATCAATTTCTCCCTTTTGGAATGAGATTACTTACCCTATGCCTATACCCCCATTGTATCTTGGGAGTAACTAACTTGTTTTTATATATTTTACTGGCTCATCAGCAGAAGGGACTATCCTTGTCTCAGATGAGACTTTGGACTTTTGAGTTAATGCTGAAATGAGTTATGACTTTGGGGGATGTTGGGACGGCATGATTGGATTTTATAAAATGAAAAGGACATGAGATTTGGGAGCAGCCAAGGTGGAAGGATATGGTTTGGATCTGTGTCTCCACCCAAATCTCATGTGAAATTGTAATCCCCAATGTTGGAGGTGGAACCTGGTGGGAGCTGATTAGATCATGGTGGTGCATCCTTCATGAATGGTTTAGCACCATCCCTTTGGTGCTATTCTCATGATGGAGTTCTCATGAAATCTGGTTGTTTAAAAGTGTGTGGCACCTCCCTATCTTTCCTTCCTCCTGCTCTGGCCATGTGAAGTGTGGCCTCCTTTTCACCTTTCACCATTATTGTAAGTTTGCTGAAGCCTCCTCAGAAGCCAAGCAGATGTCAGCATCATGTTTCCTGTACAGCCTGTGGAGCTGTGGGTCAATTAAACCTATTTTTCTTTATAAATTACCCAGTCTCAGGTATTTCTTTATAGCAATGCAAGAATGAACTAATAAAGCCTAACACAGAAAATTGGTACTGAGGAGTGGAGAACTGTTACAAACATACCTAAAAATATGGAAGCATCTTTGAGACTGGGTAATAAATGATGGTTAGCAGAGTTTGGAGAGCTCAGAGAAGACAGGAACATGATGGGAAGTTTGGAACTTCTTAGAGAGTGGTTAAATGGTTTTGACCAAAATGCTGATGTTGATATGGACAGTGAAGTCCAGGATGACAAGGTCTCAGATGAAAATGAGGGACTTACTGGGAACTGTAGCAAAGGTCAGCTATATTACGTCTTAGCAAAAAGTTTTGCTGCATTCTACTCATGCCTAGGGATCTGTAGAAGTTTGAACTTAAGAATGATGACTTAGGGTATCCGGTGGAAGAAATTTCCAAACAGAAAAGCATTCAAGATATGGCCTGGCTACTTCTAACAACATATGCTCAGATGCAGGAGCAAAGAAATGCCTAAAAGCTTGAATTGATATTTAAAGGGGAAGCAGAGTGTAAAAGTTTGGAAAATTTGCTGGCTGGCCATGTAGCAGAGTAAAACAAAAAGCACTATCAGGAGAGGAAATCAAGCCAGCTTTGGAGCAACCAGTTGCTAGAGATTTGAATGACTAAAAGAAGCCAAGTGTTAACAAACAAGACAGTGGGAAAAAGGCTTTGAAGGTATTTCAGAGCTCTTCTAGGCGCCCCTCCCATCACAGTCTCAGAGGCTTAGGAGGACTGAATGGTTTTGTGGGCTGGGCCTGGGGTACTACCACCCTGCACCTCCCCAGCAGGCTGCTTCTTGCATCCAGGCCCCTCCAGAAGCCTTGGTTCAAACGGTCCCAGGCATAGCATGGACCACAACTCTGGAAGGTACAAGCTGTCAGCCTTGGCAGTTTTCACATGGTGCTAATAGAAACTCAGAATACAAGAATGAAGGAGCATTGGCAGCCTCCACTTAGATTTCAGAGGGTGTAAAAAAATAAAATAAATAAAATAAAAACAAAAATAAAAAAAAACCCTGGGTTTCCAGGAAGAAGCCTGTTGCAGGGGTATAGCCTCCATAAAAGTACTCTACAAGGGTGGTGCCAAGGTGAAAGATGGGGTTGCAGCCCCCACACAGAGTCCCCAAAGGCACTGGCTAGTGGAGCTATGGGAGGTGGGCTGTCATCTTCCAGACCCTAGAATAATACGTCCACCAGCAGCTTGCATCCTGAGCCTAGAAAAGCCAAGGGTTAGAGTTGCCCAAGGCATTGGGAGATCACCTCTTGCACCACTGTGCACTGGATGTGAGACATGGAGTCATAGAAGGCAATTTTGGAGCTTTAAGATTTAATGATTGCTCTGCTGGGTTGCAGACTTGTGTGGAGCCTGTATCTCCTTTCTTTTGGCCAATTTCTTCCTTTTAGAATGGCAATGTTTACTCAAGGCCCATATCGCCATTGTATCTCGAAAGTAAAGCAGTCGATTTTTTTTTGTTTTACAGATTCACAGGTGGAAGGAACATGCCTTGAGTCTCAGATGAGACTTTGGACTTCAGACTTTTGAGTTAATGCTGGAATAAGTTAAGACTCTGGGGGACTGTTGAGAAGGAATGATTGTATTTTAAAATGTCATAAAGACATGAGGTTTGAGGCCCCGGGCAGAATGATATAGTTTGGATGTTATCCTTTCTAAATCTCATATTGGATTATAATCACCAGTGTTGGAAGTGGAGCCTTTTGGAAAGTGATTGGATCACTGGGGCAGATTTCTCATTATTAGCTCAGCACCATCCACTTGGTTCTGTGCTTGCAATACTGAGTGAGTTCTCATGAGATCTCGATGTTTAAAAGAGTGTGGCATCTTTCCCCTTACTCTCTTGTTCCTTCTCTTGCCCTGTGATGTGCCTGCTCCTGCTTCACCTTCTGCCATAAGTAAAAACTCCCTAAGGCCTCCCCAGAAGCCAAGGAGATGCCAGTGCCTTGTACAACGTGCAACACTGTTAGCCAAATAAACCTATTTTCTTTATAAATTACCCAATCTCAGATATTCCTTTAAACCAATGCAAAAACACCCTACCACACGGGAGACAATATAGAACCAGGTGAAAGAACAAATTGAAGTATATGATCTGAGATCTTGAATCAGTCTCTTAGTTCTGAGAATAATTTTCTTAAACAGTTGTGTCTCATTTTAGATGATGTTATAGGTAGGTTTCTATTAAAGTAAAGCCTCTATATTGTGTAGGCAAACAAGTATTAAGTTCAGAGACATTTTTATGAATGCAAAAGATAAAGATAGGTGTCTGAGTGGTTTATAAGCTAGTTTTTTGTTTTTTGTTTTTTGTTTTTTGTTTTTTTAATCTGAAGCATTTTTAGTTAAAGTTGCAATCTGGCAGAGTTATTTAAATTGTAGTTTGAATCAGGTGTGTCAGTGAAATTCTTTAGTAGTCCATATTTTATAGGCATGAAGGCCATCTGTCTATATAGGTTACTAGAGTGATTTCTCCCAAAGTTCATATCAAGTTGTCCAGCTTTAGTTTGTAGGGCTTTAACCAAAACACATTTTAAAATTTCTAGTGATTTTAGGTCAGAAAGGTGGAAGAAAAATTGGAAATGTAGGTCTGGAAAGTCACAACTAAATATAAGAGCGAGCTAAAAATCTAGAATTTAGACCAGACTATAGGTAAATAAAAAAAACTTAGAAATGACAGACAGGGCTAGAAGCTAATAACAGATGCATGATAGTTTTATTTATTTATTTATTTATTTATTTATTTATTTATTTTGAGATGGAGTTTCCCTCTTGTCACCCAGGCTGGAGTACAATGGCATGATCTTGGCTCACTACAACCTCCACCTCCATGATTCAAGTGATTCTCTTGCCTCAGCCTCTCCAGTAGCTGGGATTATAGGCATCCACCACCACACCCAGCTAATTTTTGTATTTTTAGTAGAGACACAGTTTCACCATGTTTTCCAGGCTGGTCTCAAACTCCTGACCTCAGGTGATCCACTCACCTTGGCCTTGTAGTT